>NC_142089.1:63333898-63646782 GCF_054644295.1 Miniopterus natalensis | reverse complement strand
GAAAGAGAGAATTTAATTGCCTTTATATATGACACCATCCATTGGGCATATTTTAGCTTCAACATATTTTTGCTGAATGAATGAATGAATGAATGAATGGGTAATGTATTAGTGGGCATTTAAAGTTCCAAGAATAACAATTCTTATTTGCTACTAGGTTTGATTCTTTATAGACAGTCAGCTTAGTTTTTTTCCCCCCTCTCAAAATTGGTTTTGAGTCACTGATATGATTCATAACTTTACAAAACAGGTTGAACTTGAAATTGCCCTGGCAGGAAATGAGCTAAAGAGCACAGTACAAGTGAAAGGGAGATGCCCCTACCAGAAAAAAAAGACAGTTCTTCTTTTCATTTTCTAATTCCCAACATGAAACGAGGAAATGTCAACAAGTAGCTTTACTCTTGTCTCTCTGTTACATTGGTTGAAATAGTAAAATCAAATGCAAAGTACAGAGCAATTAAATCTCCAGGATGAAAGGCACAGTTTTCCGGCGTGCCTGGCTCCCCACTCCACCCCCAGATGAGTCACTCAACAGCAGGTAAGAGAGGAAGATGAATTAACATTATGTGGGTGAAAGGCACATACTGGGTTTCAGAAGATCCAGGTTACGTCTTGACCCTCAAAGAAACTAGGGTGGCAGACAGGGAGATACTGATGGCAGGAGTAAGAGATGCCTGTCAGAGAGAGGGGAAGACAACCTCGCACAAGCAGCCCTGCTCAGATCCTTTAAAGGGGGAGAGATGGCAAAGGAGCCAGATGCACAAGCAGCGCTGGGAAGGGGTCTACAGAAAGTGTGCCGTGTTTGAGGAAGGGTCCTAAAAGGTAAACAGGTGTTTCCAGTTCCCTGCTTTCAACATCCTCTCTGTAGCCCAAATGTCCAGTAAGATCTGGAGCTACTTTGCCTTCTCCTGAGCTGTTTTCCCATGGATGATGGCATATCCTGGTGTTTATTCTAGGGAAGTAGACAAGACGCTCTGGGAGAGGAGAACACTAGTAAATAGCCAAGTGCGAGGAAGTTCCCTAGTACCCATCCCATGATGTGGGTGAGAAAGGCTCCTGCCCCGGACCCATGCATTAGAGAACTCACTCTCGCTCTTCTCAGGTCACACCCTCCCTTCATAGCCAAAGGGATACACCAACCTGGAGCTCATGATCTCTCTTCTAGATCACATTCCAGGTGCCCAAGACCCTGGAATTTCCTTTCCAAATGACCCCAAGCCCTCTTCCAGGGCCTGCACTGGTTTTTTCTCTGGGTCTGGCCAAAGAATGGACAGAAGAGCCAGAATACCCACTCCTAGCCTGTGGGTGGCCGAGCGCAGCTGCTGGGGAGGTGGTGAAAGGCGACAGAGCTTGTATGTGCAAGACTAGGGTGTCCAGATGTGCCATGTGGCACAAGGCCCCCACAGTACAGGATGAAGCTTGTAGTGAGAAGAGAAGAGGGATGGCCTGGAGGGTTGCAGGAGTACAACTCTAAGTGGTCCAAGAATTCTAAATTTGGCTTTGACTTCCAATCATGAAAGTACATTCATCAATATAGAAAGGGAATATATTTAGTTTAGCAGGCTGTTAGCTTGGTTTATAAATTTTAGACCTATGACATGTGGGCCTACATTGTACTCTTGTCTGGCCCTGCAAATGTTGGAAGTGGGGTGAGTACACCGTGTATTTCCATCCAAGATTGGTGATTTATTGCTTTTAGGATGACAAGTGACTTGAATTTGGTCAGTAATGAAGGGTTGTTTCTTTGACACATACCAATTTTTCAGTCTGTCAAAGAGATTGTTATGCTCTGTATTCTAGAACAATTTTCAACCTAATGCCAATAATTCATGGCAATACCAGAAGAGGGGCTATAGTCCTTAGCGAAAAGGAAAATGAAGGTGTCAGGATGGATTATGAAGTTACTTTCTAGAAGTAACTCTAATGACAGCTGCTTACTTTATTTAAATTTCTAGACACTTTTATCTAAGTGTCTCTCTGAAAGGACATTGTGGGGTCTGAGAATTTAGCAAATCAATGAATTTTCTGTATTTCAGTTTATTTTAGAGAAAGCACTATCAAAATATTGAAGTGCCTTGCTCTGGTCGGGTGGCTCAGTTGGTTAGAGGGCCATCCCATACACCAAAATGTTGTGGGTTCAGTTCCCAGTCAGGGCACATACCTAGGTTGTGGGTTTGAACCCTGTCAAACCAGAGGCAAACAATTGATGTCTCTCTCACATCAATGTTTCTCTCTCTCTCTCTGTCCCGTCCTCTCTTTCTAAAATCGATAAAAACATATCTTCAGGTGAGGATAAAAATATATATATTTAAGCATCTTTAATTCTAAAAAATGTCTAGGAGATCCCAAAATTTGCACTGGCTATTTACTGTAGTAACTATCTTGGGCTGCTGTGCTTGCTTGCCTTGCTGCTCATAAAAATCATAAAAATACAAACAGACACCAAAGCCTTGTTAGGTGCATCCTGACACAGTACAGAATTTTGATGTCTCTAACAGTGTCTAAGAGGCCTCCTTGCCAGGGAATCCCATCATCACAGGACCTTGCTTGTGCTCGGTCCTCACAGCAACCTTGGGGAACAGCATCACTGTCAAACGTCAATACAGATGTCTTGAAAGTTTTCACCAAAAGGGGGTAGGACCTATTTTACTTTTCTTAGCTTCACTGCCATATTATTTGGGCTTTGTGCATTCAATGAATGTTCTAAAATAGATACTAAATTCCATAGCCTTATTTGTTTGGTCACTCTAAGTATAGTTGTAAAAGAACATCTTGAAGAGAGTAATCTCACTCACACCAGGTGGGGCCCAACCTTCTAAGGATGATTCCCTTCCAGCAACAAACAGCCACAGCCCCATTCAGTCTTCAGAAGAAGGGACATTCCCTCCTTCATTTCTCCCCTTCTAATGGAGGGCACATACCCCCAGGTAAATCCTGTCACAACCCCAGGTGTTGTGCAGGCTGCTCCACCTTGTCCTGAGGAACCACGTTGCTCTCACTCTCCCTGCAGCCTCTCTTGGCTGCTAACTGCCTTGTCTTTCCAGTGCAACACCAAGCTGGTGTTTACTTCCCAACTGCTGGGACACAGTCCTGGCTATCACCCTCGCACTGTAGACACGCCCTCGCCTTCCTCACCCTGACCCCTGCCATCACTGATTCCACCACCGCGGGCTCTGTCTGCTCTCTCACTCTTATTGGTGCCTTGGAGAAGCTGAGAAAAGAAGGGCCATCTGGGTTATAGATTTTCTGTTGCCCAGTGCAGATCCTAGACATTGCTCTTCCCAGATCCTAGACATTGCTCTTCCCAGATCCTAGACGTTGCTCTTCCCAGATCCTTGACGTTGCTCTTCCCAGATCCTAGACGTTGCTCTTCCCAGATCCTTGACGTTGCTCTTCCCAGATCCTTGACATTGCTCTTCCCAGATCCTAGACATTGCTCTTTCCAGATCCTAGACATTGCTCTTCCCAGATCCTAGACATTGCTCTTTCCAGATCCTAGACATTGCTCTTCCCAGATCCTAGACATTGCTCTTCCCAGATCCTAGACGTTGCTCTTCCCAGATCCTTGACGTTGCTCTTCCCAGATCCTTGACATTGCTCTTCCCAGATCCTAGACATTGCTCTTTCCAGATCCTAGACATTGCTCTTCCCAGATCCTTGATGTTGCTCTTCCCAGATCCTTGACATTGCTCTTCCCAGATCCTAGACATTGCTCTTTCCAGATCCTAGACATTGCTCTTCCCAGATCCTAGACATTGCTCTTTCCAGATCCTAGACATTGCTCTTCCCAGATCCTAGACATTGCTCTTTCACCAGAGCAGGATGAGTGAAGGCAGCGCTCTACCCTTCTATACAAAAGGGCTAGACAGTTCCATTTGTTTTCTCTGATTAGCAGGCGGTGTTATATTCTCTCCTCCAGGATGGTCTTTTAGCGTCTCGTAACTCCCTTATCATAACATTTGCCTGTATCTTCTTGTATTTACTTGCCCAAAAGTGCTATGACGGCAAGGATTGTAGCTACCTTGCAAACTATTGTATCTCTAGCACCTGGTCTTGCCACACCGCAAATACCCCATAAGCATTCTTTAGACTGAACTGAACCTCAAAAGCTTGGTGAAAAAGCTCTACAGGCATTTTTTCAACACTACAGTGTGCGCCTATGGACGCTCCTCTCCAGCCTTCACTCACCTTCCCAACCCAACAATCCCAAATTATGGCCAATGAGAAACCCCATTATCACCTCGGTCTGCAGGCCAAGCCTCCCCGGGCATATGCAAGTTGTTCTGGATGGCTGGGTTGCATTTTACTCTTAGTGGCTGAGGTTTTAAAACAGCTACTCAAAATTCGGGGTGTGACTAGAAGAGGTGGGGAAGCACATTTCTGTTTGGATCCGCAAGGGACACAGCATAAGCTCCCTGCCATGGAAACCATTCTCTCCATCCTAAGGGCTTCAG
This sequence comes from Miniopterus natalensis, assembly GCF_054644295.1. Classification (NCBI taxonomy): domain Eukaryota; kingdom Metazoa; phylum Chordata; class Mammalia; order Chiroptera; family Miniopteridae; genus Miniopterus; species Miniopterus natalensis. The sequence continues at coordinate 63,642,328 of NC_142089.1, read as the reverse complement.
CCTTCAAACTAGGGCCCCACTGTGTCTCCTCACCTGTCTTGGTCGGGTGGTAGAAATGGGATCAGGAGAGATGGGTATATAGAAATGGAGAAGAGGAAAAAGAGACAGAGGAGGTGTGCTTACGTGTTCATTCTTCACTCCTATTTCAATAAAGTCATAATTAAACAAATTACAACTCCATTATCTTCTAAGAGGATTCTAACTTTCCTTCTGGCATTTGGTTTTTGCAGGTGATACTACTCAAAACAATTCTTCTCTGAGCGTGAGCTGGGACTGTACCCACCAAGGCAAGCCTGGCCACGTTTCCACTCTGAGGAGATGTAAATACCGTTCCTTGTTTGGGGTGACAGTTGCCATTTGCAGAACCATCATGATTATCTATAAATTAGCCACTTTGACAAAGAGCCTTTGGGGGTCAAGCAGCCTCCTCCTAACCACGTCAGGCATGGTCCTGGCTACAGTTTTTAGCAACCGGTAAGTACACTACTTAACACTTTTTTTCAGAGGGTGCTTAAAGTTTTTCTTTTGTCTTTCAACTTGGTGTGCTATATAGTTCACAAGATGGAAAATAATTAATGACATCTTCTTCCTGACAACTCAGTTCAGAATAATTTAGTATCGTGATGACAGCAGAAGAGAATGGATGAGATTCTATGGCTCTAAGACAGAAAGGTGTTGACCCTCAATTCATCATTCAACAAACACCTATGGAATATCTAGCCGGGGTGGTGATAGGGGGTAAGAATAAATGACATAAAATGTCTCAAGTAGCCAGTAGGTTAACATGGGGAAAAGGCTTAAATAAACCGTTAAGTACAGCAAGTTTATTTGGTAAATGTTATGATGGAATTATACTTGAAGAGGGAGGACTATTTGGAGTACAGAAAAGGGGCTTCCAATCAGACTGGGGAAGGTGGTGTCAGGAAATGCTCCCAAGATTTATGCTTAGACTGAATCTTGAAGGCCAACTATGATACAAAGGAAAAGAGAGGGGAAGAGAGAGCAGGGGTGTTCTGGGGAGAGGCCTTAGCACGTGCAAGAGCATGAAAGTACAAAACCTTGGTATGTCCTGGGACTGCAAATATGGCTGGAGAAAGGGGCAGGTTGGGGGGGGCAGGTGAGGCTACAGAAACCATCTGGAGCCAGATGGCGGAGGAGCCAGAGTGCTCAGCTCACTGAGAGGAGCGGGGATTGGCCTGGGCTGTCCGCTGTCCTGTAAACGCGCCGAAGGCAGAGCATTGTCTTCTGCGTACATTTCTGCATTCTCAGCGCCTGGTAGGGTAGCCTCGCAACAGATGTGTGTTGGATGTTAGGTTAATAATTAATTAAGCCCTATCACTGGAAAGGGAATACTTTTTTATCAATGACAAGGACAACTTTTATTTACACTAGCATATAGTTACTGAGGAATGAAGAAAAATAAAGTAAAATGCAAAAGATACTTTAAAGATAATACGGTTACAGTACCTATATACAATAAAATATAATTTAGCCACAGGAAGAAGGAAATATTGCCATTTGCAACAACGTGGATAGACCTTGAGGGCATTATACTAAGTGAAATAAGTGAGACAGAAAAAAATAAATATTATATGATCTCAAATATATGTATGTATAATCTAAAAACAAAACTCATAGATACAGAGAACAGATTGGTGGTTGCCAGAGGCAGGCAGGGGCTGGGGAGTGGGTGAAATTGGTAAAAGTCATAGGGATGTAACGTAGAGCACAGTGCCTACAGTTAATAATACTGTATTATATATTTGAAAGTTGCTCATAGAGTAGATTTTAAAGTCTCATTACAAATAAAAATGGTAACAAATATTTAGTACCTACCACAATTAATATAAAGATGTTTAAATTCCATCAAATAGATCTCTTAAGGAGGCATGGTGCTCTGAGGAGTGGAGTTCTTTTCTTGTCTCATCAGACACACATCATAAAATATCTTTGAGGTTTAAAATGTGTGCAAGCGTTCCTCAGAATTCCAATTCCACACACTATGTTCCATGCAATATCCCTTACTTACATTAAAAAATTACTTGCTTATCTGAAATTCACCTTTAAATTGGATGCCCAATACTTCGTCTGGCAACCATATTTTATGGCCATATAGGCTTGGGAAATACTGAGTTAAACAACTATCCTTTATGCAGAGCCACTCATAAATTCTGGAATATAACGTGTTTCTGAGAGAGAACTGGGGATGTACTTTTTCTCAAACTTATTTGAACAAAAATTTCTTTTTTAATGAGCATCCCAGAAAGCTATTCTGAAGGTCAATTGTTCGGTTATCTCTGGAGGCTCAGTGTCTTAGTCACTAAGTATTTCTATGATTTCCTGTGAGAGTCTGATAGGGCCATTTGCCTCATTTAATAGAATTAAATCATTCTTTCCAAGAGAAAGTCTGAAATCCTCAGCACGAAATACAGGGGCTTTCCCAATCTGTTGTTTACCTTTTCAGCTTTACCCCCAGGTCTTCCCCTCTCACAACCCCACCTGCATGTCTTGTTGAGCTCCCCTCGACCTTCTGAACGTTCCACACTCTCTTCAAACCGTTGTGGGTTTTACACATATTTCCTTTTCCAGAAATGCCCTCCTCTAGCCCTCTACCTTCTCATTGAGCCATTAATCCCTTGCGACTCCTGAATAAAGATGTTCCTGACTCCCCACCAAACACAGTCATTCATTCCTTCCCCCTCTCACAGTTGTTCACTTGCCTGTTAGTACCTACCTCATGGTATTATTCATTGACAGGTCTGTCTCCTCCAATAGTCAGTCAGCTTTTCAAGGGCACAGCTTTATCTTTTTAATCTTTGAGTCCTCAGCTCATAGCATGGTATTTGACACATAGCAGATGCTCAAGAAATGATTGACGAATTAATAAGTAGTAAATGTGATTTTTGAATAGGTGGTTCAGCTTGTAAAACCCTCACCTTTTTCCTCAATCATCTCTCTTTTGATTCTGCAGAAGACCTAACATGTCATCCAAGAAAATAACTATTTAATCAATAAATACCATTTTATAGAAATTGACTCAGGAATCTAATACCTTCTCTGAAAAGAATGCAAGGCAAGAAAATTAGGTAAATGCAAACATAGTATCTATCTGTGGATCCTTGCCTTTCCACTGATTATAATTATATGAAAAGTTATTTAAAACATGCCTCTCTTTAGTTACAGAGCAACACATTCAAAGAGGTTTACTGATAACTAATGAACCCGTTATCTTCCATGCATGAGGCATTATTATTCTCACTTTAAGAGGCATGAGCGGGTAAGAAGGCCAGCGAAGTGAGAAGCCCTCCGTAGGTATTAGTCTGTTCTTGACTGATTTAAGCACCCGCAGCAACCACAGAGAAATCATAAATGTTGAAAGGTTCACCTGATTCGGGTATCCCTCATTAAAAGTATATGAAGATTACTTCAAAGCTCAGGGCTTTATAAACTCAACAAAAAAATTAATTGAGAATGATGAACCGATGGAATGAGCAATATACAACCTACTAACTACAGACATATAGTGAAGTACATATAACCCCTTCCCAGCTGGAATTTGCACTCACACCAAGTTCCGATATATGAAGATTTATTTTTTAATATATTTTCTACAACTAAGAGAATTTTAAGTATTAAAAAGTTGTGTATTCCAAGTGTGATTCCCTCTATTAAAGAGAGTTAGAGAGAATTAAAGGCCAAAAAAAAAAAAAAAGAGAGAGAGAGAGAAAGGAAGTAAAATACGTGACACCAAGCACAGTAATTGGCACATAAGGGAACCGCAGATGGTATTTGCTGAATTTAGTTGGACCAAGATAAGGACATGGAGGTTTATGTAATGAAGCAAAGAGAAGATTTATGTTAAAAAATAAAATAAAAAGCAGAGGGAAAGTAAACCCAGGCCTTAGAAATGCACTGTTAGGAACATAAAGGCTCTGATGGCAAATTGATTGACGTGAAGCCGAGGGCGGGAGACACCATCGCCGCAGAGGGGAGGGAGGCTGGCCCCGAGCGAGCTGAGCAGAGGCTGAAACACTTCGCCCACTCTGAGCTGTTAAGTGAGCGCGCTCTCTGAGGCTGTGTGTGTGCAGGAACCCGATAATAAAGGGTTATTTATCTGAGAAATAAATTGTTTCAGATCCTAAAAGGAGAAAGACACTTACCCTGGGGCGAGGGCCCAGAAAGACGCGGAGCAGCCTCGGAGCCCCAGGGAGTGTCTTCAGGGAGGAGCTGGAGAAGATAAATAGAAAGTAACCTCACAGGCCACAGCCTCCGTAGGGGGCCCAAAAGACAGCATGAAGCGTCCTCGTTTAGTGGGTTGCCTTTACAGTTTCATTCCAGTGGCATACATGTTAGTAAGAGTGCCAAGTAATCTTTCATATTTCAGGTTTGTTCTGAGGGCTTTGCATAGAAGTCATTTCATCCTATTAATAACCCATGGGGTTGGCACTATTATTTTCACTTTATAAGCAGGGAAACTGATAGATAGAAAGAATGCTTGGCTAGAGAGAGAGGGAGAGGGAGACAGAGAGACTGAGACTGGGAGAGCACTAACAATGTTTGGGTCCCTGGCTCCCGTCCATAGGACCCCAGAAGGGCTCTGGGTCCTGCTGATGGTCCTTTGAGCTACCTCCCGGCTCCTCAGACAAATTACTCTTTTTGTGTAACAGTTTGGGTTGCTTTTCTGTCACTTGCTGCTCAACATGTCCTGTCTGAACACTCTTTGCCCTTCACGCAACTCCATCCAGCCCGGCCCTGGCTCTCGGTCAGCTGGGAGGCGCTTCGGAGCCGCAGAGCCCACAGGCCCCGCATCCGGGAGGCCCTTCGGAGCCGCAGAGCCCACAGGCCCCGCAGCCACATCCCGCGCTGACTGGCACCTGCCTGCACTGCACCGCCCGCACTCCGCCCATGCGGTGCGACAGAGACTCCAGGCATTTACTCCTGCGGTTCTCAGCATGTAGCTCTGCAGGCACACGTGTTTCGTATTCACATTGCCACCTCTCTACATATCCCCCTTTTAATGGCTATTGCACGAATCTAAGGACATGCAGAAGTACAAGAAGTACTACAAAATGTGGGCGCTTTTTCTTGCTTATGATGAAAATCTTTAATCTTTGTCTTTAAGGAGAAAATGAGTGACTTACAGATATAGGCTGGAAAATTTTTTCCTAGAAGTCTATCCCTTGAAAATTTTTTCCTAGAAGTCTGTCCCCTTGATAGGCTCTGGTTGTGTCAGCTGGGGTTAAAAATCGGCTACTTCCTTCCTCTTTTGGAGTTTTGTTTTTTAACTATTTCATTTGCGCCGCTTGTAAGCCACAGTATAACTAAGTATTTTGCCTACACCACAGCTGATTAACAGATAAGCAAGTCTTCTCTCCCTCAGTTTACATTCTCATAGACAACACTGTCTAAATATATACACAGAAACTGAAGTACTTGAAAGTATAAATTAGTGAATCAAAGATGACAACCAAGAAGAGATTTAATTTATTTGCATTATTTCTTCCAGTAGTTTTGAATTAAGAGCTAAGTCTTGGCTTCCATCTCATTTGGTTCTGACTTTCTTCTATGGCTTTGCACGTAATAAACCAACAGAGGCCTCCTCCTAACAGGCCACCTCTCCATCAGATCGACTTCCAGGGTTCTCCACATAAGCCCAGGAAGATCCTGGTCCTTGCCTCTCCTGGTAGCTCTGAGGACAAGCCTGCCCACCAAAGCAACCTGGAAAGTGATTCCATTTTCTGGGTGATACAGAAAAAAACCTCTTATAACTTAATTAAGCCGTCAGTCAAGAAGTTTTTACTGAGAGTCACCTCAGGACCTTCAGAAAGGAAACTAAAGCCAAGGACAACAGAGGCAGCTGGTGCCAAGGGGCTCAGCCGCCGCAGAGACTCTAAGTAAAGCTGCAAAATGGGAAAACCTTACCTGCCCTCTCCCTTTCCTTCTGTCTCTTTCCCCCTCTGTACCTACTCCTTTTCTAATATAAGCAGGGTTTGTATGCAGTCCATCCGAAGCCTGGGTGTGTGTGAATACTGAAGCTGGGACTTCCCTGGGGGCAAAAGCTAATTCCGGGAAGGTAAAGCCAGCTATATGGGGAATAGAGTGCTACTAGGCCGCGGTCCCTCAAAAGGTAGCTTGAGCGGTTCTGAAGCTGGGACTGCCCTCCCCCCCCACACACACACACATCTAGGACCCCTTGCTTTCTGTGAAGGGGTAGACCAGAAGAAACTCTCTGCATATAGCAAAGAGCGTCAACAAGAAAACCCATCTCTACCAAGGAAAATGGAAAAAGAAAACTCCCATGAGAATTTGTATCACTAAGTTTATATACACGTGCATTTGGGGTTTGAATTTAAATATTTGTGCAACTGCTAAATCCCAAGTTGAGAAATTAAATTAAAGTGGTCCCAGGTTATTAGTCCCACTCAGAGCCAAACTAAACAAGTGCAAGTCCTCTTTGGAGAAAAACATCCTCACCCCAGAATTCCCAGGATTCCCAGGATTCCCAGGCCTTAAGTTCTGCCAAATAAGAGTTCACAGCCCAAATGCATGAAACACTTGAGGGAGGAAACCGCACAAGTCAGTGGAAATAGCAAACAAAAGCTTTAGCGTTCCCAATGGCTTCAGAGGTTGGAATTATGAAATATTATATGAACAGAGTATAAAATAACTGTATACAATGTTTAAAGACATAAAAGTTAGAATTTTTAAATGTGAAATGAATAAGCACAATTAAATATGCCAGAGCATATTTTTTAAAAAACTAATAGAAATTTTGGGAAAGGAAAGAATAATCATTGCAAAAAAAAATTTGAGTGGATACATAAAAAGTGTAGACATGTGACCGCTGAAAAAACAATTAATGAACTGGTAGACAGATCTGGAAAAAAAAGTCCATAATTTAGGACAGAGTTAAAAACAGATGGAAGATATGGAAGAGAGGTTAAGAGACATGCATTGTAGAGTAAGAGCCTAAAATATATGTAATAAAAGTTCTGAAAAAAAGAGTAGAAATGATAATCTTGTCTTAAAGACATAATAGCTAAGAATTTCCTATCATGGATAACAGGTATAAATTCTCAGATTTGGAAAATATAAGAATAAAAATACACTGGATACAGTAAAATAAAAGAAAGACCAAGAAACTACTTATATTGCCGGAGGGAATGCAAGATGGTACGGCCACATTAGAAAACAGCTTGGCGTTTTCTTGCAAACTTAAACATACACTTACCATAAGACCCAGTAATCCCATTCCTAGTTATTTACTCAAGAGAAATTAAAATATATATTGATGACTGTAACCATTCCATCACAAAAGGGAATTATTTGGAGAAAATAAAGAATTGCAGTCCTATATGTGAAGACATGGCAAACCATGTGCATGAAGAAATAGTCAAAAGAAGAAGGAAGCTCTTTTATAGAGAGAAAGAGGAAGTTAAGGGGAGGGGCTCCTATAACCATAGATCTTTGTTGTAACCCTGGAGTTCTTCACGTGGGCTTTCACAACTGACATAGGGTGTGAGAGTTCCTCCCACAGCCCCTCTTGATTCCTGTCTTGGTTAAAGTTTCTGTCACAAATTTTGACAATATCCACAAAAGCCCTATATGTTAATATTTATAGAAGCTTTATTCACAAATGACCCACAACTGGAAACAGTCTGGATGTCTTTCAACACGTGAATAAACAATGTGTGGCACACCCATATAATCAGACACTATTTAGCAATAAAAAAGAACAAGTTAAAAATATACACAGCAAGATGGATGAATCTTAAAATGTTATGCTAAATAAAGACACCAGGCTGAAGAGCTACCTATAGTATGAGTCCATTTAAGTAATACCCAGGAAGAGCAAAGCTATAGGGATAGATCATTATTTGCAAAGACTATGAATGGGGAGAAGAAACTTGACTACAAACGAACACTAGGGAACTTTTTAGGATGATGAAACTATTCTTTATCTTGATTGTGGTAGTGGCTATATGTTATATATGTTTGTCCAAATTCATAGAACTTTATACCTAAAAAGGGCAAATTGTATTATATGTATATTATACCTTGTTAAATCTGAATTTATTTTTATAATGTATAGAGAAGGTGGGAAAGGTATCCAGAGATAAAGGACAGATCACTGTAAAGGAATTAAAATTATACTGACAGCAGACTTCTCAACAACAGGAAAATCCAGAAGACAGTGGAAAAATAAATGCTGAGAGAAAATAATTGTCCACCTAGTTATATATCACCCCACCAAAAAGAAGTATCTTTCACAACTGAGGGTGAAATAAATTTCAGATTAAAAGAGAAATAGAAAGAATTAACCTCCGGTGGGCATTGAGAGGGACATATGAGGAGCTCTATAGATCTAATTCCCAGCAAAACTGGTGAAAATTATGACTTTTAAAAAAATCCAATTATTAATGTCTCTGAAAATGGATTCAAAGAGATAAAAAAAAAAATTTACTCAAAAAAATTTACTAAATTTGATAAGAGCAGTGAGAGTCTTTGGTATTTGAATAGAGCCCCACCTGCCCTCATCCCAACTTAGCAAGAGGGAAACTCCAAGAACATAGGGCTCACTCTTCCCCCAGCTTCCAGTCAGAGAGCTACCTTCTCAGGTGAAGCAGTATGTCATCATTTTTTCATGCTGGCCCCAGCTACCGGCTACTGAAGCAAAGTTCCAGAAAAGTGTGTCCAAGAGGTATGAGCACCTTTTTCCACCCAAACCACACTTGTGGAATGGAGGCTCTACCTGGGGTGTGGTTCTTCTGAGAACACAGGAACAATGATTGCTCTTGACCCAGCTTGTCAGGCAGTGGTTCCAGGAAAGCTAAGAAGACTTGGGGCAGAGAAGCAGACCATAAAATAGATCACTCCTAATCTCTTCCCAAAGGCACTGACCTTTTGTGGTAACAGAGTATGAAGATGTTCAAGCCTACTCTCAGAAACGATGGCAGTTGTGTTGACATGCAACTGGAAGGAGAGTGGTAGATGCATTTGGCATATAAACTAAACCGAAGGCTGATTGGTTTACCTGAGAGAACTGGAGAAGGAGACAGCTGGGAGAAGCCTTCTTAGGTTTGACATAAATCTCAAAAAATGGCCTAGGGAACTATCCTTCAAAGGAAACAGAATTTGGTTTGTTTAGTCTATGGAGCCATTTATGCCCTAGGGCATTTGTGGAGGAGACAAAGAAGAAGAAAAATGCAGTAACTTAAATGAAACATTCACTAGGGGAGCTCAACAGAATTTGAACTGGAAGAAGAAATAATTAGTGAACTTGAAGAAAGATTAATATAGATTATGCAATTCTAAGAGAGAAAAATGAGAATAAAAATGAACAGAACAGCAGAGAAATGTGGGACACCATTCGGTACACCAAAATATGTGTACAAGCAGTTCCACAAAGGAGAGGAGAGAGAAAGAAATAATAGAAAAAAAATGTGAAGAAAGGATGACTGAAAACCTTCCATATTTATCAAAAAACAATAATCTGCACATCCAGGAAACTCAATGAACTCCAAGAAAGATAAATGCAAAGGAATCTACAAATAGACACACCACAGTAAAATTCCTGAAAGCCAAAGAAAAAAAGCAAGAGAAAAATTACTTCTCAATTACAAGGAAATTCCAATATGATCAAGAATGATCTTCTGAGTGGGAAAATGGAAGCCAAAAGACAGGGGTATAACATATTCAGTGTCAAAGAAAAAATCTCCAATCAAGAATCTTGTACTCAACAAAGCCATCTTTCAAAAATAAAGGCTAAATACATTCCCAGATAAATAAAAACTGAGAGTATTTGTTGACAGCAGACCTGTTTTACCAGAAATGTTAAAAGAATTTCTTCAAGCTAAAAGCAAGTAATTTCGGATGATAATTTAAATTTACATGAAAAGAAAGAGCACTGGGAAAGCTACTTATGTAATTACAAAATACAGTGAAGGCGTGCCTCATTTTATTACGCATCACTTTATTGCACTTCACAGATATTGTATTTTTTAGAAATTCATGATAAGACCTGGCACCAACAGAAAGATTATGACTTGCTGAAGGCTCATATGATGGTTAGCAAGTTATAGCAATAAAGCATTTGTTAATTATGGTATGTACACTGATTTTTTTAGACCTAATGCTATTTCACACTTAATAGACTATAGTACAGTATAAGCATAACTTTTATATGCCTGGGGAAACCCCAAAATTTGTGTGACTCAGTTTATTGCAGCATTTGCTTTATTGAAGTGGTCTGGAACCAAACCAACAATGTCTCTGGGGTATGCCTGTATAAATGCGTATTTTTCTTCTTTTGCTATCTTTTTTTTTTTTTAATCCTCACTTGAGGGCATACTTGCATTGATTTTAGAGAGAGAGAGGAAGGGAGAGAGAGAGAGAAAGAAGCATCAACATGAGAAAGAAATACGATCGGTTGCCTCCCACACACCCCTCGACTGGGGATCGAACCCAAAACCTGAGCGTGTGCCCTGACCAGGAATTGGACCCGTGACCTTTCAGTGTATGGGAGGATGCTCCAGCCAACAGAGCCAGAGCTCAAACTTCTTTTTAAAGCAAGTGTCTAAAACAATATGTATATAATGAATTGTCAGGCCTCTAACATATATAAATATATTTACCAGTAAGAGCAAAAGAGCTGAATAGGAGCAAAGCTGCACTGTGCTAGGAAAATTATTCCAGGAGGTAATTCCGTGAGAACAAATGAAAATCAGAAGTATTAACATGTTTATGAGAGTACTACAAATGCTAAATAAACCTAATATAACAGAAGCTATAGACATAGACTTGCTCTCATTTTTTCTTTCAGCTTCCTTAAAAGACATAAAATTATATAAAGGAAAAATCATAACAATAAACTGCCGGGTTTGTAACATTTATAGATGTAAAATGTATAATAATTATACCACAAAAAAGGAGGAAAAAGAATAGAGCTAGCCCTGGCCAGTTTGACTCAGTGGTTAGAGCGTCGGCCTATGGACTGAAGGGTCCTGGGTTCGATTCCGGCCAAGGGCACATGTCTCTGTTGCAGGCTTGATCCCTGGCTCTGATTGGGGTGCTTGTGGGAGGCAGCCAATCAATGTGCCTCCCTCACACCGATCTCTCTCTCTATCTCCCCCCTTCCACTCTCTCTGAAGGGCAATGGAAAAAATATCCTCAGGTAAGGATTTTTTTTAAAAAAAGAATAGAGCTAAATAGCAGTAAATTTTCTGTGTCTCACTGGAATTAAGTTCATGTAAATCTGAAGCTCATTCTGAAAAGTTCACATATATAGAACATGTTCAATAGGAACCACTAAAGAAAAGCAAAAAGTTGTAACAAAAGACAATTAAGTGGAGAAAAGCAGAGGCAATTCAATGGAGAAAGGATAGGCTTTTCAACAATTGGTGCTAGTAAAAAAAAAAAAAATCTAGACACAGACCTTACATCTTTTACAAAAATCCACTCAAAATGGATCATAGTCCTAAATATAAAATGCAACTTTAGAAGATAACACAGAAAAACATCTAGATGGCCAAAGGTTTGGTGATGACTCTTTAGATACAAAACCAAAAACATGGCTTATGAAAAAATTAATAAATTGGATGAAAGAAGATATGAAAAAGAAATCACTTGGAGATGAATAAAAATGAAGACGGAACACACCGAAACTTAAGGGGTACAACTAAAGCAGTGCTTGGGGGGAAGTTATTGTTGTAAATATATATATTAAGAAAGAGGAAAGATCTTAAATCAATAACCTAATCTTCCACATTAAGACACTGGAATAAAAATAACAAACTAAACGTAAAATAAATAGAAGAAAAGAAATACAGGTTGGAGAAGAAATTGTTAATACAGAAACAACAGTAAAAAAAATTAATAAAAACCAAAAGCTGGTTCTTTGAAAAGATCAACAAAATCGGCAAACCTTAATCCACATTGATCAAGGGAGCAGGGGGAGAAAATGATCTAATTAGCAGAATTGGAAATGAAAGGGAAATTACTAATAAGCTTACAAAAATAAGAGAGTTATCAAGGAACACTATGACCAATTGTTAGCCAATAAATTAGATAGCTTTGATAAAATGAACAAATCTTAGGAAAATACAAACTATTAAAACTAACTGAAAGAGAAATAGATGATCTGAATGGATATATAACAAATGAAGGGATTGAATTTGTAATCAAAACACTACCCCAAGCACAAAAATGCTTAGGCCCAGATAGATTTGCCAATGAAATCAAACATTTAAAGAATTCATATCAGTTCTTCACAAACTCTTCCAAAAATTCGAAGAGGAGGGAAGACTTCCCCGCTCATTCGGTGAGTTCTTTATTAACCTGATACCAAAACCAGACAAGGACATCAGAAGGAAGGAAAACTAAAGATCATTATGTCATGAATATGGATGGCAGAATCGTCAACAAAATATTAGCAAATCAAGCTCAGCGATATATAAAAAGAACAATATGCCATGACCAAGTAGGACTTATCCTAGAAATTAAGGTTGGTTTAACAACTGAAGGCCAATTAATGCAATATACCATATCAATTTAATAAAAAGAACCACAAGGTCATCTCAATAGATGCAGAAAAAGTATTTGACAAAATCCAACACCCTTTCATGATTTTTTAAAAAACAATAAACTAGCCCGGCTGGTGTTGCTCAGTGGTTGAGCATCAACCTATGAACCATTAAGTAACAGTTCGATTCCCGGTCAGGTCAGGGCACATGTCGAGGTTGTGGGCTCGATCCCCAGTCGGGGGCGTGCAGGAGGCAGCCGATCAATGACTCTCTCATCACTGATGTTTCTCTCTCTCTCCCTTCCTCTCTCTGAAATCAATAAAAACATATTTTTTTTAAAAAAACAATAAACTAGGAATATAAGAGAACTTTCTCAACCTGATAAAGGGCATCTATAAAAAAATCTACAGGGAAAATTATAATTAATGACAAAAAAACTAGGCTTTCCTCCTAAGAGCAGGAACAGGACAAGCATTGTCTGTTTCTAGTACTTCTATTCAACACTGTACTAGAAGTTCTACTAAGGGCAAGTATGCAAGAAAAATAAAAAGGCATCCAGATTTGAAAGGAAGATGTAAAACTACCTCTTCTTGCAGGTAACATGGGCCTGTATATACAAAATCCTAATGACCCCACCCAAAAATTATTAAACTAATAAATGAGTTCAGCAGAAAGTATAATATATGATTATATACAAAAACCAATTATATTTCTATGCTTTCTCACTGAACAACCTGAAAATGCTATTAAGAAAACAATTCCATTTACAGTAGCAGCAAAAAGAATGAGACACTTAGGAATAAGTTTAATAAAACAAGTGCAATACTGTAATTTTCAAAGTATAGTTTCACATTGGATTTAGGACCCAGGCTAATTCAGTGTGACCTCATCTTAACTAATTGCATGGGCAAAGATCTTATTTCCAAATACAGCCACATTCTGAGGTTCCAGGTAGGCATGAATTTTAAGGGGACACCACTCAACCCACTATAAGGAGTGTCTGCTAACAGGTACAGGTGTTCTTTTTGAAAACATCCAAAAATTCACTAGTGATGGCTGCACATTTCTGTGAATGTACTGAAAGCCATTTAATAATATACTTAATTTTTTAAAATATGTTTTTATTTATTTCAGAGAGAGGAAGGGAGAGGAAGAGAGAGACAAACATCAGTGATGAGAGAGTCATCATCTGCGTCCTGCACGCCCTCTCCTGGGGATCAAGCCTGCAACCCAAGCATGTGCCCTGACCAGGAATCAAACTGTGACCTCCTGGTTCATAGGTCAAAGCTCAAGCATTGAGCACACTAATTATATACTTTAAATGGGAGAATTATATGGCATGTGAATTATATCTCCAAAAAGCTATCTAAAAATCAAAAATAATTGATTCAACAAGCCCCAATAAAGGAACTTGTAAAAGATGTATGGTAACAGAAAGGGTCATGATCGCAGAGGGAAGACCTGAGGCATAGGGAGGAATGGTTTCCGTGAGCTGGGAGTTAAGTCCTTGAAGGTCAGGGACTTCATTTTGTTCACTGCTCGCTCGAGTCTCCAGGCCTACAGAGGGTGTTTGAAAAATGTGTTGGATAAAGGGTTGATGACCAAACAAATTGGTAAATAGCGGTACAAGGCTAAATAAACATTTTCATTACATAATATCTAACTTTTGTGGTTAAAAACAAATAAACAAGATAAAACAAAAAATGTGGACAACAGGGTGTAAGCTGGGAGAACGTGTTCAGAGTTAGAAATAACGTTGTCTTAGAATTTTTGAGGCGTAGGCAAAATATATTGATTAATGTTGAACTTTATAAATTAAGTATGCTTGAAAATATTTCAAAAGGAACAATTAAGACAATAAAGAGGGCATAACTTCCTAGCTAATTGAGCAAGAAATTGGAAAAAAGAGTAAGGGAAGCTCAATTAATCCAGCAGAATGCTGAAAAAAAAAGGAAACTATAGATAATGTGGGACAATTAGGAAAAAATGAGAGGGCAGGAAAAAATCCAAATATGTCAGGAATAAATGTAAGTAAAAAATCTTCCATTGAAAAGGCAGGTTATTTTTAAATTTTAATGTTTTTATTATTAACAGTATTACAGATGCCCCCTTTTCCCCTTTTGCCCACTTCCACCCCACCCCTGCCCAAAAGGCAGATCTATTATATAAGGTTTTTTAAAATCCAGGTAAATGCTACTTGAAAATACACATCTAAAACATAAGACCACAGGAGGAAAACACACACACACACACACACACACACACACACACACACATCCTTAACCCAAGCCCTGGAATCAAATTTGTTTCCAAATTCAGATTAATTTAAGAAATTAATACAGGGTGTTTGTTATATAGTTAACACCCCCAGTGGAGTTTGAAGCAGCACCTCAAAACCAAACACAGTAATATTCTTGAAAGGAACATATAACTATTTACTCAATAGGATAAATCAAGACTATAAATAGTTCCATATCAGCACAGATCAGGTTTTGCCGCCGAATGAGTTTATAAAAAAACAACCACTTTGTTTTCGGAACTCGCTGTGTTCAGAACTTCAGATGTGGCGTTACAGACCTGAGCCAGACAAGTATTAGCCAAAAGAAGTGGTATTCCTCGGCACACACCGTGTTTTGAAGGCACAGAACATTATTAGGTGTTACCCAATAATGTTTTAAAAGCTTCAACTAGTGAGGAAGATACAGTTCTAAACTGACGCACTCTTACCGAGAGAGCCTCCAAACACAAAGAAACGTGGACAGTACAGTAAGGAAAATCTGGTGTACGCACCAAATAATTTCCTAGTTTTGATCTCCTGTTTGTTTGCTCAATATTTCCACGTGTGCCTCGTCATCCCAACTAGATCACAACAGATGAGAGAGGACGGATGAGAGAGGGGTGGGTGTTTTCAGGGAGGAAGCCTCCGGAGAAGGCCGGGGTGAGGCTTCACACTCTCGACTCCTGCAAGAGCCTCCCCTCGCTGCAGCAAGGCAGGCCGGCCGGGAAGCTCTCTTCTCCCCACGTCCCTCCACTAGGAGTTTGGATTCGAATGAAATTCTGTTTGACTCCAAAGATCCAAGATCTTTTCAAGGTGTCTTTCCCCCCCCCAAATATATCTTTATTGATTTCAGAGAGAGGGAAGGAGAGGGAGAGAGAGATAGAAACATCAATGATGAGAGTCATTGATCGGCTGCCTCCTGCACGCCCCCCGCTGGGGATCGAGCCCACAACCCGGGCATGGGCCCTGACCGGGAATCGAACCCCGATCACCTGGATCCTAGGTAGATGCTCAACCGCTGAGCCACGCTGGGCTGGGCCAAGGTGCCTTGAAATGAGCATCTTGTGTGTTGATTTAGTGAAATTAAAATAGCAGCCATTTTATAGAATTAAAATCAGGACTAGGGATCCATACCGACCCAGGGCGGTCCCCCTCCGTCTCCCCAGGTCTGGCCATTTCCCTCTGACAGTAAGAGGCGGCTTTCAAATGAGATGAACTCTCAATCCCAGGACCTTCTGGTATTTCTCAGCCTTCAACTCTGATGATGCTTTTAACACACACACACACACAAAATGCAGAGCTGCGTGGGTGAGGCATGAATTTAGATTTAAAATGACGAGCCTTCTTAAACCTATTTCAAATGTTTTTCTACTCTTATTTACCGATGATCCTCCATAAAACAAAGAAAATAATTATAGCTCAAATAAATGGGTCACCGTGGCAGCAGCTGTCATATAAATATACAGTGAAAAATGAAGTCTAGAAATAAAAACAGCATATTTCCCCTTATGTTTAAAGAACACCAGAGACTACTCCAGAAGCCCAGTCGTGCGGGAGGTACTTCTCTTTACCGGGGAGAAAGGCAAGCTCAAGACAACACATGGCTGTTGCCTCACAAAGAACCACAAGCAGGATGGAGACGTGCACACTCCCCGCTCACCACGAGGGGGCGCCCGTCGAAAGGGAGGGAGAGGCCGTCCTGCCCCGACAGGCACCGGACAGTAAACCCCTGTCCACCGCGGTGGGGAGTGTTTTTGTCATCGGGGGCTGCTGCTAGAATTGGTGAAACAACGCTACGAATTCAGATTTTTCTCCAATACCTTCTAGGTGTTGTCAGTTCCACTTCTAAATGAATTCTTAGAGACACTAAGTAAAGAATAACACATTTCCCTGCCTGTAGGGTGAAACAGAAACCAAATGAATTGCACACACAAAACAATGCCAGTAAGCACCAGCATTACAGGGACTTGATTTTCGGTGGACTTCGCCAAAAGTTGGAGGGTAAAAAGGGTTTCAGCCCTCCTTCCCCTGTTAGTAGGAAGCTGTGAATGTAAACTTTGTATCCTTTTAAAACTTTTGGAGCGAAAAACTTGTGAGTGCAAATTCCAGGTTTTATTATCTTTCGAAAGTGTGCACAGCAGCTGTCGCAGCCTCATTGTCTCTCCGTATCATGGGTACAGGATTTCTCTCGGGTAACTCGTTCCTTCAAGTGGCTTCCATGACAAATCTGTCCCATTAGCTTTATTATCTGTCCCTCTCATTGGTACGGGGTTTCCTTCAGAAAACTCAGATCCTGTAGATCTGACCTGCCAACCAAGAATCTCCTGGGCTTCCAGGTACCTACCAGCCAAGAAGTGGTGTGTGTGCTTCTCTGCCGTCAGCATTTCTGGGTTTGAAGCAGCCTCCACTCCTTACTAGCTACATATAACCTTGGGTTAACCTTTTAATCTGCCAGAGCCTCTGTTCTCTTATCTATAAAATGGGAATTATAATAGTACCTACCCCAGAGAGCTATTGTAAGGATTCGATGAGGTAAATAATGTAGAGTAAGTGAAGTACTTAGTCCAAGAATACGCTCAGTAAATATCAATTATTATAACTGATTTTTCCCCAATATTTAGTGAGCACCTACGGTCTGCCAGGTACCACTATTTACTTTACGTACTTCTGATGCGCCCATGAACAAAACTGCAAATGATCCCTGCCACTGTGGGCCTGCACTCTATAAGGGAAGGCAGACAGTAAACAGTAGACCTTCTAAGGAAATAAAGTATGCTGGTATGCCAAAAAGAGAAGTCGTGCAGAGGAGAGGGCCTCGAGAAGGCCAGCTACAATTTAAATAGGGTGGTCAGGCAGACCTCACTTAAGGAAAGTACTGGAGAAGGTGTGGGAGATATATGGGTTCGGGGGAGGAGGGCATTTAGGCAAAGGGAACAGCCAGCTCAAAGGCTGTGCCGCAGAAATGTGCCTGGCTCGTTCCAGAAGAGCAAAGGAGCCCAGGGCATCTGGGTTAGAGAGAACGTCTCCACACTGGATGACCCATTCTCCCTTCAAACTACATGAGGTCCAAACCAAAGCATGGCGTCTCCCCTTGCAGACCTTCTGCCATATCTCCCCTCTTTGTGAATGTTAAATCCTTCCAAGAGCATAACTTTGAAGTCATGCTTATATTCCTTCTCTACATCATTCCTCATATATATATATATATATTTTTAATCCTTTCCATCTCTGCAGTCCTGACACAGAGGCAGATTAAGACTTGGCTCTAAGGCCAAAAAATGTATGGCTCTCTTCTTTAAGTTGCAAAGGTTTGTAAAACTATGAAAGGTAAGGATTTCTCATTTTTTGGTGCCCAGGCTTTGTCCCTGAGCATGTACTTAATCTGCCTCTCAGGTCTCCAAAACTGTCATCTCACCCACCCCACTTCTCAGGTAGTTCAATTGTTTCCCAATTAGTCACCTCCTTCAGTACCTCCCAGCTCTAATCTATACAACGCAAAACCTGATTGACCTTTCTCAGGTGCTGCCTCCATTACTCGTCTCTCTTCTTCAAGACTAATAATGACCAATCATCTATCAATTACCAGAAACTTCAAAATTGCAAAGCCTGGCCTTATAATTACAAATAACTTGAGGTCAAAAAACTCATTTTGCCCTTTTCTTCTGAGATCAGAGGCCATCGGGCCATTCAGGGTGGCACGGCCGTGCACAAATAATAACCACAAGTCAGATGGGCGAAGGGCCTGAATGGACACTTCTCCAAAGAGGACATACGGATGGCCAAGAGACACATGAGAAAATTGCTCCATGTCGCTAATCATCAGAGAGATGCAAATTAAAATCACAATGAGGTATCACTTCACACCTGTCAGAATGGCTCCATCAACAAATCAACAAACGAAGTGCTGGCGAGGGTGCGGAGAAAGGGGAACCCTAGTACACTGCTGGTGGGAATGCAGACTGGTGCAGCCACTATGGAAAACAGTGTGGAGGGTCCTCAAAAAATTAAAAATGGAGCTGCCATTTGACCCAGTGATTCCACTCCTAGGAATGTATCCTAAGAATCCTGAAACATTAATCAGAAAGAATACGTGTACCCTGATGTTCATAGCAGCAAGTTTACAATAGCAAAGATCTGGAAACAGCCCAAGCGCCCATCAGTAGATGAGTGGATAAAAAAGCTGTGGGACATTCACACCATGGAATACTACGCAGCTGTAAAGAAGGACCTCCTACCCTTTGGGACAGTATGGATGGACCTGGAGAATATTATGCTGAGTGAAATAAGCCAGGCAGAGAAAGACAAACATCACATGATCTCACTTATACGTGGAATCTAAAGCACTTAATAAACTGATGAACAGAATAGATTCAATGACACGGAAGCATAGATCAGACTGACAAATCTCAGAGGGAACTTGGGGTGGGCTGGGGTGGGGGAGATTAACCAAAGAATTTATATGCATATATGTATAACCCAAGGACACAGACAATGGTGTGGTGAGGGACTGAGGAGGGGGGTGGAAAGGGTGGAAGGGGCCAATGGGGAGAAAAGGTGACATCTGTAATATTTTGAACAATAAAAGAAAGAAAGAAGGAAGGAAGGAAGGAAGGAAGGAAGGAAGGAAGGAAGGAAGGAAGGAAGGAAGGAAGGAAGGAAGGAAGGAAGGAAGGAAGGAAGGAAGGAAGGAAGGAAGAACTCATTTTAAAACTTCTGTTGTAGTCTGAGAAATGCTTAGCATGGTGAATTGATACATAGTTGTTGAGTTGATTTGAAAAGAAAAATGAAAGAAGAGAAAAGCAAGAGTGAAACTTACAGAGTACCAAGTTCTTCCAGATCTGAGGACCATATTAGTTGTCTTTTTTTTTTTTTAAATCAGCTTTATCGAGGTATAATTGACACACAGTAAGATTTACTCTTTATAGTGTACAAATCTCTGAGTTTTGACAAATGCATGTGGTTATGCAGTCACGGTCCTAATCAAGATGTAGAACAGTTCGAGTGGAGCCGTATAAACATTCCCTTATGGCCCTTTGTAGTCAACCTCTCCCTCTGACCCCGACAATCACTGATCTCTTTTCTGTTCCTATAGTTTTTTCACTTTTCTACATGTCATCCAGTATATGACCCTTTGAAGCTGGCTTCTTTCATTTAGCTAATGTCTTTGAAATGCATCCATTTTGTTGCCTATATCAATAGTTTGCTCCTTTCTCCATTGTAGGGATGGACCACAGTTTATTTATCAAGTTAGCAGCTGAAGAACATTTAGGGGCAATTATGAATAAAGCCGCTATAATCATTCATGCACAGGTTTTTGTGTGAACATATGTTTTCATTTTTCTTGGATAAACACATAAAAGTGTAATTGGTGGGGCGTGTGGTAAGCTTAGCTTTTTAAGGAAATGCCAAACTATTTTCCAAAGTGGCTCTAACCATTTTACATTTCCATCAGCAATACAGGGCATTGCAGTTGTTCCAGATTCTCACCAGCACTTGGTATTGTCTGTTTTTTCTTTTTTCATTGTTTTACCAATTCTAATAGGTGCATTTCTTTGTGGCACTAATTTGCATTTTCCTAACGACAGTGTTGAGCATCTTTTCACGCACTTACTTGCCATCTGCATGTGTTCCTTGGCGAAATGTCTGCTTAAATCTTTTGTTATTTTTAATTGCTTTGTTTTCTGATTATTGAGTTTTGAGAATTCTTTATAATTCTGGGTACAAGTATTTTAACAAATATATGTTTTGCAAATATTTTCTTCTAGTCTGTAAATTGTCTTTTTTTAAAACTTTACATACAATAGAATTCACATTGGTGTACAATCTGTACGTTTTAACACCTGCATAGATTCTTGTACCTACCACCACAAACAACATGCAGAATATTCCAGTATCCTCAAGAATTCCCTTGTGCCCCTCCTTGGTCAGAGCCTCCTCCCACCCCAACCTCTGGCAACCACTTCTCTGTTCCTATAGTTTTGCCTTTTCCAATATCTCAAATAAATGAAATCCTATAGTATTGACCTCTTGAGACTGGCTTCTTTCGCATGGCACAATGCTGAGCAGTGGCCTCTTGTGTGGACAGTCCACCATGCATTCATCAAGTTACCCACTAAAGGACATTTAAGTTGTTTGCAATTTTTGGCAACGAAGACTTTTGGAAAGTAAACGCAACTCTCTCAATGAATGAACACAAAATATTAGACATTGTTGAAGACAACAGATTCAAGCAACACTATTGGGGAAGTCGGAGAAGGACTGTCAGGAAACTGGAGAGGATGGGGAGTGAGAGGCACCCATCCGAGGGGCACTGTCACCCAGAGACGCGGCCCAGGGCGACCCTGGCGCGCAGGTGAGCGCAGGAAATGCCATCGAACTATTGGTAACATTTTGAAGCTACAACGATATTCAATATTTTACTGACATTGTCATCATTTCTCCTCCCTATTTCTCAGAGTTTTAATAATAAAAAGCTATTCGTACCAGTACAGCTAAAACCTAAATCAGAATGGAAGTTCAGAAGCCATTCTGAGGACAAAGCAGGAAGAAAATAGAGCTGGAGATCTGAAATGAGATGCTTGCTTGTTCTCTGAGTTTCCAATACATATCCAAGGCAAAAGAGAAGTTTTATTCTTTTGGTTGTTAATTGGAGGAAAATTGGTTTTTCAAGAAAGGAAAACTTTGTCCAGTCACTAAATTCTCAGGTAAATTTGTCACATAATTTCTTATATAAAAGAAATATTTTATAACATCATGAAAACAAGTTTTGCAAGGGATGCAAAAAAAACACAAAACAGCCCTTCAAAGGAAACTGCATTGTATCCACCGTCAGCATAATCTATTGGAACATGGCATGTTGGAAACCTGATGTATTCACATCCCGTTTCTCAAACAGGGTCAGTGCTATCGCCTTGGTCAAAATCACGTGGGGCTACTTAATACATACAAATTCCTAAGGCCTACCCCAGACCCACTAAACCAAAATTG
Source organism: Miniopterus natalensis (assembly GCF_054644295.1). Lineage (NCBI taxonomy): Eukaryota > Metazoa > Chordata > Mammalia > Chiroptera > Miniopteridae > Miniopterus > Miniopterus natalensis. The sequence continues at coordinate 63,620,542 of NC_142089.1, read as the reverse complement.
GGGGTACAGGGCTCTGGATTTGGGTACATCGAAGTTGGAGAAACACATCTATAGGAAAGTGTGGTTGCTTTTAGGTCATGTAATAATGCAGAAACAAAAATGGAGAGATTTAGGAAAATGAATAATTAACATGTCCTTTAAACCGCTCCTCTTGATATTAATTGCTTCCGCTGTGCTTTTGGCAGCCAATTAAGAGCTGGGTTCTCTGGTAAGTGCCTGGGGTGCAAACCTTTGGTATTAACTGAACCTTGATCATGTAAACACTTTGAAGTGTGTAAGTCCAAAAAAGAAGCTGGACTATTGCTTATGTTTTTAAAAAATCTTGATATGCATATTAATAAAGAAAATCAGAGGTTAATTGTATTTTCATGTCTTTTTGCCCAAACAATCTACCTGAAGTATGTTAGCACACTGTGTGTCGGCGTCTGCACTGTCCATCACCAGCGAGACATAAACACAGACCAGGAGGCCCTGGACCTGGAAATACCTTGCCTGCAGCTGCAGTTTGTGTGTGCGCCTGCAAGTCATAAACTACAATTCTTTAAAAATATTCTTGGGTGTAGATTGTGCTCCCACAGTCAGCTGAGGTCACTGAAGTGTTACAGCCTGTGTTTCACAAATCTCCTTATTCTTCAGAAAACCACAAGAGGACTTGGCAATTTTCTCCTTGAAAGCACGATAAATAGAATAGGCCGGCCAGTGAGAAATAAGTGGGAGTTTCAGGTCAAGAAAACATCTTGCTTTTATTTTATAATCCCACTGATGCTTAGATCTAGCACATGCCCAAAGATCCTGCTATACACACGCTTCCTGGGAGGAGAGCCTGGCCTGTGCATCAATATCCATCATGGTCATTATCTGTGTCTGGCAGCAAATGCCATTTGTTGAGCCCTGTGGGCACGTGTGAAATGCTGGATGTGTTGCTAAAGCCTCTATAAGAGTTTAAGAGTTTACATTGTAGGGGGAAAAATAAAACTACATTAACATTGAAAGACATGTTTGAATAACTTGTAGTTCTAAAACCCATTAAAAAATTGCAGGAATACTCCCACTGAAAATAACACAGTATTGTACTTTAAATCCATAAAATTCAAAAAACCCCACCATTTTGCCTATCACAATGTGCAAAGAAAATCAATTAGCCACCACTATTGTTTGCTTTGGGAAGATGAGAAAAACAAAATATGTGACCATTGTATTTGACTTAACTGATTAGATTTCACTTTCATTTCCATATAACCCAGTCTTTTCTGTCTTGTGGGCTGAAAATTCTGATTTTAAGGTTTTCATTCAATATAGACCACCCTTTCTTTTCTCCACCCCCATCTTCAACTCTCAAGGAACATGTTTCCTCAAGGAATTTCATGGTTTATGTTCTCATTTCCACACCATACACTGTATTATATATGATACAAATATAGACTGTGATGTTTGCCCTTAAAGAACTTTGGTTTGGCCGGTCACCCTAAAGCCTGATTCCTTTTCAATTGTGCAGTTGATAATAGCTGAAAGTTACTTACCTTAGAGCGCCCCAATTTTTAAACATTAAATCTTTTAGACTCGTTCCAAGCTATTTCCTTTTCTAATCCTTGACTCTTTCTTAAAATGACCCCTTTTAGTTCAGCCAAATGTAAACAAAACTGAATTTTAGCTCTGCTCTTACAAGAGCTGTGTTTAGACTATGATTTGCTCCAGGCCAGTGCTTTTCAAAGGGAAGATTTTGATCTCTGGGAATCCTCGAAGGTGAAAGATAGAGAGATCAGGAAGGCAGGGTTTTAAAATCCATATATTTGTCATTCATGATGTATGTTAGAGAAAAACATAAGAGTTAGATACAAATAAAAAGCTTCTAAGCATGGAGGCCACTTAAAGAATTCAAAAGTGCAGAATTATCCTATAATTGATTAAGATAACTATTTATTTATACCCCCATCTTATTTCAAAATGGATCTTATTATATAATTCCCTGTACATGAAATGTCCAGAATAAGCAAATCTTTGGAGACAGAAAGTAGATTGGTGGTTGCCTGGGGCTGGGAGACGGGGATGGGGAGAGTTGGGGAATGGCTGCTAATGGGTACAGAGTTTCTTTTGGGGGAAATGAATATGTTTTAAAATTAGGTAGTGGTGTTAGTTGCACAACTCTGTGAATATACTAAAAGCCACTGAAGTATACACTTTAAAAGGGTAAATTTTAGGTACATTATATCTCAATAAAGCTGGGTTTTTTAAATGGATTTACATAATTCCCATCAGACAATAAGAAAATGATAATCCAGTAGGAAGCTGGCAAAGGATATGTGTTGGAAACGCACATAGAAGGACCACAATTAAGCATATAAGTATGCAAACAGACACAGTTATCAAGAGTGTTTGGGGAAAATGCAAAACAGCACAACAATGAGATATTTCAAAACCACTATATTGGCAAAAATTGGAACATTCCAAATGATAGCAGCATGTGAGAGTGAGAATCTCGTACGTAGCTGGTGGGGATGTGAATTGGCACAACAGCTCTGGAGGGCAATTTGGCAACATCTCAAAGTTAAAATAAGCCTTTTCTACCACCCAAAAGTTCCAGTGCACTTGCACAAGCTGGGGCAAAGATATATGCACAGGGATGTCCATTAGCATTGTTTGTAATTGGGAAAATGGAAACAACTCAATACCTATCAATAAAGGGAAGGAGAATTAAACTATGGTGCAATAGACAACAAAACACTATATAGCACCAAAATAAATACAGTAGATTCACTAGGGGGGAAATGTATTTACAAAACAGATGCCACAGGATTTTCTTAAAAGGAGGGAGAATAGGAAAAATGAGATTAAGCTAAAGTTTTATGCACAGAATCAGGTTAGACTCACCTGCTGGCTCTGAACTTACAGCAGCCAGCGCAAAAAGGGACATCTGATCTATTACAGAACTACGCTGTGATGTAAAAACATACACCTGCTCCTGACACAAACATCAGAGAGAAAGTCCCTCCAGGATTTTCAGAGCAACATCTACTACTAATAAGCAGTATCCTGAAGGGCATTCTCACCCGCAGGCCTGACCGACTCATCTCCGCAAAGATGCATCCCCGAGCTGCAACCTCCAAGTGTGCAGCTTTATGAGAATATTCATTTTTGAGAGCAGGGATAAGAAAGTGGGATGACACAGTATTTTGCTTGGCCAGCACGGTCACAGTGCTTAAAATGTTTAAATCTGAATGCCGTAGGTGGGACATAGGCTTCTTAGAATGGCCCTACCCAGCACGACTCTCAGCAATGATGAAGCTGCTCTCTACCTGCACTATCCCATGTCCCCTGTGGCTGCCTACTGAGGACGTGTGGCTAGTGTGATGGAGGGACTGAATTTAAGTTTCATTCAATTTAAACTAATTTTAATCATAGTCGCATGTGGCTAGCAGTGACGCTATTGCCTAGTACAGCTCTGGAGGGCCACGGGTCTCAAGATTCTCTTCTTTATTAATCAGCCACTCTCTGTCACACATTTAGGTTATCCGGCTCCTGGAGGCATTTTTCTGAACTCATGATCTAAAGCACCATGTCTCAAGGAATGAACAGATTGCAATATTATTGTACACATTCTTTCATTGCTTTACTCAATTAATATTCATTCTACCTGAGAAGGATCAGGTCTGTGTCTGACACGGCATTTACCATCTCAAGGGGGCACAGACCCATCCAGGACAGCCCTGGGGGATAAGCGATACATGCGGTGGGGAAAAGCTGGGTCTGCAGGGAGCACATGGGAGGGGGGCGTTAGAAAACCTCAAATGAACTTGGGTGGGACAGGGAAGGGCCCTGTCAGGGAGAACCAGGGAAGAGTAAAAGTCAGATGGGCTGGGGGCAGCTCTCAGAACAGGAGACAGAATGGTTTGTTCTAAGAGTCAAAGAAATTCACCAGAATCGAGAATGTGGGGGCGGGTGATTGTTAAAGATTGGCAAGAGCAGATCATGCAGGATGTTTGAACTGTGTGAAACTGACTTTGGACTTTGTCCTGAGCTCAACAGAAAACCACTGAGAAATTTTAAGCAGAGTAAATTCTTCTCATCTCTACATTCAAAATAAATCCACCAGAATTAGCATATGGCTCAGCAATTCCTCTTCTGGGTATATGCACAAAAAAATTGAAAGCAGGGACCACGATACATATTTGCACACCCATGTTTCCAGCAGCTTTATTCACAAGAGACAAAAGGTAGATACAACCCAAGTGTCCACCGGCCGATTAGCGGATCGACACAATGTGGTGCATACACCCAGTGGAATACTACTCAGCCTTAAAAAGGAAGGAAATGCCGTCACATGCTACAACATGGCTAGACCTTGAGAGCATTACACTAAGTGAACGGCAGAGACAAAAGACAAATATATGGTCCCACTGATATGAGGTACCTAGAATAGTCAAATTCACAGAAAAAGAAAGTAGAATGGTGGTGGCCAGGGACCGAGGCGAGGGCGAATGGGGACAGGGTTTCAGTTTGAGAAGATGCAAAAGTTCTGGAGACGGATGGTGATCATGGTTGCACAACATTGAACTGTGCACTTAAAGGTGGGCAAGATGGTAAATTTTACGTTATAATAAAATATAAAATATAAAAATATAAAATAAATATAAAATAAATCTTCCATCATCTCTTGCTAAGACGATGTATGAGCCTCCTAACCCATCTCACTGCAACCATTCTTGGTCCCTCACATTTTATTTCCCACACAGCAGGGAGAGTGATGGTTTTGAAATAGGAGGTCATGTCACTCCCTTGCCGAAAAGCTTTCTGTGGCAGGTGGGCCCGGAGTAATCGGGCCCCTCTTCACCCCCTGGCTTCATCGCCCCCCACCCCCCAGCTCACTCCACTCCGGCCCCACCAGCCTCTTTGCTGCCCTTTGAACACACTAAGCGAGCTCCCAGGGGAAGGCTCTCTTACCCTGAACATTCTGGGCTCCGATACTCCCCTACTTTGCTTCCTCACTTCATTCTGCTCCTTTCTTCGCCACCCAACCCAAAAGCATTTCTTCCTTGCTTTTCTTTATAGCATTTACCCCACCCATTATTTTAGTATACAGATGGTCCCCAACTTAAGATGGTTCAACTTGTGATTTTTTTTTTACTTTACGACAGGGCAAAAGAGATGCATGTTCCGTAGAAACCATACTTTGAATTTTGAATTGTGATCCTTCCCCAGGCTAGCGAGATGTGGAATAATACTCTCTTGTGATGCTGAGCAGCGGGAGCGAGTCACAGCTCCTGGTCAGCTACGTGACCCATCGCCGGGTGTAAACGACTGATCCTCTACAGTGTTGCCGTAGTTTTTAGGATATTGTGTTCCCAGCATGTTTAAGGTCGGCTAGGCTAAGCTATGATGTTTGGTAGGTTAGGTGTCTTAAATGCATCTTTGACTTATGAGGTAAACTGATTATAAGTCATAGAGCTTCTGTGTATCTGTTTATTTGTTCATGCAATGTAAGTTCCATGAAAGCAAGTGCTTTGTTTTGTACACTACTGAATCCCTAGTGACTGGAACAGTGCTGGGCATATAAATATTTGCTGAATGAAAGAATAACTACATTTGGGTTTTAGAAAGAGTGTGAAAATGGATTGCAATGGAAGCCTAGAGTAGGAGGAACCAGCTGGGTGGCTGCCATGGAAATCACATAAGCAATAGAGATGGCCAGGACTGTGGCAGTGGGGCACAGAGACTGAGGGACAGGTGGATATTTAGAAGAAAATCAAGAGTCTGGATGGAGAGTTCATTCACTGAGCTAGGAAACTCAGGAGGAGGAACAGACCTGTGGGAGATGAGCTCAGTTTTAAGCTTATGAATGGACTATCCCCCCAGAGATGTTTAGTGATCAGTTAGAGATGTTCAGCAGAGATCTGGGCCGGAAATGTAGATTTAGCAGCTCATAAACATAATCTCCCTGGAAATTTTGATAACCATTGAGTGCAGTTAGTTGGAGGTTATATTTTTTGAACAAGTACTTGAATGTACATATTCAATGCTGCCAATTAATTTCAGACTCGTGCTTTCACAGTCAGCCAAGCTGGTCATATTTTTAAAACGGTATGGAATGTAGAAAATGAAACTTGTTTTTTAAAAAACAATTAAAGGTAGAGTAAGGCTATTCTTTTTTTTCTTTTCACTGCAACTGGGTCAATTTTAATAAGGGTATCTAATCCTCAAGCCCTATAGTCTGTAATCTATCTAATTAAATATACAAATTAATGATTAGCCTTTATGGCAACATCACTATCCTTTATATTTAAAAAAGCTCTCCTAATCCAACTTCATTATTTTACAGATGTGGAAATAAAAATCCCTCAAATATTACCGACCTAATATTTAGTCGGACAATCAGAACTAGAATCTAGATCTCTTACTCTGTTTCTGAGTAGCTCATAACTATGGGCACAGCTTCGATTTCTGTTTTGGTCTCTCCTTGGAAAGCCTCCTGCAAGACTGCGCGTGATGGCTGCGCTGCAGTTTACCAAGCCCAGCGCTCCCGGACACCCTGCAGTCACCCATCTGCTCCACCCGGGGAAGCTGCTGTCACTCGGAGTTTCACTCTTTATTACTTTTTAGCAAAGTTTAACTCACTGTTGAATATGCAGTGAAACTGTTTGAGAATAGAGATACGACCTCCAAGGCATGTTCAGATTTCACATTACAGAAAGCACAGCCATTTCTGTCTTCTAGACTTAGAGCCTAGGCTTTGATACTGCTCAACGGTCTTCTTGAATGAGTTTCTTGAGTCATGGGAAAGCATTTAGATGGTGTCTCTAAGGACCAAAATTTATTTTTTATTTATTTTTTTAAAATATATCTTTATTGATTTCAGAGAGAGGAAAGGAGAGGGAGAGAGAGAGACGGAAACATCAATGATGAGAAAGTCATTGATCGAGCCCGCAACCCGGGCATGTGCCCTGACCCGGAATCGAACCCCGATCGCCTGGATCCTAGGTCGATGCTCAACCGCTGAGCCACGCCCGGCCGGGCAGGACCAAAATTTAGCGACCACTCCCAGCAGTGACAATCTTACAGTAGAGGCAGAATAAAGTACATTTCAATTGTGATGGGCGACCAGCCAGAGCTAGTAATTTTTCTGGCCATTGCAGGAACTAACTGTGGATGATTCTTTGAATGGCTACCCCAAAGACTTCTCAGCCTCCCTTCTTGTCCCCTTTCTACTATAGATCCTTCTTTGCAGCAGCTGGAAGTGGTCAACTGACCCAACTGAGAGCCGGAGACATAAGCAAAAGTCTCCCAGGCAGCTGCTGGCATGACCCTCTTCCCCAGTTTCCTCCCCCACTTACAGACAGGACGGCGTGAGCTACAACAGCTGCCCTGGTTTATGAAGAAAAAAGGCCAAGGGAGCCACACAGTGTGGGCCCTGCCACGGTCTAACTGCTGAACCAACCACCACCACCTTCAGATGTCTTGCTGTGTGAGAAAATTATTCTTTTTGCTTAAGTCTCTGTAGATATGTTTTCTGTTTCCCACATCTAAATAAAATTATAACCAAAATGCTAATGAAGTAACTCGTGTTAAAAGGGTTGGGGAATGGGATGAGGCCCATCGGAATATTTGTGGGTGAGGCCCAGTTTTATATATATGTTTACACACATACACACATTTAAAGGTCCCCAACCCTCCTCTCCCAATGGGTAACTACTTATATAAGGTTTTTTTCATCAGTCCAGTTTTATCTCTTTTTCACAGCCATAATCAGCTATGGAAAAAAAGGACCCAAAAAGTTGGTATCTGAAGACAACCTCCATATACATGAAAACTTTTCTAATTTGGTAAGCTCTGAATATCACCAAAAGATTTCAGAAGCTATCCTAGGAACATGAAATTATGCAAACCATTAGAGACACTCTGAGAGAATTTGTGGCCACATGCTGAAGAGATTAGGGGAAATCTGCTTTGTCCAGCCAGGATTCAGGCTCCACTCCTTGTTTTTTCTCAGGCTCCACTTTTGTCCTCACATGACCCTGTCACAGCCCACTCCCCCGTCTGCGCAGTGTGTGGGGCCTCAGCAGACTAACACTTGCGAGCCCTGCGCTCTGTTGCTGTTGGTGCCTGGGCCACATCACTGCAAACCTTCTGCTAGCTTTCCCCACATCCATCACTCTGTAGAGATCACAGTTCAATCTGTTCTACCACACGGAGGCCAAAGCTCCCTGATTGACAAATGTTAGTCAATTCAAAAGTCAAGATCTTGCCAACAATGGTTGTTTCTTAGATCCTTCCTGATTTTCCTCCCAGTCTTAAAAATAACATTGATAGTAGGCCTTGGAAATCCAGAAGCATTTCATTGGTTCCCCAACGTCATAGGAAATAGCTGGGCAGATGTCTGAACAATATTTTATTTCCTTCTTGCATTTCCCACCAGCCCAGGAAACACTGTAAAACAGGTGAAGTTGGCTCTTCCTGGCTCTGTGAGAACACCCCTAGTGCCCTCATGCTTGCTCTTCTCGCAGCTGCCACCTGGCGACTCTCTGCCTGCCCAGCCCAGCCCCTGGAAAGTCTGTACACACGTGCCCCAGCCAATCATCTGCCACACTGGGGCAAGTGGCACCTCACAAACAAGTTAGCCTAGACTTAAGGTTTTATATCATCTGAGCACTGGCCCTTTAATAACCACCCTGAATCCAAAGGAATGAACCTGATGGTACTATTTCGGGCACCAGTGACAGGCTGCTGGGAGACAGTCTGTGGCAATACCCACCCCAGCCTGCCTTCCTTTGGGAGCCTCTGCATTCTCACTCCTGTGAGACATTCTGATTACTCTAGCACTTAAATATAACAAAATAAAAACAACTACAATCTGTACATGTTTTGTCTTCTTCCTACTATCAGCTATTTCTTAAATCAAGTCATCTTGTTGATCATATAAGTTAGAAACGGTGCCAGTGATCACTGTGGTGGAAATCCTGGAAGCTCACCCAACCAGTCGACCTGTACCACACCACACCACACCACCGGGACCACACACAGGCAAAACTCTCTGTCAAAACAAGCCAGAAAAGCAGTCCATTGGGTCGCTTTCCTTTAGATCAGCAGTTCTCTCCAGTGTCACTAAAGGGTCATCTGGCTGGTCTCTCAGAGCATGAATGTTCTCCACTGTGACCTAGTCTATATTTTTCTTTCATGAATGAATCTCTTTGTTTATTCTGTTTAATACAAATAAAACATCACCTGACTGTTCTCTAATTAAATGCATCATTAGGCTCCCCCACTAATTCTGCAAATTATTTTTTCAGTGGTATGGGGAAGCTGGCAGAGTAAGCAAGCTGCTGAGTATCTGTCCTGTTGCAGGGGTATGGAGAGAAAAGCCCAACAATTACAGTAACGATGTTTATATTACTTAAGGCTGATGTCATAACTAATTTCAGACGTCCTTATGATCATCACCTCCTTTCATACCTCCTGCCAGGTCTTTTGGGTCCTGTTAAAAGAGCCTCTAAAATCACAGGAACCGGGCTCAAAGTAATTTAAGAAAATCAACTTTACACTTTTGCAAAAATAACCCACTGGGAATTATTGGTGTCACTCCCCAGCCCCACAGACTGCGTGGTGTGAATTTCACCTGCCGTTTGTTAGTAGCCCCAGGCTTGATTCAGGACAAAAGGAGACTTGCAGAAATATAATTAGAAGGGGAACCCCTGTCCCATGAGTATTTTTCTATTGCTTTCCTGCTCTCTGTAGAATGGGCTCCCAGCTTAAACATGCTACTCCTTAGAAGAAGCCTAACAAGCAAATGTATTCTTGGCTATGATGCAAAACAAGCCCATGCTACTCATTTTTATGAGATAAAAACAAACCAATGTGTAAACAAAATGCATTGCCAGGCATATGAAATCATGGATGGAAGATTTCATCTTAGGGGCTGCTCTGCCACGTAATGGCAGGTGCTCCAACACATGCAGCCCTGTCGCCAGTCCTGCTGTGCGCCCTGCTCTCCCTTGATTTCCCCAGGTGAGCCTTTGCAGGAGGCCTCTGCTCTGCCAGGTGTGAAACAAGCACACCGATAACCTCACACATTAGGCGCCGGCCAGGCCTGGCCTCACAGTCATGTTAGTGTCTTTCTGCTTCTCTCTTCTTGCAAGACACACGTGGAAATCTACAAGGGGAATTTCTGTTTCTCTCTCTGTCTTTATGGCAGCCTCTTTTCCTATTCCTGCTGCTGCTTCTACTAACTTCCATCTGGCTGCCACTTCCTTCCCACAGAGCCAGATGGGAACCCAATACCGCACAGTGTGAACGTGGGTTACCTACCTGGCCTATACATCCTATCTGCATTTTGATAAAATGAGAATCTTTGACCACCATAAAATGATTACTTTTTAGTGTTGCATGTTCAAAGGTCAAAGAGAAATATAGGAGGGAGAATCTTGCCCAGTTTCTTTTTTAAATTATATGCTTCCAGTCAATCTAATGGGAGCACATAGTGAATTTATATAAGAAGTAATTTTGCCTTGATTGCCTGCTAATCTGGGGGGTATGATAGTGCCATATGCAATGAATTAGCTCAGGCTTCCCACGTTCCTGCAATGACTTTGTTAGGTAATAACACCCTCAAATGCTTTAAGGATTAGAAAAACCCAGTGCTAGAGGGACAAAATGGATCTGTCAAGCACTATCAACTAGTTTTCCTGGCTTACTTTAGAAGGGGGTTGGACTCAGTATTAATTTTGTGACAAATTTTTTTTAAAGCTAGGATCATATCATTGCTTCTCAAACAATCTTTGAGAATACATTTAACAGTATAATATTAGAAGCAGTATTGCCTGGTGAAAAGAGCTGAGCAATTAGGCTTTAGATTGACATAGGTGCAAATCATGGCTCCGTTACTCACCAGCTGTATGAACTTGAACAGATTACTGAGCCTTGGCTTCTATGTGCAAAAGAGGAATGAGAGGATTTTTCAGAGGTTTAAAGGTATTACAGATAAACATAAAACAGGCATAGCATAAATAGTGGAGTGCCTGACTTGGGATAAGATCCTGACATTGTTGCTTACCAGTTATGTCACTTGGAGCAAATTATGTGACCTCCCTGAGCTTCACTGGGCTATCACATGTCTTACAAGGCTGCTGTAGAATTTAACGAGACTCTAGTATAGGGATCAGCAAACTCATTTTTAAAGAGTAAGATACTAAATATTTTAGGCTTTGTGAACTATATGGTCTTTGTCACAACTACTCAGCTCTGCCTTTGTCACAGAAAAGCATCCATAGATAGTGTTTAAATGAATGGGCACGGCTGTGTTCCCACAAAATTTGACTCACTAAAACAGGTGATAAGCCAAGTTTGTCCATAGGCCAACATTTAACAATTTCTACTCCAGTATATGATCGATAAGTGATAAAATTCTAGTAACAAACACAATCTTTTTAATTAAGGTAATGAATATTATACACGAAATAAAGAGAAACAATTGAAGATTCCAATCTTTCCCTAGACGTCTATATGTTTTTACGCAGTTTCTCATGTTAGATAACCATATGAACGCTATGAACAATACATAGTGCAGGCCACTTCCTTCTGAAAAAATCCTTCACTAAAACACACCCAGTTGTAATTTGGGGGGGGGGGAATACAGTAACAACAAAGATAAAAAAGATAATCTTTCAAATCTAAATGTTTTAATTATAGGAATTAAATGGAAAGAATTTCAAACTGAAGGGGAGAGCAAAATCACAGAAGACGGGCAAAGCTGGGAGGTATTGCAGGCTCGGTTCCAGACCACCACAGTAGTGAGAGTCGTCATCTTTGCTGGTGGAGGGTCTTCCCTTCAATTTGTACAAAATGCTACATCTGTGGAGGCCCTAACACGAGGCAAGCCTGAACTCCCCAAGACTCCAAGGCAAGAGGACTCACCTGATACACACTAGGTTCTGAGAGAGAAAGAAGAAAATGTGACTACAGAATAAGAACATACAGCTATAGAGGAAGATTTCAAAAAACTTGTGAACACTGTGATACAATAAAATTAACCCATGAAGTTGTAAAAATACAATTAATGGAGCCTCAATAGTGCACTTAGAAAATGAAAATCACAGCTAAATAACACAATTGATAACAACAGAAAAACAAATGGCAAGCTGAAAGTAAAGAGTAAGAAATTCTAACTTAAGGATAATAGAACTGAAGTAAACAGGTAAAGCCATAATGAAAACCACGGTTGGCCAGGCACTGCCAACTGCCAATTCAATAGCCACTCTTGTGAGCATGAGCATGAGGAGCCACGAGGGGAAAAGCCTCATGCTAAGGAGCAGAGTAAAAAAATAGAAGGAACCTGGAGCTGAGAGGAACCATGATTGATGACATAGAGCTGGTAGCCCAGCCCCAGCCTGCCCTGCTTCCGTGCTTCCCGGCACGGGAGAAAAATGAACTGTATTTGATCACGCCACTAGAGTTCAGTTTCTCTTGTATGCAACTGAATGCCACCCCTAACTGAGGTTCATATCCTATATTATCAAATCTAGGATGTTCCAGATTTTAAGAGGCACCTTTCTGTGTGTGTGTGTGTGTGTGTGTGTGTGTGCATAACTTACTAAGAAAAAGACGGTGCCAATTATGCTATAACACAAGGCCATGACAGTCCTATCAGATATGTAATTGGCACACCTGTCTTTCCTGAAGGGCCTCTCTAGCGTCTCCTGCGATGGGTTTCACTGTGGGGAGATGGTAAGCAAACCTTTTCCATATATCTCAGTGACTAGACCAAATCTACGAAAGATGTGAGCATCTTCTTTCCGTAGGTCCCACAAAGCACTTGGCTGTAGCTTCCAAGGCCACTGTGTATCGTTGTGTGGCCTGTACTTTGCACAAGAGTACCTGGCCACGTGGGGCTAGTGCGGTTGCCCCCAAAACGAGAGAGAGGCAACTTCTACAGGTCGTCTGCCTGGCAAGGAGCCCGGTTCCGACGTGTACAAAGGCTCAGGGTGGGCAGGGGCAGCCCTGGCACCGGGTAATGGGGGAGGGAGACATGGCTCCCGACTTCTCAGTTCTTGAAGCCTTGTGAGGAAGGAAGACCGCAAACAATGCGGTGTGAGGATGGGCGTGAAGGATGTGGAGGCTCTGGGGACACGCGGCAAGGGTGCTCAACAGTGGGGGGGAGCCTGAGGGGCTGCAAGCTGAACGCTGAGTGGGCTTAGCTGGGAAAAGGGGGGCTGGGAGGAATTGCGGGGCAGGAAGAGGGGACCGGGGGTGGCATGGCTGGAGGAATGAGAGGAACATGCTTCCACTGAGGCCAGCGCGCCTTTATGAGAAGAATGTGCAGAGGGCGATTTCAAAATGGTGAAAAATGATATGCTGATTGGCAGAGGTCAAAGAGAGTGGGGTCCTGCGGGCCAGGGTCGGGATTTTAGGCTTCATCCAGAGGCAAACGGAGGCCTTCGAAAGGCTATCAGCAGGGGGCTGGCATGTTCCGATCGCGGTTCAGGACACACCGTGGCTACAGTGTGGAGAGTGATGGGAGACTAAGTTTGGCACTTGTCATGTAGTCCAAGCATGATGTCATGGCGGTGAAGACGGGACTGCCAGCGCAGGGCATGGAGAAGAGTGAGCGGATCTGAGAACTACTTAGAAGGTACAACTGAGAAAGCGAGGAGGAAGCCTGGAATGAAGAGATGATAGCCATCTGGGAGGGGACCAGGTGTGTGGACATATGGGCACATCATCTACCGAACTGGGGAAGAGCAGGTGTGATTTAAGGACAAGATGCTCCCACGCCGCACATGTTGAGTTTGAGGGGCCGGGGAGACACCTGGCAGGAGACCGTTCTCTCCCTCTCGTCCCAGATGCCCACCTCCTGCCAAGCTCCTCTCACCTGCTTATCTCCTCTTCTTTGGTCTCATTCTCTCCTGAGTCCAAGGCCCTCCAGCCTCAGGTCTCTGATTCACATCAAAAGAAGCAAATAAAAATTAAAACACAGGAAACAAGAAAGATTAATAATATAATACTCCCTAGAGAAGATATTTAACAATTTAATTTCAGAGTCTGAGGCATCTGCTTCAGTTGGATTATGTCCACTGGTCTGAAACTTCCCAAAAATATGATTATTCATCTTCTATCTGCTGATTAAAAACGGTCTTCAGAAGATGGCAAGGAAATCCCTGAGAGACAAATTGTTACTTCTTTCCTTAGAGCCACCAGGGGTTCCATTTGCCCTGGTAGATGTGTCACAGCATAAATTAGATCCCTGCTTTTTACATGGTGTTTAGCTGTGGAACCCTTTGGTCTAAGAACAAGTTCCCTAGAGACAGAACCTGGGATGGAGGTTCTTGGGCAGGTGACTTGTGAAGGAATGCTCCTGGACAAGAGGGTGGCGGAAGCAGGGCAGAGCAAGGCTGACTGAGGACATGTCTCAGCGGGAGCCAGTTGACCCCATCCTGATCCCCAGGCGGCCCAGGAGCCAATCTGCACTACAGAGTTGCTACCACTAAGCAAGAGGCCAGCCTTTTGTGCCCTATCTGTTGGTCACTGGCTGAGGGCACTGAGTGGGGTTGTTACCTCCAAGCAGGCCCATGCTGAGGGCAATTCTTCGGACATGCAGGCAGCTATGGGCCAAAGGCAGCCAATGCTCACAGCAGCTGGGGGATGGCTTTCTTTAAACAAAACTTACCTGGAAGCCTAATAGATGTAAAGGAGAGTGCGCACGCGCGCGCACACACACACACACACACACACACACACACACACACACTCTGCTGGTAGATGAGCCTCTGTCCCTAAGGCACTTTTGGCTCTTTATCACCCCCAGAAAAAGAGAAAGCTCATCAGTCTGTTTAAGAAACATATAGGAGTAAACAGTTACCCCTGTGTTAAGTAATGTTTTAAAATATTAGAAAAGTAAACTAGTTAGGTAAGATCATTATTATCTCAAAAAGACATAGAGTTTAAAGCATACTTTTAAAGCCCTATGAAGCAAAGAAGAAAGAATAGCAAAAATAATGATACATTTTACAAAAAATGCAAAATAAGAGAATGACTAGCTCAATTATTGGACCCAATGCATATTGAGTGCTTAATAAACATTTGCGGAATTGAATGGAGTTGAATTAAATATCCCCTCAAAACATACACTGACTGTTTAACTTCTTAAATCCATATGTTGAAGTCCTAACTCCCCAGTACCTCAGAATGTGACCTAATTTGGAGACAGAGTCTTTACAGAGATAATCAAGTTAACATGAAGTCATTAGGATGAGCCTTAATCCTATATGACTGGTGTCCTCAAAAAGAGGGGGAATTCGGAAGATTCACACATAGACGAAAGACAATATGAAGAGATGCTAGGAAGAAGGCTGTCATCTACTAGCCAAGGAGAAAGGCCTGGAACAGATCCTTCCCTCACAGCCCTCAGAAAGAACCAACCTGCCAACACCTTGACCTTGGACTTCTAGCCTCCAGGACTGTGAGACAATAATTTTCAGTTGTTTAAACCTCCTAGTCTGTGGTGCTTTGCTATATAGCAGCCCCAGGAAACCAATTCATATGCCAAGGAACATGCATGGGGGAACACTGAGGAAGGGTGGGCATGGCATGACTGTTTGATTATTTATAAGAAAAGTAAGAGTTGCTATCACACTGTTTGATTTCAAAGTAAAATAAATAAAGTCATTGTATAATAATAAAAGGCACAATACACAACATATTTTCCTTGCACGGTGTCCTGAGAACACGAGGACACCATGCAAGGAAAATATAGGCAGAAATAGAACTGAAATTTGAAACATTAGTGTCCTACCTGACAAATCAGGAGGATCCTGATTTAATGAAGTGTGGCGTTGATTCATATAATAAATTAGGTGGAATTAACAGACAGTTTTTCCAGTGTAGTGGGTCACCAAAAATATCAATCAAATAAGGCATGAAAATGTTCTTCACATGAAGAAAAAAAGAGACAGAGATTCTACTTATCACATTCCCAAAGTAAAAAGGAGTGTGATTTGAAATAAAGAACAATAGCAGAATTCATTAAAATTTTAAATTAATCTCTTAAATAATAACCTTCATCAGAGAAGAAATAAACTACATAATTCTAATATATGTAAAACAATATATTCATACTGTACAATACACACATATGAGCAACAATATATAAAATCATACATATGGCTGACATACTTATGTAAACAATATGCAAGTAAATACATCAAAGTTATCTTTGGGTTGTGAGACTGAGCCCTAATTTTTCTTATTTTATAAATTTTCTAAATCATCTGCTTTTTAAAAAGATTTAGCATCAAGAGAAACTAGGAAAAGGAAAACTAATAAATTAAAAATAAATAAAGAAGGAAAAAGTTGTAGGATTAATAGCAAGAGGTTCCTTGACATTTTTTAAAGTGTTAATCATTGAAATAAGAGGAAAACCTAAATTCAGTGATAGAATAAAGCTATTACAATTGGAATCAAAATTATTTTATTTCACTGAAATGGAGAGATGTTTTTTCAATTATATATTAAAACACTTGATAACCAAATTGAAATGGATGAGTTTTCAAAAATATAAACTATAAAAGCTGACAGAAATAACAGATCTATAAGACTTCATGCCCATTGGTGTAGCCTCCTGAAGACCATCTTATGAGGTTTTCTGAGGACTTTTTAAAAAAGTAGTCTACAGGCACCAATTACCTCTCTTATTCCACCCTCGAGTAAAAAATTAACTACAGAAGATAGTTTATTTTAATAGCTTATTATAGTAGAGAGAGAAAAAAAGCCAACATAACTAAACAAGAAAACTGTTTCAACATAATAAAAAGAGAGGGGAAGGAGGAAAAGAGGCACCTGGCCCTGCTGAGTTGGCAGGTCTTTCAAATAAATAATTCTGTTACATGTTGTTTCAAAAAAACTGGAAAAGACGATACATTTTCTGAACTGATTTTATAAGTTATACATGGATTTTGTTCCCTAAGCCTAAGGCCAATATCAAAACAGTAAATTATAATTATCAACATAGATGCAAAGGAAGAAAGGGAGAAAAAATTAAATTATTCCAAACATCTAGATACAAATGATCACAAGTTCAGCTTATTCCAGGAGTGCAAGGTTAATAGAATACATAAAACATTATCAAGATGATTCCTCATGTTAACGGGAAAGAGTAAAGATCATATAATTATATGAATAGGTACAAAGCAAGTATTTGATTGAATACAAAATATTTTCTTGGTTAAAATTCTAGGAATTTTTCTTTCTTAATTTAATAAAGAGTGTGTCTTTTAAAACTGATAGTAACGAACACACTGAGCAAGAACATTAGAAATGATCAGCTTAAAAATAGGCATATGTCAAATTTCCCTTTGTCATTAATTCTACTTAGTATCATACTGGAAAGGTTGTCCATTGTCATTTTAAATAAAATCAAAAAGCAAATCTAGAAAAAGGAAAAAATAATGTTACTTTTTACAAAATATTAATGAATTTCACAAAGAACTAGGTCATAAGGAAGATCCATACATTTTCATTGAATTGCCATAAATTAGTGACATACCATGAAAACAACCAATGAAGCAGATGTAGGAGATGTTTGTTCTAGAAACCAGAAAACAATAATAACCCAGAAGAATACAAATGAGGAAAGGGGTCACTGCTTAATGAATATTATTGGGATAACAAGATATCAGTATCAAGAATTATGTGAATTATTACCTTATATTGTACAATGAAATAAAGCTTGATTTACAAACGTGAAGCTATGAGAGTATTACAGCCATGGAGGGTTGGTGGTCACTATTGTCTATCAAAGATAAGATATCACAGTAGCATGAAAAAATATAACAAAAACAACATATACAAAATTCCCAGGCTAACCATTCATTATGGAAATCAAGATATAAATAACTCGAGGATTCACCTTTTAAAGGAGCTAAAATTGATTTACATAATAGAAATCCAGTATACCAGGACGAAGTACAGATCGGTGCACTAACGATAGCTGGTAAGCTCTGAAGTGGACTGCCTTTCCAGAAAGCAACCTGACAATATTTTCAAACATTATTAAATTGTTTTGCATGTTGACAAAATAGTCATAACTTGTAGATATAGTCTCATTTCCCTCAAAATTCCAAATTTGAAAAACATCAATTTATATATGAATGTTCAATGGCAGCAGTTGAACAGCAGGATATCACAAACAGCCCAAATGCTCCACAGTAGGTAGCGGCTTAAGCAGATGATGGTGACTGTCACGTGGAGCGCCTTCTTTCTCTTAACGCCCTCTCAGGGAATGACAACACCACCACCCAGTAACCCAACGGAGAAACCAAGGACTTCTTTCTGTATCTTATTCCAGCCCTTCCCCCATCTATTAGCTTCCTAGATGGTCTCGGCCTTCAATGTCATATTTCTCCAGTTCATTTAAAGAGAGAAAGAGAGAGAGACAGAGAGAGAGAGACAGAGAGACAGAGAGAGACAGAGAGAGAGAGAAACATCGATTTGTTGTTCCACTTATTCATGCATTCGTTGGTTGATTCTCGTATGCGCCCTGGCCAGGGATCACACCCGTTGCGACCTTGGTGCATGGAATGACACTCTTAACCAGCTGAGCTACCCGGCCAGGGCCGCCAACTCATTTTCTGTAGTAGTGCCAAGGTGTGAATTCTGAAACTTGAATCTACATAAAATCCTGTCATGCCCACCCACCTGCACAATTGCCCATAAACATAAAATCCAAACAGCCTGTCATCCAGTGTCCTTCAAGACCTGCCCCTACCTACCAGTTTATTTCCCCACTCCCACCCCAGAGCCTCACACATCCCATTCTCTAGCCATCTGAACAATTCTCAGTTCAAGTCCATCATGCTGTTGACAACCCTATGCCTTTGCCTAAAATGCCCTCCCCTGCCCTCTGGTCCTCCTGACACACTCCTCGTCTTTTAACCTAACTCAAGCTTCACTTCCTTATAAATCTTCCGAGCATAGCGGGGTTGAAATGCAGGCACTTCATCTCAGACATGCAAAAATATATTACTGTATTGATTTTCTCTATATTATATTATTCCTGCTAATGATATGAGCTGTGGAGTGGGAGCACCCAACTTGGCAATTAAAGGCAATTCAGCCTCTTTAGATTTAAAACTGTCAATTTTAGGAAGATAGGGAAGGTTCCAACTCTTCATGAGACAATTTCTTTCCCTGCAAAGGAACTCATGCACCACCACCTCTACTTCCCAGGGTAGCACCTGGATGCACAGAAATACTCATCTTTACTGTGGTAAGGTGACACACCTCAGTCTCTTCCCTGGACTTGCTGAAGCATCATTTGCCTTATGAGGTTTCTTAGGGTACTAAACGGGTAGCTGCTGAGACACGGCTTGTCCAGCCTGGTTTTGGACATTGTGATGATACCAGGTGCAAACATGTGTGACCTCTGGCATCATCCCCAATGAGGAAGCCTCCTCATTCTGAGCCCAGGGACGCTCCCAGTCCCCTCGTTTTTCAGTCCTTTAACAGCTGTGCTCTGAGGCACATGGAGCTTCTGGGGGTCCTCAGTCCCCTGTGAGGCTGCAGGCACCTGGAGCACTGACTCAGACTCATCAGGTTAGACCAGCCCTCAGCCAATGGCAGGCCTGCTGTCCTTGTGTCAGGCTGGAGGTGATGGTGTCATGAGTCGACCCTGAATAACACCCAAAGAAACAAGGGTGCTTTTTTGTGTGTGTTAAGCCTCACCCAAGGATAATTTTTCCATTGATTTTGAGAGAAAGTGGAAAAGAGAGGCGGAGAGAGAGGGAGAGGGAGAGAGAAACATTGATGTGAGACACACCAATTGGTTGCCTCAATGGGGCCAGGGAGCGAGCCTGCAACCGAGATATATGGCCTTCACCGGGAATCAAACCCGAGACCCTTCGGTGTGCAGGCTGATGCTCTAACCACTGAGCCACACCAGTCGGGACTGCCCCAATATTCTTGGCTGCTACAAAACAACCAGGCTGTTTTAACACCCTTTTCAACCCTGAAGAGAGTCCAGTACTCATGGCTACACTCTTTTTAAAAATATATATCTCTTTATTGATTTCAGAGAGAGGAAAGGAGAGGGAGAAACATCAATGATGAGAGTCATTGATCGGCTGCCTCCTGCACGCCCCCGTCTGGGGGTGGAGCCTGCAACCAGGCATGTGCCCTGACCGGGAATTGAACCCAGATCGCCTAGATCCTAGGTTGACGCTCAACCGCTGAGCCACGCCCGCCTGGGCTCATGGCTAACCTCTTGCCCTTCTCCTCTCTCCTCAGCACCTTCTTTTAGTGCTGGAGTGGGTTTCTAATTTACATCAGTGCTTCTCAAAAATTGATGTGGCCTGGCCAGCATGGCTCAGCAGTTGAGTATCGACCTAGGACCCAGGAGATCGAAGTTCAATTCCTGGTCAGGGCACATGCCCGGGTTGCGGGCTCGATCCCCTGTGGGGGGCGTGCAGGAGGCAGCCAATCAATGACCCTCTCTCATCATTGATGTTTCTATCCCTCTCTCCCTCTCCCTTCCTCTCTCTGAAATCAATAAACATATCTAAA
Organism: Miniopterus natalensis; assembly: GCF_054644295.1. NCBI lineage: Eukaryota > Metazoa > Chordata > Mammalia > Chiroptera > Miniopteridae > Miniopterus > Miniopterus natalensis. Next base: position 63,600,007 of record NC_142089.1, on the reverse strand, counting down.
AAAAAAAAGTTCATGTGAATATAAATCACCTGGGGATGCTATTCAAATGCAGATTCTAATTCAATCGGTCTGGAATCGGGCCTGGAAGTTTGCATTTCTAACAAGCTCCCAGATGCCACCAACTGGGCAGATCAATGACCCCTCTTTGAGAAATAAGGCTGGTCCATTCTCTCTCACTGGATTTTATTTGCTTCCCCCACTCCACTTTCCTGGGACAATAATAGCAGAGGAAAATAGGTGAGCAATGGCGAAAGAGGTCAGGAGGTATTCCATAAATACCCAGTCACACTGACTGCCACCACCTTCCCCTCTCCCACTGGAACCCACTGCTTCTTTGAAACTCCTTATCCACTGTACAAACTTCAGCCGTTGCTCCTGTATTTGATTATATGTGTTTCTCCCTAACTATACTGTAATTGCCTTGAAGGTGTAGAACAGAATCCCCAAACTGGTGGTGACAGGCTGCATATGGCCCCACAGATGTTTTGTGTTACCATCACAGTGTTTTTGAAATATATGAATTGGTTGCCAAATGCAAAGCACTGGTTCTCAGTCCCAAACGCACGTTAAAATCACCTGGAAAACTTTCCCAAAATGTCAGTGCTGGAGTCCTACCCTCTTAGTGATTCTGCTTTAATCTGTCCTACACATCATTGTTTGTTTTTGTTTTGCTTTGAGTATTTTAAGCATGAATTTTATTATCTGTCACAAGTAAATTTATACCTCTTCAAGTTCTCCCTAAATTGATGGAGTGACTATTTAGTCTGTAAAGCTAAAAACAGCAACAACAGTAACAACAAAAACACCGCCCCCCTACCCCCAAAAAAGTCTTGGGCCCTTAATTCACTCTATCTGTTCTCTATCATTAGTTTTTCCTCTTATCTTTCCCACAAAGTATCCCTATAAAGTTGTGCAGTCACGAGTAAAGTGGCTAACATATGTTGAGTACTTTTGATCATTACCATTTGTTTTTAATAAACCTTTTAATTCTAGAACAGTTTGAGATTTACAGTTGTGACTATGGTACCTGAGTATTTTCCTATACCCACACCCATCTCGACATCTTACGTTACTACGATACACTTGTGACTTAATGAACCATCCTGATACATTAGTATGAACTAACGTGATCCTTTATTCAGACTTTTGTGGGTTTTCCCGGATGCTCTTTTCTGTTCCAGGGTCCTATCCAGGTTACATTACATTTAGCTGTCATGTCTCCTTAGGCTCCTCTAAGTCCTCAGTTTCTCACACTTAACCTTGGTTTTGGTGGCCGACAGTCCTAAGGAGAACTGGTCAGGTATTTTTAGAATGTCCCCCACTTGGGATTTGTTTGATGTTTTTCTCTTGATTAAACTGGGGTAGGGATCAGTGGTTTGTTTGTTTGTTAAGATCCCTAGGTTATTCTAATATGCAGCTAGTGTTAAAAAATCATTGATTTTAAGAATGCGAAGAGGTCACTTGAAAGTTCAGATCCTGGCTTCCTTTGACCTGGGGGGAGATGTGAAAACATTGGGACAGCACAGAAACAAATCTGTGGTTATGAGAAGGGGTTGCCAGCACCCTCCAGTTCTCCGCAAATCACTTCGCCATTGGCCCGCATCTTCTCACCCCCAGTGCAGGCCTTAATGCTATCTTTTATGCATAGCACCTAACGTGGCAAGTGACACAAAGCATGCACTTGATAAATGTTTACTAAGTGAACGAACAAATGAATGAGTTTATAAAGGAAAGAAACATATAGTTACTGAAAGTGGCAAATTTGTGCGTTATATGATCAGGTTAAAATATTGGGGCAAATACTGCCGGTTGATTTACTCAACACTCATTTTAGCCTGCTTTCTATATTATACAGACCCCAAGGCTAAAAACTCCGTTTCCAGGGCTCCCGTGCACTAGGTTTCCACATGAGAAGGCAGTCCTCGCCGAACTTGGAAGGAGAAACGGAGCCACGTGAGGAGGCGGCTGTGCATAGGGAGGGGGTCTCCCACAGCCCAGTGGTGGTGACACTGGGTTACCCTGAGACCAGCGGCACCCTGGCTGGTTCAGAGGCAGCGTGGTTCTGGGGCCCGGAGGCGGGCTGGTCCCGCTGTGCGGTTCTGGGCGCTGCTCCTTCAGCACAGCCTCAAGTCTGTTCTCCCTTCCTCCCAACAATTGCTCCAAAAATTTACAGGATGAATCTGGGGTTATCTTCTTTGGCTCATCCTGAGTGGTCCGATAATTGGTCAGAAACTGCTAATTGCCTACCCAGTTTCTTCTTCACTAACTTCTATATTTGGGAGGTGTGAATATGTCAGGCTCTAAAAACATACGCTCTATTCCCATATCCCCCTGCGGAGTGAATGGGCAAGGAGGTGAAGTGGAGGACTTTGGACAGGGCTTCTGGGAAAGCTTGTCAAAGGGGTCTTCTCAGCTGGCAGGCACCCACTTGTCCTCCTTTCCAACTTGGATGTGATGTCTTTAGCACCAGTGGCTTCTGGTGAAGATGGAAGCCACATGCTAAGCATGGCAGAGAAGAAGCCAGGGAGGCTGGATATTGATGCCACTGTGGTGCCATCTCAGCAGCCCTTGACTAACTACCTGCCTCCACCCTTCTTATGTGAGACAAAAACAAAATTGTCTTGCTTAAGCTACTAATATTTGGGGGGGTCTCAGTTCCAGTATAATATAATATAATATAACATAACATAATATCCTGCTGGAAGTTAAACTTTTTGTGTATTTTTAGCTCTAGGGAAAAGGGGTCAACTTGGCCATTTCACCTGCCCAGTCTAATCTCCTTTGAACCATCAAAAGTATCTCCCTCCCCTCTCAGAGTCAGTGTAAGGTCTCTGGATGCCTGCCTGGGTGCTCAGGCTGGGAGGGTAACGGATAGTCTGATTATCCGGCAAGAGGATTCAAATCAGTCCTTTCACGTTTTCACAGATGCAGACAGAGCCCTAGGGGGAGACTGAGGGAAGGCTGGTGGTCAGCGCTCTGGACTTCCTGTTCACACAGTGCTCCCTCATTGCTCAGTGGTGTGGACTGCATGCCAGGCGCCCTCCAGGCGCTGAGGCCCGGGGATCAGGGAAAGGTCAGGTCTCCACCCTCAAGGAGCATGCGCTCTAGTGGGGTCTCTGCAAAGAAGCTGAGCTGTGTCGCAGAATCAGCCTAGTGGCGGTGACTGTGCAGGTAGGAAACAGAGAAAGAATCAGCCACCTGCCCTCAGCCATGAAGGCTCTGCAGCCTGGAATGGAGCCCCCGGTCCTTTCAAGGAGGGCTTCTCTCAGGCCAGCTGTCATTCTCTAACCTGCCCTCCCCACCGTGATCCCAGCTGGACACACAGCTCACCAGTTTCCCTGTTACCTTGCAAGTTAGGGACTGGAGCTCCTGCCCTCCTACTCTGGGAACAGAAGAGAACAAGCTGGGGTGCACTGAGCTTGGAGAAGGGGAAATAGAGGACTGGTGAAATATTTAGAAAATGTTGGCTTTTAGAGACAGAAGTCAATTAAAATATACACTGATTGTAGCCATCCTTTGTATAATGAACATAGAATGTGACCAGCAATCTGCAAGGCACTTGATCTCACTCTTCACAGAAACGCTGGAAGTGAGGTACTTTTATTGTCATTTTACAAAAAGATCAATGTTCAGAGAAGTTAATTATCTTGATTGGCTGCAGTAAGAAATCAAAATAGATCTATCTGACTCTGAGGTCACGCTCTTTCCAATTCACTATTCTGCCTCTCCCATGCCAGCCTGCAACTAAAGACAGTATGTCCTAGAGAATATTATCAATCTCTATCAAGCAAACCTTGCAAATTCAACACACAGCCACAGCAGCCATTCCACAAGAACCGTTGCTGACGGCTGAAGCAGGCTGTCCAGCTTGGAGACCACAGGAGTCATAGAGCATAGGATTTTAATGTTTTTCAGTAGGATTTTTCTCGAGTATATCCAGCCACAAGAAACACTGGACAGTGCAATAAGTTGCACACTTTTTGTAACTTATATGAACTATTCTTGTTATGGAGGAGGTTCCGTAAAGAGGGAAAAATACTTCTCTCAACATTTTCTTTAACTAAGACTGTAGGGTCCTCAGCAATATCCTCTAGTTAATGGAAATGCACAGACTAGGGGAAACTGGAGAAAGAAAGGAGTTGCCAGAAATTTTTACCAGACTGCTGGAACCTCCTAGAACTAATTAGCTTGAGGCACGTAGGAAGAGAGATTGCGTGTCCTACGGTCAGTAGGAGTGTAGGCCAGTCCCCAGCTGCTGTCCTTCCTTCCCAGGCTGAGGAAACTTACTCCCCCAGACAGAACCAGCGGCTCCCCGTCTGCTCTACCCCATCGCACTAGGAACGTCGCTCTAAATGTTCACTCACCACACACCTGCCGCCTCGGTATTAAGAATGATGCCTTTTCATTCTTAACGGAAAGGGGGGTAAAACAAAGGGAATCAGTTGGCTCATAAAAGTGGAAAGTTCAGGGCCAGGGCCAGGCTGATTTAGCCTGGATTCAGAGGCTCTAATAGCATCTTCAGAATTCCACTTTTTTCCATCTTAGTGCTGCTTCCCGCAGTGTGGGGGTTAGTAGCGGCTCCTGGCAATTCCAGGTCGCTTCATTCTTGCCCTTAGTAATCCCAGGAGAAAGGAATCTTCCCGATGCTCCCCTCTTAAACCCTGGATTCATTCTGATCGGAGGAACCTGAGCGACTCGGCCCCCTCTGAACCAACCTCTAACTAGGTGAGACACCAGCACCAGCCCAGCTGGGGCAGGGACCCTCTAAACAACTGTGGACTTTGTGCGGATGGGTGGCAGTGGTTCCCTAACAGAAAATCATAGTTTCTTCTTATCACAAGGAAAGGTGAAATGGATAGCAAATGACCGAAAACACACGCGTTCCTGCAGTATCCTCACTGCCTAAGTGTTTGCCACATTGTCGGAGCTCAGCAGACTTTTTTCGATTTAACGTTGAAGGAGGAGATGCTGGGTGGTGCAGACCTATGCTTGGAGCGGTGCCCAGCCCCAGGCACCCTGTGGTATTGGTGATGCCCATCTTGGCTTTCTTTTCCCTTGGCTCCTCTCCTCTGAATTCTGACTCCAGCCTGCTAAGGTGCACTTGACCCTGGATAATTTCCTCTGTGTCACAGCATGCCTGCTCTTTCCAGTCATGCCCAGGGCACCCTCTTTTCATCAAGGGAGAGCTCTTTAGAAGGCAAGGCCCAAATTTCCTCCCTTCCTGGTCTACAGGACTCATCTGGACCCGAGCCGTCCGGGTGACACACTCACTGGGCTGAGTGCATCGCTACACCAGGATGAAGGGCAGGAAGTAAAGGAACGCCAGGCTGAAATTATCTTTTCTAGGTCCTCCATCCCATCCTCCAAGCCACCTGAGGCCTCTTTTCCCCCCACAGTTTATCTGGGTGATATCCTGAGAGTAAGTCCAGTGGCCTTTCCAAGTGGCAACAGTTAGTGTCTAAACAGTTATAGCGGCACTGGTTAAGTTCCATCTCAGAGTTTTTAATAATTGGCCAGGAAATAGTGTGTCCTTGAAACAGCAAGTCAGTAGCTAAACCCTATATAGCTTCTGTGAAAAGACACTCTCATTTCCAGCTTGCTGTGATTTTGGAAGCAGTCTTCTATTACTCCCAAAGCCCTCAGGCTTGACTCAGTCTTCTTGTATCATAAAACTGATATGCTAGGTCAGCAAAGCAGGATGCTAGCAATCCTCTTTGTTTTTCTACAATAATTACTCTTTCCCACCTTTCTTCCTCATTTATGTACCCATTTAAAATTTTACGTTGTACATAACAATGATAAAACTAATCATAAAATTGTGCTCCAGAGGATAAAAATTCAGTTTATTTAAAACACTAAATGCAGCTATGTATTCCAGTTCAGGCATCATTGATGAAGCATGGAATAACTAATAAACTTTTAAAAATATGTTTTTATTGATTTGAGAGAGAGAGAGAGAGGAAGGGAGAGAAAGAAACACCAACAATGGGCTGCCTCCTGCACGCCCCCTACTGGGGATCGAGCCTGCAACCCGAGCATGTGCCCTGTCCGGGAACTGAACCAGCAGCCCCGAGGTGCATGGGGCAAAGTTAAACCTACTGTGCCACACCAAGGGCACTACTAATAAACTTTTGATTTCTTACACGTTCCAAATAAGAACTTGTGAAAGAAAATGAAGAAGTAGTCGTCCAGGACAAGGAACTTTGATAAGCGCCTGAGGATTTGTCTTGGAATATTACTTTAGTACACTTTAGTCAGAGAAAACTGAAAGTAAAATACAATGAAGCTTATAATAAGACCTGTAGTCCATATCTGTGCAGTGTATTGCTTCATAGCATTTTTTAAATCTTTATCTTGGTCATCTTTATAACCACAAGGGGAGTAGGCAGTCAGTGACTCCATTTTACAGATAAAGAAATTGAGGCACAGGATAACCGACTTTCTCAAAGTCACACACATTAGCGATAACACTGGAAATCAAATCTACTCTTAATTATCAGTTAGCCCAGAACTTCACCTACTCCTATTTTTAGATGCTAAGATCCACCCAGCTTGGTTATTAACCTTTATCCTAACACCTTTGTTCTCTGTGTCTTTCTGAAATCCTTTGCTTAATTTCTTCCCAGATGTCAATTCTCTTCCTGACATCAGAACATTTTTTTCTAATCCTTACTTTTCTCAATATGAATCGAGTTCCTGTTTGTGTTGCTGAATCTCAAGAGTGCATTTATTTTACAAGCTAAAAGACATGAGCTAAAATCCTTGTGACATACATTGAAATACAGTCAAGTTGTTAAGTGGAGCACGAAATGTGGAAAAAATAAAAATTCCAAGGTTGGTGGGTGCCCAGTATACAGGTTTGATGCTATTCAGCATTGATTTCCACGAGGCATATGTCTGCCCTTCTCTGATGTAAGTCTAAATATGAGTTGTTGTTTTTCCCCAGCCAGTTTTAAATAACTACTAATCTCCCAGGAGTATAACTTCCCTTAGGGGTAAGAGTGAAATGTCTTTGCAATGCCTGTCATGGTTGGGTGACAGAAAACTTAATTCTTTGGTTTTTAAATAGGCAATAAGTATAACATTCAGAATGCTTCCTATGGCTTGTACTAACTACTATAAACTCTTTCGTGATCATACCATTTGCTCTTACACAGATTGCAGCTTCCGAGAGGGGAAGCATTTATTTAGCATTAATTGCCTTCTGGATCGCAGGGTTTTCTGGGCGTTGTCTCCCTAATCGAAAATGTATCGTTGAAAATTAAATACAGAGAATAAAGAATCATTATTTGATTAGGCCTTTGATAGGAGGGGAGAGCATATTGATTAGCAGCATGGGCTTCAGAGAGACGTGGACTCAGAGCTCAGCTCCGCTGCCTTGGAAAGTCTCCTGATTTCCTGTGCCTGTCTCCTCACCTGTAAAACCTAATGATTCCCACCGCCTGGCGTCCAGGTGAAGCTGAAATGAGATGATGTATGTAAAGTGCTTATTATACTCAATGAATAGCAATTAGCTGAGGGTATGTTTACAAATAAATCAGGCTTCTAATTGCCCTTGTGTGTATGAGAGTGTTCACAGCGATTTGTCCCTGATGATCAGTGATAACTTGAACCCCACATCCCCATCTGCCCACTGTACATGTATTGTTATATATCAGGCAAGGTGGCAAGTCACCAGGTGTCCATTTATGATTTGAAAGAGTACAGACAGTCAGTTCTCTGATCTGCGTGTGGTGGAGCTTTATGCTTCCGTAAGAAATGAGAGAATTGATTTCCTGTCTGTACAAAGAGGAGAGACAGAGCTCCTTCCGCTTCCCCCAGGGTCACAGAGGGACAGTGGTATATCCTGGAAGATTAGAGAACTGGGCTGGTCACCTTTTTTTAAATAGAAAATCTTTGTAGATGTGATAGAATTGAACTGTTTTTGCCAATGCTGTAATTTGAAGCTCCAAGGTTAAGGCAAAAACTGAACTAGAACTGGAGCTTAGGGATGTGTCTTTTGACACCACTGTGGCCACAAGGCAGCTGAGCCACCCGGGCTTGGATGTAACCCAAACTCAGTTTCTCTTCCATCTCCTTTTTTGTCTGGTATATTTGATAAATGTGCAGGAAAGCCCTGTGGCCCATCCGCACCTCTTTACAACCAACAAGGCCCCTGGAATTACCAGTGGCTGCCACTAGCAGGGCTTTATTGGGAGTCTCCAATTGTTTCCCCTCAGGCTCACAGTTACAGGTGTATAGAGCCCTGTGGGTTCCCTGCCGATCAGAGAGCTGGTGCTCACAGCATGGATGGAGCTCATTAGAACTTCCCTTTTCTGTGTGAATAGGGCCAAGGCCATGGTGCTCTATTGATGGGAATCAGTTAGCTCCAGTCAGACCAATAACCACCTGCAAGCCACTGGCCCCCCACCAGCTGGCCTGCCTGTGGACAAGCGGAACCATCGCACCTCCATCACTTGGCCATCGCCACCACTGGAAGCAAATCAATAGGCTCCTCCGTGCTGGGGGAAGCGGGCAGTCCTGGAGAAAGATCCTCACACCAGCACTGTTGAGAACAGCCATGCTAAGCGTGCATTAGAAATACGGTAGCAAGGGAGAGGATGTGGAATGACTCAGGAAGCGCGGAGCAGGGAAATAAGCCCGAGGTAATGTTGGTTAGCTGTTATTATTATACCTTTTTTTTAAACCACAAAATGTACTTGTGCATATATGAGGGCCACAAAGTCAACTAGTATCTATTAAGCAACAACTTTGATCGCAATATTGAATTGGATGTGGTTGGAAGTACATCAGAAGTACCTAAATTCCACCCATGTTTTAGGCCTAACTTAAGTACCATGGCCCTAAAAGCCTACCAGAACATGAAGAATCTCTCCCTCCCCTGACTTCTATTCGACTTAGTGTCCACCCAAAGGTTTCATACTTTTTAAAGCTATAAAAGTCTTCCTTGAGGACAAAGCTTTGGCAGAAGCTAGTATGGAAACCAGATATAAGCAGAAGGGCTCTGCAGAAGCAGAGATGTTTTTCCCTATGTATCTCCACTGATAGCCCGAGGAACCCTGGGCTCCCAGAGAACACGGTCTGAGAAATGCTTGTCTATGTCATTTACTTGGCAGTTCATCGGCATCACTATCATGTTTTTTCCTGATTCTTGTAGATATGCTAACTAAATCACAAATTTCTGAAGGACAAAGATCCAAATGCAAGAAAACAGAAACAGCAAGGGCCGGGAGCCAGGAGCCAGAGGTTCTGGGCATGGCACTGCCACCAGCCGGACCTTACGTGTGAGCCCACTCAGTTCACTGGGCTTGCAAAGGCCAAACTGGACAGTATATGAGAAACGTCACCATGCTTCCCAGGCTCCCGTGATAGTCCTATAAACCTGGTTCACACGTGCTATAAACCATTAACTTAATTGTTTCTAAGGCCCCATTCACTCTCAAAAGTCTCCCAAGTTAGATGACCAATCATATGACCTCCCTAGATACACAGCTGCTTTTTGCTACGCGATGCTATGCTTGTGCTTCACCCAACCACTCACCCCCACCCTAGGATCGAGCTTAGGACTAAGGACATAGTAAGGACTCAATGTATATGAAATTAGCTCAGAATAAGACATGTTTATTAACTAAAGGGGCTCGAAATCTAATTGAGGAGATGAGTTACATATATGAAGCCTCTAGAAATCAATATAGACCAGTGTGTGGTGAAGGCAGGTAAATGGTGAGACAAGCAAGAAGGGACACGGGCAGACCCCATGTTCTCTGTACTGCAGGCAGGCATTCCCATTATAGCACATTAGATTCTGAACACGAGAACCAGGGGCAGAGGCCAGATGAGGAAAGGCCAGGACCAGACACTGGACAGACCACCATGTGGAACATGTGATTGGGCGATAGGAGTTACAGGGTAGTGGGTGTCAGGGAGGCAGAGTGCGGGCCTGGTTAGATGTCCAGCCGGCTGGCAGTGCTCCACTGAGTGAGGCAATCAGCAGCAATCCAGGGAGGCAATTGGTGTCAGTGAGATCCGTATGTGGATGGACCAACTGCAGTGGGAATGGCATCATATGAGAAAGCCAGTCCTTGGGTCCTGGCCACCCCATGCAGCCTCCAGCCCTGGGGAAAGGGAGTCCTGAGGCAAGAATAGGGAACAGTGGTTCAGGCAGCTACATTCTGAAATTCAGGGGAAACTGGATGCTATAATTTGGGCTGACTTGGCCACAGGGCATGCTGGGATCTCAATGGTGGGTGAGCACTCAAAGAAAGAGCTGAAAATTGGCAGTGACAAAGCAAGTGGGATTAATTTGGTCTTGGGCAGAGCCCCAAGGAGAGAAGTCAGCTATCCAAACCACAAACTAGGATCTGACATGGGTTGGTGCCAGTGTTCAAATCTGCCAGCAGGAGCCTAACCCTTGCCTCTTCTGTTAGGCAGAACCAGGCAAAACCACTAGGGCAAATCCCACGAGTTAAGATAGGTCACTGGGCATGACACGTCCTCCCCAGGGTGATAGCTATAGAGGGGTGAGGTTGAAGATAGAGACTGGGAATCATGTCAGATCTTAGACAGCCAATCTAAACCTGGGTCATAAAATAAGAATTTGACTGAAAATAGTTTTTAAGTTAAAGAGCCCAATGGGAAATCATGAAACTAGAGGGGGGAGGAAGGTAAAGAGTAGAGAGTGAGGGTACATAGAACATCTCCCAGAACAATTTCATGACCAAGTGCAAACCCCTATGGTGGCCTTATATATAGCAGTCCCAACGTGGACTGGCATAGATGCGCTTGAACCACTGGGAGAAAAGCCGATGGTGCATGGCAATGACCATCTCCAAGTAGAGATCATGCATGTTGTCAAGCAGGAGGGAGGTTCATGGTTCTAGGAGCATCTAGACAATTGAGCATAAGACTCCATCTAGCAGCTGGAGGGAAGAGGGGCAGCCCTCCAGGACAGGAGATAGTCAAGACCCAAGGCAGAGTGTGAAGGCCTTGGCAAAGTAGACAGGGGGTCAGGATGGCGCTTCAGTCCAGGAGTAGAAATCAGGATCCAGGACAGAAGCACAATCACACAGACAAGGCACACACATGAGGTGAGATGGGAAGCAGGAGTGTGTTAGACCTGCCCCAAGCCTACCCGATACTGACAGGGGTCAGCAGAACTGTGGGGTGGTACAATTTGGTCAATGGTCTGGACTCAGACTAATTGGGGTTTTAATGATTCCACCATTCGCTGGCTGTGAGACTGTCAGCTAGTTAATTAACATCTCTGAGTTTGGTTGCCTCATCCTTAAGATGTGGATAATAGCATGTACTTGGCACGGTGGCTGTGAACCGTGAGTGATGTAATGTGTATGACGCACCAAGCTTGGTGCCTTGCACCATTATAGAAGCTCCACAAACAGAACTATTACTATCATTAAGTCTAAATCCAAACCACACCTACTGGAAGGGAGGCAGATGGAGCTTTTACTACACTGCCAGGCTGGTCCAGATCACCAAAGGAAATGGTTGATGTCCAGCCCAGAGATTTGAAGTTCCATGTGCTGAATAGGCAGGAAACAGGTGTGGGCTCAGTCCTATGGAAAGAGCAAGGGCCAGTTTTCTAAGAACAGGAGTTCAGATTCAGAGAAGGATCAGCTGTGAGGTACTGACTTACTGGCCTCTGTTTCCAGCACTAGGAGCACTGAGCCTACAGGAAGGGTCCTAACAACTTTTGCACAAAGAGGGAAGGGACATGGAATTAGGCAACCAACCAGCTCATTACACTGAGAGCCAGTGTGCCCTGTCCTACTCCCACCCTCACACTCCTTAATTCAGGACCAACGGTACCTAAAATTCCACTATTATGGTAAAGAGTGTTCTCTGCTTCCTTCCAGGATGTCGTGGATCTAGTTTACACATTCAGATCTCTTTGTGGAACAGAGGGTCCTGAGAAAGATGACTAGAGCATCTGGTCCTGGGGAAGATGGTCTAGAAAGGTTCACAATTTCCTTTCCCTGGGGTTCAAACCCCTCTATGGTCTCCAGACTTTCCCTGAAGAAGCGCATACCTACAAGCCATGGACATTAAGCTGGCTGAGGCAGCTTTGCATTTAGGCACCAAAGCTATGTTGGAAATGTATGTGTGTGCTAAGGTTGTCTTGCAAAGGTTAAGTTTTGACTTGTGCTGTGCAACATATGGGAGCCCAAGCCATGCATGTCTCCCCAGCCCTTAAAATGTGGCTGGTACAAATTGAGATGGGCTATAAGTACAACATACACACTGGATTTCAGATTCCTTACAAAAAGAAAAAACAATGTCAAATGTCCCTTTAATAATTTTATACATTGATTACATGTCAAAATGATAATTCCTGGGATGTGTTGCATTAAATAAAATAAATCATTAAAATTAATTCCTCTTTTTAAAGTGACTAATAAAAATTTTTAATCCTGTATTTGACTTGCAATATATTCCTATTGGACAGCACTGTTTTTTGTTTTGTTTTTTAATATTTTTATTGATTTTTAGAGAGAGAAGAGGGAGGGAGAGAGTGAAACAGAGGGTCCTGAGAAAAATGAGGAGAGAGAAAAAGAAACATCCCTGTGAGAGTGGAACATCAACTGGCCGCCTCTTGCAAGTCCCCCACTGGGGATGCAGCCCACAACTCGGGCATATGCCCTGACCAGGAATCAAACCGTCGACCTCTTGGCATATGAGACAATGCCTAACCAACTGAGCCACACTAGCTAGGGCATGGACAGCACCATTTTAAACTGATGAATTAGTTTTGCCCAAGGAGCCCCAGCACCTGAAGGTCTGGGCACCCGCATTGTAATGTGTCGATCTGGCAGGGACCTGCCCTCTGCCCGGTCACAGAGAAGTTAACTCCTCTGGTGAGAGGGAGGGTGGTAGCTCCAGACAGCCAAAGATAACTGAACATTCCCTTAATCCCTACTGTTGGGATCCATTAGGGACGTGCTGTCTTGCTTCTTTTTAGACATGAAGGGCACTCAGGGAGTTGAGAATCTCTCCTAGCCCTTTGCCACCACCACCACTTTATGGCTCCTACCTGTGTGGAGAAACAGAAACTGAATTCTCTTCTTCGTCAGCTAGTGCTCTGGAGGACAGGGACTCCTTCAAAGCATCTTGTGCTTTTCTATCTCAGTGAGCTCAAGACTGTGTTAACACCCTCTTATTAGATAAAAAAAACAAAACAAAACAAAAATTGTTCTAGCTCCACCTCTGAAACCAGAACATTTGTTCTTTGTCAGATTAATAAGGACACCTCATTTCTTTATTCATTCAACACATATTTGTGTAACATCTACAACCTGCTCAGCATCAAAAAGAAGCGATAGCAAAGCAGACGCCTGACTCTACCAGCAGCATCTGATGAGTCCATCACTCTGTCCTTGTTGAAAAACTTGCTTCCTGTAGTCCTCAGACATCCTTTACCTTAGTTCTTCCTATTTCACTGTCTACTCCTCCATCTCCTTAACTAGTTCCTAATTGCCCTGATCTTTGAATATTGGAGTTCCCTCAGTCTTCAGGCATCCTCTTTTTTATTGTCACAAACTCCCTAAGTTGTCCCTCTGTTCCAATGGCTGTAAATGTACTCGGTGCACTGACATTGCCTCATCTTCTCCATGACCAAATGCCTGGTCCCAACCTCTCTCTTGGACCCCAGACCCATATGTACAGCTCCCTCTTCAACATTTCCACTTGCATGTCCACTAGCCATCTCAAAAGTAACATATCTAAAGCTAAATGCTGGTTTCTCCTCCAAAATCTGCTCCAATTCTGCATATTGAGAATTCATTCTTCGAGTTGTTTAGGTTAAAAAAACAACAGTACACCTTGGGATCACCCCTGACTCCTAGTTCTCTCACATCCCACTTCTAATCTGTCATCAAGTCCTATGAGCTCTTCTCGAAATCTGTCCACATCCTGACCACGCATTCTCTCCATCTCAACCTTTGCTCCCGTGGGTGAAGCCACTGGCATTGAGTTTGGGGTTATTGTAATCGTTTCCAATTGGTCTTCCCATTATCCTTGCCTTCCTACATAGTCTATACTTAGGTCAAAAGCCAGAGTGACCCTCAAAAAGTACAAGTTCCAGCATGTCATTCCCCTGCCCAGAACCCTCTAACAACTCCCATCTCTCTCTAAGTCAAATCCTCAGTATTTACTGCATCTATCAGCCTCCCATACTCCCCCTTTCTAGCTCCAATTCAGCCACTCTGGCCTCCTTGCTTTCCTCAGATATCCCGGCCAAGCTGCTCCCGCTTCAGAGGCGTTGAATTAATTTGCTGTTGCCTCTGCCTAGAAAACCGTCCCCATCCCCCCACCCCGATATCTGCAAGGCTTTCTTTCTCACTTCCTTCAGGTCTCTGCTCAGATGTCCCCTTCTCCAGGGGGCTTCCCTAACCACCTCTCACAAAGTGCACTCTGCACCGTGCCTTTCTGCCCCCTTACCCTGCTTAATTTTTCTTCCTGCCACTCAACACCGCCTGATCCGTCCCCTATTCACTTACCTGCCGGTCGCCTGCGAGCTCTGACATCAGGCAGCGCATTCTTTTGTTCAGCACCGTCTCCCAGTATCTGGTACAGCGCTCGGCATATTGTAAGTGCTCAGTAAATATTTGTTGAATACATGAAGGTAAAGAAATGGTTTTCCTTCATGAAGATCATCATTGTAAGAGGCAGACAATAAACAAGGAAAAGAATAAATACTTATAATTCCAAGTGTGATGGGCGCTGGGAGGAAGCGAACAGGTGCAGCGGGGGAGAACCCACTTTAAACAGGGTGGTCAAAAGCAATCTTCTGAAAGAAGTGACATTTAGTTTGGGATTCGAAGAATGAGATGGGACCAGCCCTGCAAATAGTGGAAGAGAGACTATTCTTGTAGGAAAACAAATAATGGATTCAAATATCATGAAGTGGGAATGAGTTCGACATCTTCAAATAATTGAAAGGGGACCAGTGATAGTGAGAAAAATGGCAAGAGATGATTCTCAAGAGGTGTCCAGAGACAGAGCATAAAGGGCCTGGTGGAGAATGGTGGGGTTTAGCTCTGATTCACAGTTTGTCTAAGGCTAGACATGTTACTAGCAAGGTAAGAGGCATATCTGAGAAGGTGTCTAGACATGGAATTTGGATTTCTAGACCATTCACTTAAGCTTCTGCATAAAGCTTCTTAGTTAGGAAAGGAGTGGTCTTTATAAAAGAGAGTACACTGATCCTCCTGCAGCAGGGCTTCCAAGAATCCCTATGCAGGAAACAGCAGCATACACCCGGCCCTGTCAGGGGAGCCCATCTGCTCCAGCTCCTCTGTTCCTTGGTCCCTCTTTCATTACGTAGCCAGTCTGATCTCACTCTACAACCAAATATCGCATATGACATTTCCAGTCCAATTGGTCCTGTGTCTTCACAGTTGCCCCTGGGCCTTTGCTCATGCTATTTCCCTGGAAAGAAATGCCCTGTGCCTCATCCGCACCTAAAACCCAGCTCTAGTTGTAAGATAACATGAGACCAGGTTTATAGGCCTGGATCATGATTTCAAATTTACTTTGTTTATTACTGTCATAGACTGAATAATGCCTCCCCTTCCCCCCTGTAAAATACCCACATCCTAATCTCTAGAATCTGGAGATGTTACTTTATGCGGCAAAAAAGGACTTTGTGGGTGTGACTAAATTAAGGATCTTGACGTGGGGAAGTTATCCTGGATTATTTGGGTGGATCCTAAATGTAATCACATGTCTTTGTAAGGGAGAGAACACAGAGAAGGGAAAGGCAGAGATCAGAGTGATACAGCTACAAGCCAAGGAACACCAGCAGCCACCAAAAACCAGGAGAGGCAAGAAACAGATTCTCCCCTAAAGCCTCTAGGGAGAGTGTGACCCTGTAACACCTTGGTTTTGGCCCAGCGGTACTGACCTAGAATTTCTGGTTCGCCAGAACAGTAAGAGAAAACATTTCTGTTGTATTCTGCAAACCTGCGGCAACTTGTTATAACAGCCACAGGAAACTAATGCAACTGCCTTGCCCTTGACCTTGACACCTTGTCCTCCCCTTCCCTGTTGGCTTTCCTGGTGACTTGCTAGATATTTCCCATTCTCTCACCCTTCTTGATGTCATACCCACTCATATTTATTGTATACTAGTTTCACAGGTTTGCGTAAGTATTGTCTTCCTCTCGCTCTCTCCATCTTAAAGCCACATGCTCAAGCCAGCCAGACTCCGGGCAAATATCTCCTGGGTAGCAGTATCCAGGAGCGATCATGCTCAGCAGGACTGGTTGGCTACAAGGTAGTTCAGTACTCTGTACATGAGGCGACTAGTAGATGGTTTGAGTTAGTGAGGTTGTTTTTATAACTTTGACAATACTAGGTGCCTGGAACTGCAGAAAACAAAGGCTCTGTACCTTATTGTACCCAGGGATTTGGGGACTGAAATGTAAGGAAAAACTGACAAGAGTTAATTGCTGATTGGCTCTAGGGGAAGAAAATAGAAACACCAGGTTTTAAACCTGAATCACTGGGAAAAATAAATAGTAACACTATTTACAGAAATGGACACATTAGGAAGCAATGAGAGTTTGTGAGAGGAATGATTAATTCTTTACTTGAAATGTTGAGTCTTAGGTAAGTGGAAATGACCCTTTGAAAGATTGTCTCCTATAGAAAATTCCCTCCCCAACTCTGGTGCTTCCAGGATCCTCTGGTTATGCCTTTGTTGTAGCCCTGATAGCCCTGTATCATGATTAGTGGCTTTTCTGTCCCCCTAACAGTCTGTGAACTTCTTAAGGAAAGACATCATGTCTTATTATGCCTCCAGCACCAATTATACTAAGTAGATTCTTGATAAATAAATTGGAAATGAATTAATAAATGAGACTGATCTCAGCCAAAAGGTCCATGCTGGAGATTAAGAGCTTGGAGTTCATAGCCCGCTTGCACAGGTGGCAGTCGAAGCCATGATCAGCAGGAGACAACTGAAGGATGGCAGTGTGACCTGTCATCAGCTGGGTTCCATAATGATAGGAGGTAATTCTAGTTAAGTCCATTTTTAAACTTTGACCTAATATTCGGGTGTCAGGGATCATAATAATCAAATAAGGAAGCAGACAGGAGTCTGGGACACTGTCATCTATCCAGAGCTTTCACGAAACCAAAAGTAATTTTTCATTTGCCAGCCAGTTCAAAGTTCACACACCTTTATCCCAGTTGTCACGAAACATTATCATAAGCATCAGTCAGAGGCATAGAGGTATTCTGCGAGTGACGTATCTGACTTCTGGGTACTGGTAATTCTACTTTATGCCATATCAAAGATCTGGTCAGGTGAAATGCTCTATAGGAAATATACTTCTTTGTTGGATATTACTTTACCTAAAATGCTGCCAAAGGTATGGGGCATTCTTAAAATTGCATTTCAAGCTGTACTGCAGAATGTTCTCCTTTATATTCCCAGCCAGATCGTTTTTATACCTCCTGTAGGCATCAGGATATGGAGATCAACTTGTTCTGAATGCCAAGAGAGATAGATAAGAATCCTAGCTGTTTTAGACACTGTTCTTACCTTCCTGGCCTGGACCTGTAATTGAATTTCCCTGGGAATTTTATGATCTATTGATT
Organism: Miniopterus natalensis; assembly: GCF_054644295.1. Taxonomy (NCBI): domain Eukaryota; kingdom Metazoa; phylum Chordata; class Mammalia; order Chiroptera; family Miniopteridae; genus Miniopterus; species Miniopterus natalensis. The sequence continues at coordinate 63,582,388 of NC_142089.1, read as the reverse complement.
GAACCTAATTAAGTCAGGGATTCGCTCTCCGTTATCTGCCTTAGCAGTCTCTACACAGAGCTATTCAATTCAAACAACATTTACTAAGCTACTAATAAGTACAAAGCCCTGTGTTGGGCCTTAGCTAGACACAAAGAGAAATAAGACCTAGTCTCTGTCATCCAGCAAGCCACAGTCTTAGGTGTTAGGGTTTATGTACATATACTCTTATACAAGAGACCTAAGATAAATAATTTAAAAGAAATGTAAAGAGCTACCAATTTGGCCTGGCCAATGAACCAGGAGGTTACCATTCAATTCCCAGTCAGGACACATGCCTGGGTTGCTGGCTTGATCCTCAATGGGGAGTGTGCAGGAGGCAGCAGATCAATGACTCTCTCATCATTGATGTTTCTCTCTCTCTCTCTCCCTCTCCCTTCCTCTGTCTGAAATCAATAAAAACATATATATATATTTTTTTTTTAAAAAAGAGCTACCAACTTGATCACAAAGTTTACCATTAATTATTGGGTTGAATGGTAAAGATGTAAGTTACTTGTGTGAAATAGTAATGACTCTACCTACAAGATTTTAAGCACTTTTTCTTTACACAGAGAATGAGGAATACTGACTCACTGGGTATTATGTCTCCCAGTCACTTCCTTCATAATGAATCCAGACACAATCTTCTCGAAACCATCAGTCTCGTTCCTGCACTTCTGAAGCCCTTGTTTGAACTTATACAAAAAGACTGTGGTATATCTCCTAGGGAAATGCAGGAACATTTTCAGGATGACCTTGGGTAGCTTTTGTTTCTTTTGTTGCAGAATTCCTTCCTCACATTCTTGTTATGGTATTTGATTTCCAGTTCCATATTACCCAGAGCTTTCAACCATTAAGTTTCAACACTCATGTGTGTGGCTTTCCTCTCTGGAGGACCATTCCTAGGATCTTAGCAAAGACTGTGGTGCTGACCTAACATTCTTCCCAACTGTTTCCCACTCTTTCCTCTTGAGAGACACTAGTATTCTTACATGTTCCCCCCACCACCAAGGCTCTAAGCCTGGCATTCAAGAATTGGATGAAACCAATTCCAAATAGATATCACTCCACTCCAACTTTTGAGAGAAAATTATATTCAAGGAAAATCTTAGCTACTTCTCAATGTCATTTTACAAAATTCTGTCTTATAAATTCAAGGTAAATCAAGGTACTTGATTGTGTGTGTGTGTGCATCCTAATGAGTAAGTCCTCACTTAACATTGTCAATAGGTTCTGTGACTTTAAGTGAAATGACATAACTAAGCCAATTTTACCATAGTCTAATTGATATAAACAAGAGTTAGGTTCCTACATTGTTGTAATGAAACAACATTGAACAAAACAACGTTATACAAGGACCTGCTGTGTGTGTTTCCTAATGCATGTATATGATGTGTGTGTGTAAACTTGTAATTTCAAACTTCCTGGTTATTTTCAGAAACTGCACCCACAATTAGAGCAGACTGCAATGAGGCAGCAAGTGCTTTGATTGTGTCACACAGACTTCCAGATCGAAACTGTATGTGTGGTTAATTTAGAAAGAGATTACCATGCTTTTCCTCCACATAGTAGCTTAAGCAAGTCGCTTAACCTAAATCTTAGTTATTTTTACAAAACGGGAGTGATAATATCTGCCTTTCTGAACTTTCAGTGGTTACGAGGAACAAATAGGATTATATTGATAAAACCACTGTTTATAAAACAAGGGAGTTGTGACTATTATTACAGTCATGCGCCACTTAACAAGTGGAATACAGTGGGGACACAGTCTGAGAAATGCATCAATAAGTAATTTTGTCCTTGTGCAAACATTGAGTGCACTTACACAAACCTAGATGTTATAGCCTACCACACACCTAGGCTGTATGCTATAGCCTACTGCTCCTAGGCTACAAACCTGTACAAACAGTATACAGCATATTAAATCTCTAAAATAGAGATTTAATCTCTAAAAATCTCTAAAATAGAGATTAAAGCAAGCACAAGAGAAAATGTTGCAATCAAGAGACATGGTAAACAGGGGATGTTGCTGCCAGTGTAACATAGCACACTGTTTTACAGCAAACTATTTTTTATAAGTATAGAGAATACACTCTAAAATAACGATAAAAGTATAGTATAGTAAATACATAAACCAGTATATAGTTGTTTGTTATCATTATCAAGTAGTATGTACTATACATAATTGCATGTGCTATAATACTTTTATATAACTGGTAGCTCAGTAGGTTTGTTGACGCCAGCATCAACACAAACACATGAGCAATGTGTTGCACTATGATATTACGATGGCTACAATGTCACTAGATGATAGGGATGTTTCAGCTCCATTATAATCTTATGGGACTACTGTCATATATGTGGTCCATCATTGACTGGAATGTTATCATGTGGGCATGACTCTATTCAAAAGTGTGTTTGAGACCTTTGGGAGCTTTGCTACCTATAGACCATTAGCAACGTAGCTATTGTGGGTATTGAAGGTGACCTTCTTTGTCTTTCCATTAAAATTACTTATAATCTTAGACCCAAACATGTAAGACCAGAAGTTATTCTAATCACAAAATTCTAGAGCCTTACCAGTCATTTATTCAACAAGTGTTTTATTAAATGTTCCTCTATGCAATAGGCATAGCGTTAGACTTTGGAGATGCTAAGACAAATAATTCAGAGTCCCTGCCTATAAAGGGCTTGGAATATAGCCAAAGGAAACAAATAAATACATACGATAAAATTTTATAGGTGCTATAAAGAAGCATGTATGGAGAAGAAACAGCACAGAGAAGGGAGTGGTTGAGTCCAGTGTGGGCGAGGAGTGTGACAAACTTTGCCGATTGCCTACTGAACAGTCATCCTTTCCCCTTCCCCCACATCACCTTCCACTAAATAGACTTGAAAGGCAAAAACTCCCTTTCTCACCCTCCCTAGCAACTTACCGTGCATATGACATAGATGTGTTCAGTGAGGTATGTGTAGCCCTGGCTGGGTAGATCAGTTGGTTAGAGTGACATCCTGATATGCCAAGGTTGTGGGCTCAATCCCCAGTCAGGGCACATACAAGAATCAATCAATGAATGCATAAATAAGTAAAAAGCAAATCCATGTTTCTCTCCTCTCTCTCTCTCTCTCTCTCTCAAAAAAAAAAAGTCAATTAAAAAATAAAAAGAGCCCTAGCCAGTTTGGCTCAGTGGTTAGTGCGTCAGCCCACAGACTGAAGGGGCCAAGGGCATGTACCTCAGTTGCGGGCTTGACCCCCGGCCCCAGTCCAGGGCACATGTGGGAGGCAACCAATCGATGTGTCTCTCTCATATTGATGTTTCTTTCTCTCTCTCTCTCCCCCTTCCACTCTCTCTGAAAAGCAATGGAAAAAATATCCTCGAGAGAGGGTTAAAAAAAAAGAAGATACTGTAAATTTGCCAGGTGGTTTCCGGGAAAGCGTTGCTTTCTTAATAAAAGGGCTCATGGCAGATTGCATTTTTCAAAGATGGCCAGAACAACATCTCCCTTCCCATGAGCTCTTCCTACAATGATCTTAAATCTCCTCCCATTAAGGGACAGGGTCAGTGTCCTCTCTCCCTGGATCCTGGAGTGAGTTTTGTGATTGTCTTAGCCAACAGAGTACAGTGGAAATGATCCTGTGATATCTGAGCCTAGATCATAAAATTGCCATGCATCTCAACTTCATTCTTTTGGGAGTCTTGCTTCTAGAAGCCAGCACCCATGCTGTGAGGAAGCCCAAATTAGCCTATGTCAAGAGACCACAGGGCCCGGCCGGGTGGGTCAGTTGGTTAGAGCATTGTCCCGACACACCAAGGTTTCGGGTTCGATCCTGGCCAGGCAGGGCACATACAGGAATCCACTAATGAGTGCATGGATGGTGGAACAACTAATCGATGCTTCTTTCTCTCTCTCCTTTCTTCTCCTCCATGTCTAGATGGTCTGGGTGATAGCACAGTGGAGGCCCCAGTCACAGTCAGCACCAACCACAAGACATGTGAGTAAGGACACATTGTAGGCCCCGCCACTGAATCATGCCCAGCCATCAAGCCTTCCAGACACTGTGGAGCAGAAGCAATCTTTTCCCCACAGTGCTCTATACAAACTCCCATGCCACAGAACCTGTGAGCATAATAAAATGGTTATTTTCATGCTACTTAGCTTTGGGGAGATTTATTTTACATCAGGGATGTGGATATGACTGACGTTACTCTTTCCCTCTTCTTCCAGCCTTAATTCTAGGAGATGAGCAGAGTGGAAGTGGGGAAAATCTTAAGACCACATGGTGAAAGTATGATGTTGACCTTGACATTGTTTTTTTTGTTTGTTTTTTTGATATATCTTTATTGATTTCAGAGAGAGGAAAGGAGAGGGGGAGTGAGAGAGAGAAACATCAATGATGAGAGAGTCATTGATTGAGCCCGCAACCCGGGCATGTGCCCTGACTGGGAATCGAACCCCGATCGCTTGGATCCTAGGTCAATGCTCAACCATTGAGTCACGCCGGGCTGGGCAGACTTTGACCTTGTTGATCTGCTGAGCCAACACCCACAACTGTCCATCTCCAGACCTCTGGGGACATGAGAGAAATAAATAAATTCTTGTTTGCTTATGGCGCTGTATGCCATATCATCTGTTACTTATAGTTAGAAGCACCCTTAACTCAAATGATTGACTGGTAAGATTTGGTAGACATTTTGAGATGATATTTGATTTTAAAATATCAAAGACTACTCAGAATAAAATTAGAAATAGCAATTTTAGCCCAGTCTTCTGAGAAGTTTGTGAAAGAAATGAGAGATTTTTATTACCAACAGATTTTTGTCTTAATGACACTATATTCCTCTGATTTTAAAAAACATGGTACATATTGTCATACAGACATGTCTTCAGATGGCCATCAAGACAGTGGTCTTTTTCATCTGGGAAATTTTCTAGCCCCATGGAGTCCTGGGCAGATGATCACAAACCTAGTTAGACTCCTGGCAGCTTCTTGTTAAAACCCTGGCACTCCAGGCCATGCATCCTTTGCCCAGCACCTGAAACACTATGGTTAAATGGATTAGATCCCTGTGAATCAATTCCTCAAGAAGTATACCACATAACACCCAGATAATGGGGAAGCTTAGTGGCCCACAGCTGACTAATACCTTCTGTATGACCAGCTGAAATATTCCTTCCATAGTAATTAGGAATTCTCTCATCCATCCTTCTCATTCACGCCAGAACTACAATTGTACCTATAGCAAAAGATCCAGGTCAATCTCTGGGACACACTTCATGGGGCAAAAGTTTGGTATGAAGTCTCTTAAAAAGTGCAGCCAACTAAAGGGGATTATCTATAGATGAAATGACCTTGGTTGCCATACTCTTTATATGTCATCTCTCCAGCTCCAGAAAACCTCAGGCTGTCTCTCTGAAGACACGGGTAGCTAAAAATGATAAAGTGAGAGGTTTCAACAACTTTCACTGATGTGGAAAAACCACCGTTCTCTTTTTCCTGTGTCAAGATTACCAGAACCTGGGACTTCACCCATTGCTCCCCATAGACACTCCTTGAGGTGGGACAAAGGGAACATCAGAGCGTTCTGCAAAACTGTTATTTTGAAACCATCAGGAATGTGCCACAACTATAGATCCGGATTTCCTGAGCCAGAGTTCATTCCATTTCTAGATACAGGCACGGTGATGATCAGGTCTCCAGCCAGCTGGGCTGAGTTTCAGTCCTACGAAGAATGAACACCAGGAATAGGAATAATCGATCTGCTCTGTGCATGGGCCACATATGATGAGGGTTCTTTGATAGAGACAGATGCAGTGGATGTCCATGGGATGTCTGTGGCCCCATCTCCCGCTGAAATAAAGTAGCAGGCTGCTACCAAGCTCCCTCATGCTCTCCCCCAGTGGGCGGGGAGCTGCTGACATGCGCCACCTGACCTGACTCTAACTGGCTCAGGGCCTGGGGGGAGGCAGATGGTTATTTCTAGCAGACAGGGGTGTGTTGCTGTGAGTTAGGGACAGTGAAGGCAGGAACTTGCCTTCTCTCCCCTCTCCCAGTGCTAAGGAAAATGACTAGCACTTTTTTTTAATTGAATTTATTGGGGTGACATTAGTTAATAAAATTATATGGGTTTCAGGTGTACAATTCTATAACACATCATCTGTATATTGAATTCCGTGTTCGCCACCCAAAGTCAAGTCTCCTTCCGTCACCATGTATCCCCCCTTTACCCTCTTCTACCTCCCCGTTCCGTCTTTCCCTCCGTAATCACCATAATGTTGCCTGTGCCTATGAGGGGTTTTTGTTTTTGTTTGTTTGTTTGTTTGGGGGGTTTTGCTTAATTCCTTCATCTTTTTCACTCAGCCCCCTTATACTGCATTTTTATTTCCTTGAGTTAGTAATTCACTTTGTTTGCATAGGTTTCCATGTACTTATGCTAATTCAACCCAAAACTCTACTAGATGTATGTATATTTTCTTCATATGTTCATTTTCATCCCTCTTCTTGAAGAAATTGTTACTGTTTTGTCCTGTTTGGATTTCTTGCCTTCTGTGGCTGGTGCCTAGCTGTCATCCTAGAATTTCCTTTCACCATCATCCTGGGATTGCTTGCCTCTCCCTATGTTGGATTTCCTGATTTCTCACTTCCTGTATCATGTCTTTATTAGATTTAGTCCATCATTTGTATGGATCATAGCCTCAAGTGGCTTCCTTTCTTCTAAGGAGTAGAAACATCTTGCTCTTGCTTAGCCCAGGCTGCTTCACCGTCTCTTGCAGGTTTCTTTTATCCTTGCCTACACTCTACTTACTCCTCTGGGGTGTGCCATCTCTTTTCAGCTGCAATTCTCGATCTGGGTGGCTTAAACAGCAGAAACTTATTTTCTCACATTTCTGGAGGCTGGAAGTCAAGATCAAGGTATCAGCAGTGTTGGTTCTTTCTGAGGCCTTTCTCCTGGCTTGCAGATGACCACCTTCTCACTGTGTCTTCACATGGTCTTCCCTCTGGGTGTGTCAAGGCTAGCATGAAGTTATGCCTGCACTTTTATTAACTAGACTTAGCAACCACTGATAAAATAAATTTTAGTATTTCTTTTTAATTACAAATGGACAAATACTAGCAGAAAACCAAAATCAGATAATGGAATTCTACCCAGCCAGAGGAAAAGCCAGTAAAAATCCTGGGTATTTGATATATATCATCAAGACCCATTTCTATGTCCCTGATAGAGAGACCATATGGCTCAAGGCCTACATATTGTAGCAGCCTGAAATAATTCCAGCCCAATTATCTTGAAGAAGCATGTGGTCCACAGCCATACTTTTTAAGAAAAAAAAAACCTTTTTCATCTCCCACCCACTGTCCCACACACAACAGCTCACTCCTCACTTCTCAAACCCTTCAGAAAATATGCCCTTAGCCCCAGCCAATATGCCTCCCCTCCTTCTCTCTCTTTTTCTTTCATCTCAGTTCTCATCAGGACAGCCCAAAGGAGTTCATCTGACAAGGTAGGTCCTTCCATAAAGAGTGAGGAAGAGAAAGAAACCTACTGGGCAGAGTTAGGATTCTCCTTTGCAGGTGGAGAGAGGGGAAAGCTGAGATTGCATACACTAACAATCATTTTCTTGTCTTATATGTTCTTTTTTAAAATGAATGCTTTTCTACATCAATAAATATTCTTCTAAGTAATATTTTTGAATGGCATCATATTATTTCATTGTATAGATGAATTATAATTTCTTTAACCAAACCACTATTTAGTTTATTTTTAACTTTCACATAAAAACAAATTTCATTTTTACCTAAGTTTTTGCACATATCCTCAATTATTGACTTAGGATAAATCCCCAAAAGTAGGAATTCTGATGCATTAGTTAGGATATTTTTGGTCACATGTGTGACATGCAGTGGCTTAAATAACATGAGACTGTATATATACCTGGGATAAAGTCAGAGCTGGTATTGTAATTCTATTCCATGATGTCAAAGACCCAGGTTCTTTCTATCTTGTGGCTCTGTCATCCCTAGATGCTGCTCTTGTTCATGTAACCCAAAAGCACATCTCTATTCCAGACAACAGGACAAGGAAAAGGGGAAACAAAAGACCACACCCCTGCCTTTTTAGGGCTCAACCTTGAGGCTATACACCACTTCTGCTCTCATCCTATTGGCCAGCAGGTATCCATGTGCCCATTCCTACCTGCAGGGGAAGTTGGGAATATAGTCTTTATTTTGAGCAGCCATGCTAAAAATTTTAATACCATGGAAGAAGGAGTTAACTTGCTTACATGTTTTTAAGGTTATTGATATATGCTACCTTATTGGTCTGCAGAAAGATTGTAGGAATTTGTACTTCCATCACCCTGCCAACACAGGACATTTAAAATATCTTGCAGAATTAATACCTGAAGAAAAAGATCATCATACTATTTTATTTTGCATTGTCTTCATCTCTGGTAATGCTTGCATCATTTTTTTTTTTTTCTGTTGAAATACATGTCAGAAGTGGCTTCAGCAATTGACTCTAAATGCAGAGTTAAGTGGGAAGCCCAGATTTCAAGATTGTAGACTCTCTCTTCCAGCTTGTCCACCATCTTCCAGGGCTGATTTGTTAAAGACAATTCTATAGGAGCATTTGAGATCTTGTTCTTAGCATATGTCATCAGTTTGGCTCAAATAAACTCTTATAAAAGTAAAAAAAAAAAGACAATTCTAATCCTAGTCCTCAGGGATGGTCCCTTTTCTTTCACTACTATTGCCAAAGTAGGTCTTCCCTTGGGTTTTACTATTTCAAATATTTTTATGGCACCGTGAGCAATCACTTTGAGGCTAAGAGGAAATTACTCAGAACTTGAAGAATTGTTTCTTCTGGAAATTCCAGCTAGACAAAGTTGAATGTTATCTTTTGTGTGTGTGTGTCTATGTGTTTGCAATTATCTATGCAGGGTGTGTCTCTATGTCTGGGTAGTGTGTGTATTGAGCTTAATTGAATGTATGTCCGTGGTTAGGGGCGTGGGTGTGGGGTGTGCGAGGTGCATGGTGGGAGGTGTGGATGTGATGTGGAGTATGAGTGTGAGCTCTGTGACTTTTCTCAATGTTATCTTCATTCACTTAGTGTTGCAGGTCACCCAGGATCACCAGTTCTAACTCAGACTACATAGCCTGACCCAGGGCCACAAAAACTCTTGCCAGGTCTGGCAGATATCCATTGTCTCTCTTAGGAAAGGCTAAGTTATGTTGAGGTAACAAACACTCCCAAGTTTCAGTGACTTAAAACAACAATTATTTTTCATGCTTTGACCATTGCCTATCGAGGCTCAGTGTAGGGGGCTCTTCTCCAATCACCCTTATCACAGGACCCAGGCTAATACAGCCTTACCTCCCGGAACATGGCCAGTCAGTAATATGGCAAATCATGCATTCACGCATAAAGGCTTTTACTCAGAAGTGGCATATGTTACTTCCACTCACATCTCCTTGGCCAAAGCAAGGCCAATGGCTCCACTTAACTTCAAGGAGGAGAAAAGTGCAATTCTACCATGTGCCCCGAAAGAAGAGAATCAGAAATATTGGGGAATAGCACTAATGACTACTATGAAAGTATAGGGTGAGGAGTCGACTTCAGATTTCAGCCATCTCCAGAGTCATCTTTGGTTAGTTTCCTAAAGGTCTAGGCATGTTTTCTATGGTCCTTATGAGCCTATAAACTCCTTAAAGACAAAATCCTTACTCACATTGGATCCCCAGCACCTGGCATATCTTCTGGCACATGGCAATTGCTCAGAAAATATTTATTAAATGGGGAATGAGACAGGGAATGCCATCCCTGGAATAGCTATTATATAAAAATACTGCAGACTAAATAGCATAAGACCAAAATGCTAGGAAGGGTGGCTACTTGCTTGGTGCACTCCAAGTCACCACATGAAAGAAGCCAGAAATAACAAGTCCTGACAATATAACTAGAAGGTGCCAGTAAAATGGTGGGTGGCTAGCTAGATTAGATGGATATTGAACCACTATTCTCATTAGCATACAATCATACCCATACAACTTTGACTCACACATGCCCCAGTCTGTCTGAGTTCACGTATTTACCAGCTTAAGTTCCAATGATCACATAACACTATGTGTGTGTACCCAAAAACATACACACACATACACCCAGCACTAGTTGATTATAAATGTCTTGTTCAATCTCTAAAGAAACTTCAGAATAATCACCACCACCTTGAAAAAGGCAAGAACGAAAACACTGAAAATTTCCCATGATTTAATTCTTCATAGGTAAGGGACAAAATAAATCCATTCTTTATGTTTTATCTTGTTAATTTTTTAAACTAAACAAGTAACTCATGTTGTGTCAGTAAAGACATTTTTGTTGCAAATCCCCATATTTAGGCTAACTTAAACCAAAGGCAAAACAAATAGAAGAAACTAAATAACCCTAAAAAATCAAAGTAACTCCTAAAACCTCAAGAAAGACAGAAACCAAGGGAAGTCCCTGGGATCTGTTTTGACAACGCCAACAGAAGATTTGACTCCAAAAACTATGCATTTTTATGTGTCTGTATCAAGATTCAGATTCAAAGAATATCTGATTGGCCAAGTTCAGATGATATGTATCCATTTTTGTGTTGGGTGGGATGGGGAGGTGGGAGATGAGAGAGGAGAAATGTAGGACATACAGACTTACACAACTGAAGGCAGGGCAGTTGCCCAAAGGAATGGACACTGATTAGAACAAGAGTAATAGATGCTTATGACATATACTTCTATTTATTTATTTATTTTTAAAATATGTCTTTAGTGATTTCAGAGAGAGAGCAAGGGAGAGGGAGAGAGAGAGATAGAAACATCAATGACAAGAGAGTCATTGATCGGCTGCCTCCTGCATGCCCCACACCAGGGATTGAGCCCGCAACCTGGACATGTGCCCTGACCGGGAATCGAACTGTTATATCCTGGATCATAGGTCAATGCTCAGCCACTGAGCCATGCTGGCCAGGCTACACTTAAAACAGAAAATAAGTATACAGAAAAATAAATAAATTCACCTATATTCCCACCACAGTTTGCACTTTGGTATATAGCCTTCCAGACATTTTTCTAGTCGCTATATTTTTTTTCCTTGAAAAACAGTCATATTATATATCTTACATTGCAATCTGCTTCTTTTCACTTAATGTACCTTTCAAAAACTCTATATATAGCAACAGAATTAAAATATAATTTTTAATTCAGGGTAAGGAGACTCAGATGAACTATAATCAATGATAGTGATCATAGACTAATTAATCAATATTAATGTAAGAATTTTGGAGTCATGATTCCTAGACATATAGTTCTATCCATGAACAACTACTACTGTATATCTGAATTTCCATCTCTCTTGTATATCTGTCTACCTACATACACACCTACCCATCATTTACCTCGCTACCTACTTTACCAGTCATGATGGACTAAGCTATGCTCTAGTAACAAGCAACCCTGAAATTTCAGTGGCTGAATAACTGCATTTCTCACATGTCCAGTGTAGTTAGGGGAGACTCTTCCCATTTAGGCATTTGGAACCAGGGAAATCAAAGCTCCATTTCAACCCAGCAGGGGCACAGAACATGACAAAACACGCCCTGGTTGTCAAAGCTTTGGCCCAGAAGTGATACCTCTTTTTACTTCCACTCACAGTTCATTGGCCAAAGCAAGGCCCATGGCCAAGCTAACTCCAAAGCAGCAATCCTGCCATGACCCTACCATGTCCACAGAAGAATTACAATATTTGTGAGCGGCAAGTGGCAAAAATGACACTTTGTTTGCCTGAGTTTACAAACAATTTAGTAGTAGAAATTGGGTTGGAATGGGGAATAAAATCTTTATTGATCTGCAAATCTTTTAAGAGGATCAAATGATTTAACCATGGTAGGCAGAGTTTGCATCATAAACCATTTCCATTTCCATCTTAAACTATATTTTGTCCCTCCCCTAATCCTCTGCTCATATAGCATCACACAAACCAGAAAGTCAGCTGGTGCTGGTAACTCACACAGAAGGTGATTTTGTGATACCCTAAAAAGCCCAGTGTCATTCATTCTACATGATCTAAAACCAAATAGGAATAGCTTTGATTATTTAAACTGTTTTAAAAATTATCCTGAGGGACTGAATGTTAATATTAGAGAGCGATCATCAGTGAGTCTGACCAGGAAACTATTATGAAAATAATACCGATAATAATATGTAGCTTTGGAACTAGTTCATTTCAAATGTTGCCTACTGAATATATTAACTGATTAAGTGTTAGAGGGTCCTTTTAAAAAGTAACATATTATAGCCCGGCCGGGCGTGGCTCAGCGGTTGAGCGTCGACCTAGGATCCAGGAGATCAGGGTTCGATTCCCGGTCAGGGCACATGCCCGGGTTGCGGGCTGCAGCCGATAAATGACTCTCTCACCATTGATGTTTCTATCTCTCTCTCTCCCTCTCCTTTCCTCTCTCTGAAATCAATAAAGATATATATATAAAGTAACATATTATATAGAATATAAGGAAACTACATCTGTGGCCACTATATGGTGTGTCTAGGGTATTTCAATCTGTTACATTTATTGACGGATCCCGAGAGACCTTGGGGAAGAAAAAGATGGAATAAGTCATCATCAGAGGGCACCTGAGCCAAGAATAAGTTGCGTACCTCTGGAACCAAGGCATACAACCACATACATGTCTTAGGTGGAATCTGAAAGAGAGGCGAAGGTAGCCGACCGAGTCCTGCCGAAGGCTACAGATTGCGGGCACACGGTTTCCAGGGATGACCTCTGATGAGACTAGACACAAACGCTCATTATATCCAACCTCATCAACTCGCTGGCAAACGTGCATCTGGCATGGGAAGAGAGAAAGGGGACAAATGACAGGACTCCAGAAACAACAGTTTGCAGCTCTCAGAAAGGGGAGCTGAGCCAGTGGGGGGCACAGCAGAGGGCGTCCTGAGGCCCAGGGAAAGGCACACTGGGATCTGGGCAGGGAAAGACTTCTGCGTGTGGGCTACCGGAGGAAGGATGCTTCCCGGGAACAACCAGTGCAGAGGGAGAGTTCACTGCAGAGGAAAACTCTCAGGTGGGGGTAAGGGGCTGGGGTTTAGCTTCCTGGTCCTGTCTTCTATTCCCGACCAGGCAGGAAGGGTGGAAATGTCCTGTGTCAAGCACACACTCTCGTGCCAGGCCTCCACTACTCTCAGGGGAAAGGAGAAGAGCTCCCAATCCTAAAAACAGAGAGAAGGGTGAGGGAAGAGGTATGAATGAGGCCAAACTGCATTCAGAAAAACCCAGCCAACTCTTTACTGTTCAGTTAGTCTACCCTCCCTTTGGAGTCCAGAGGGCTTGGTGATGTAAATGAAATTTAAATCAAGTCAGCAAGCATTTAGTCAGTTCAATATAACAAGCAAAAATGGTTAAGAGCCATTATTATTTTTCAAATGCCTCAAAGTATTGGAAGTTTTTAAAAGTTTATTTCTAATTACATAAGTAGTACATGGAAATTGTAGGAATTTTTGGAAAAGCAGAGAAAAAAATCTTAAGTAACAATCTCATTGCCTGGCGATGGCTGTTAATATTTGATGTATTTCCTTCTTGTCTTTGTCTATGCAATTTTTTTTAAAAATGACTTTAGAGAGGAAAGGAGAGAGAGAGAGAGAAACATCAATGGGAGAAACATTGATTGGTTGCCTCCTATATATGCCCCGACCGGTGATGGAACCTGCAACCTAGGTATGTGCCCTGACTGGGAGTTGAACCCACCACCTTTTGGTGTATGGGACAATGCTCCAACCGAGTCACGCCAGATAGGGTTATGCAATTTCTAACAAATTAGATTTTTAAAAATATTTTAGATTGTATGTTATATACAATATGAATTCTACAGTTTTTCAAAATTAAAATATGAACATTTGCCTATGTATTAAAAACTCTATCACTATTTTAATGACTTTACACCATCTTAGGGGTTCACCAACATTTATTTATTTATTTTTCTATTGTTAGTCATTAAGCTAATTTCTAATATTTTAATATTATAACATATTGAAATGTATTATTGTGTGTATATTTGAACATAAAACTTTGTCCACATTTTGAATTATTTCATTAAGATAAATTCTTAGAAGTGAAATCACTGGGTCAAAAGACAAACATATTGAGGCAGTTTTAATCCATGACCTCAAGCCCTGGCCAGTGTGGATCAGTGGTTAGAGCATCGGCCTGCGCACTGAAGGGTCACGGGTTCCACTCTCTCTCTCTAAAGACAAAAAGAAGAAAAAGAAGAAGCAATGGGGAAAAATATATATATCCTCAGGTGAGGATTAATAAAACATGACCTCAAAATTCTCTGACTCTCCTACCATGAGACCTGGAGTCTATTTCCTCTCTTTTGAATCTGGGCAGGTTTGTGGCAGCTTCAATCAATGGAGAACTGATGCTGTGTAATTTCCAATCTTTGGTAGCTTGGAGCATTCACATTTGAGCCACCATATAAACAACCTGACTGCCCCAAGGCCACCATGCCTCGAGGGAGGCACTCCAGGGGATAGTCCTAGTCCCTGCATCACACCAGTCCTGGTACCAAACTTGTAAGTAAACAGCTCCCAGCCACTGAGTCATCCCTAGCCTTCAAATCTGACAGAGGCCCTGCATGTCATGGAGCAGACAAGCCATCTCCTCTGTTTGAATGCCTAATTCAGAGAATCTGTGAACGTAATAAAATGGAGTTCTAAACCAAGTTCCTGGGTAATTTTTTGTGTAGCAATGGTAAACAGGAACAAACATTTTTAAGGCTCTTGATGTATCCTGTCAAATTGTTTCCTAGGCAACTTGTAGCAGTTTGGCCTCCCATTTAGAGCATATGAGAGCTCCCATCTCACACTGCACTTTATCCACACTGACATGGTTCAGAGTTCATCTTTTGCTCAATTTTTTAAATTTTAATATGGAAAACAAATATTCACAAAAATGAGAAAATAGTATACGAACCAAAGCCCATGTACCCATCATCCAGCTTCAACAATTCCCACTCTTACTCCATCTCTTTCCCTTCCTACTCCCACCTCCTCTTTCTCTCATCAGAGATATTTTATTTCTATATCACTCTTCTTAAATAAAAGTATATTTGCTCCTCTTGGTCAGTGAAGACCAAAACTTGCCAGAAATAGATAGAATAAACACCAATGGAGTAAGAAAACAAGATATTAGCCACTACACGTAAAATAGTTACTGGAAGCTAGAGTCCATTTTAAAATCACACATAATAACTCATTTAAACTTCCTAGGAACTCTAAAAGGTAGGTAAAAATGATTATCATCATCCCATTTTACAGATGAGGAAATAGAGGCACAGGAAAGTAAGTAACTTGTTCAAGTTTGCACAGCTAGCTAGTGAGTGATAGACAGAAACTGACACCAAGCAGTCTGGCTCCAAAGCCCAGGCTGATAATCACTCTACAGCATCACTGCTCATGAAGGTGAATGATTCCTGGGAAAGTTTAGAGCAAGCTAGTTTGCATGCACACTGAACTTGTTCTCTGATCCATTACCCCCCGTTATTGGGGAGATAGTTGAATGCCAGAGATAATATATGGAGCCATTTTACGGGATGGCTCAAGTAGAAGTATTGCTGGTTTATGTGTGGAGCCTTGTAAAGAAAAAGCCAGGCCAGAAAAGAGGAAAATGTGTTATTGCCCATTAAAGTCAGGCTAATAACACCCTACTATATGTGGAGTAAGGGTCCATATATAGTATTACTCATATAAGATATTACTCATATTAAAGGGGGGCGGGAATCCAACTTCTGGATTAAAATGGAGGAATGGAGCTGCCTCACAGCTAATTCCTAAGGAAATAATGAAAAAAAAAAAAAAAGCAACTCTTTTAAAAATTCACCAGCAGCAATCAAATGAGGAAAGGACACACTCTACAACATAAACCTCAAAAAGGTAGTCCAGGAAGGACACAAAATCTGGGAGCCAAGCACAGCAGCATCTTGGTAGGGCTGCCAGTCCCAACTCGTCCTGTCATAAGTCATAAAATGCTAAGCATTCCCATCAATGCTAAAATCTCCAAAGAGCTGATCTATGCGGTTATTCTTATCTTTCTATTTTCCGATAACAGTGAATGCAAATTGCTGTTGAGGCAAAACTAGGTGAAACAGTCAACTGGAAGCACATGGATGGGAGAGCTGTGGGGCCACCCTCTTAATATGAGAAGGGATCCAAAGCCTGTGGAAATGGAGTGTACTAGATGGAACAAATTCTCAGATAGAAATAAGCACAGGGCTTAGGGTTCCTAGTGATGAGTGCACCCACCTTCAGCCAAACCCCCTACCATACAAGGTGCAAACAAACAGGAAACATTAAGCCTGCCAATTATACCACTTTGGGGAAAACAAACTGGTCTCAGATAAGGAGGGAAGCAGTCACGAAGTCACCCACACTCCATGGAGCAAACAGGGAACTTGAGCAAGACGAAAACAATCAGCCCTGGCAAGGAGGCACCAGCCCTGCGGGGCTGGGGGTGGAGCGGGGGTGGGAGGAACAGAGTCTAACAAAAGACAAACACACACCGCAGCCTGCAAGAAATTTAACTTTAGGGAAAGAAAGAACTGTCCTTACCTGAGTTTCAAGGACAAGGCAGAAGCACCGGGTCATCAGGACATCCAGGAGAAGACTAAGAGGAGGGGTTAAAGGGAAGAAGCGGGCCAGCAAGAGAATTTCCACATGAGACAGCCTCTTAAGGCCCAGCCTGGGAGGTATGAGACCCAGATTCCTCTCAGGGGAGTTGTGCATGGGGGGAAAAAAGGAGGGGTTCTACAGAAAGAAGTCTCACGGGGTCATCTGACCAAAAATTTGTGACTGGGTGGGTTTTCGTGGGTAGTCATGCCCCAGGCATAAAGCCTTTTTACTAACACGTTTATCTTTGCCTTAAGCAAGCCCTGTCCATTGTTTTTGTGCATCTAGGTTAACACACCTTTGAAGTAAGTGAAACCACCCTTAAGAGCACACAATCTTGTTAACTATCCAATCCCCGCCTTGCTTTCTCCCACCTTCCTGTCATCTCCCCTCCTTAATCCCAAAGGCATAAAAGAAGCATTTGAAATCTTGCTTCTCGGCAGCAATTGTCATCAGTATTGTCTCAAATACACTCCTATAAAGATTGTCTACAGGTTTGCACGTTTCTTACATCCACAGAGTGAACCAGCTCCACATTTAGGACCCTCACTAAGCCCTTCAGAAAGAAGGTAGCTATTTGAGCACCGCGCTGTGTTAGCTCATTTAATCCTTACAGCAACCCAAGAAATAGGTACTATTATAACTGGATTTTACAGATAAGGAAGCTTTTGCCCTAGGCCACGCAGCTAGTAAGGCGGTCTGGATCCAGAGTCTATCCTCTTATCCATTCATTATATTCCCTCCGCTCTCCTTTACTCAAAACAGGTTTAATCTCCCTCCAGAAGTGGAGGAGCCTCTGTGGTTTACGAGGTAGACAGGAGACTACCCAGGCTACCTCACCTCGGAGAAATTCAGTCCTCTGATTCTCCTCCCCCCTCCTATCCTCAGAAAGTAGCTGGGAAAAAGGGCACTTGCCACGTGGTTACACTTTCTTTTGCTAACAAGCTTCATTTTACATGTAAATAACCAGTTGAAATTAACCTGATCTTTATTAAGTGTTCAGATCTTTCTCTTAGGTAAATGAAAAATCCCTTCACCAACAGGTTTAGCTTCCCAGGCTGTAGACTACACCCCTACATAAAACACCCACACAGGTACACACAGCTTGCAGCAGTGTTTTAGCACAGACATAATTATGACTCACAAATAAGCGTGGCTGGAGCAGAAAGCACTCAAACAGGAGCTCCATAAGCATCGATGACGTCCATTTTCACTGGAGCAGCGCTAACACCACACACAGTGGATTGGAGCTTAAATGAACAGAAGGCAGGAATAGGCCACTGATGGTAATGAATTCCTGAAGTGAGGGCTCTGTCCTGTAATCGCTAGTTCACTGTGGGGAGGGTAATTTCCACCAGTTAACAATGAGCTCGATGATAGGCCCAAATGCTGATTTTAGAGAGGCTTTTGGCCTGCACACCTGCGGCTCTAAGACGCTTTTCCTGTGGACTCAGTATCTTGAGTAACCTTAAGTAACTCCCACATGTGAATGATGATGAATTTTAATAACTTCAAGAAAAAGTACCTAAATTGTTTCAAACTCCTCAAATCAAGGACAGGAAAGAGCACTCGGCCAGCGTGGTTCAGTGGTTGAGCATCAACCTATCAACCAGGAGATCACGGTCCAATTCTCGGTCAGGGCACATGCCCAGGCTGTGGGCTCGTATCCCCAATAGGGGGCGTGCAGGAGGCAGCTGATCAGTGACTCATCATTGATGTTTCTCTCCCTTTCCCTTCCTCTCTGAAATCAATAAAAACATATTTAAAAAAAATATATATATATATATATAACAAAAAAGAGTAGGAAAGCGAGAAAGTCAAGAGCCTGAGGGAATATAAAATGCCTACAACGGGGCAGCAAAAGCATTTGGCCCAAATGTCACACTTGCCTCTCTGTTTAGTCCCCTCTATCTTAATTGTTCCTGATCCCTGTCTGAAATTTTTGATGTATGTGTGGATGGAAAACTTGTGAGAATAGGAGGGGCAGAAGAAGTTGATTATGGCCCTACCGCCAATGATCTATTCTTTATAACTATTTACCATACATCATCATCATCATCAACATTATTAATTATTATTATTCTCTATTGTACACCCACCCAAATATTAGGCTCTTGAAACTTTTCACTCCTTAAAAAAAGTTTTTTTTCTGGATTCTACATATTCTCCTCACCAGCTCTTCCCAACTATTGTCCAACCACACACACTCTTCCTGAAAAGAAATCCTCAGACCTTTTCTCACTCCCGACCTGTCGCTGAGTAAGCCAATCCACCTGCATTGTTTCAGCCACTCCCCGTCTACATGCTGAAAACTCCCAAATCTATTCCTCCTGCCTAGACCTCCCCCTGCAGTGTAGGCTCCTGTTTTTCAACTACAGGAATACCTCAGAAATATTGCAGATTCAGTCCAGACCACCAAAATAAAGCAGGTTTCCCAAGAAAGCAAATCGTAATCATTTTGCTGCGGAGGGTCTTGCCTTCAATTTGTAAAAAACACAACATCCATGAAACGCAATAAAGTGAAGTGCAATAAAACAGGGTATGCCTGTACTTGCCAAGCATTTTGTTGCTAAGCATTTTCGCCTGGGTGTCCCACAGACCCATCCGAATCCTTCATTATTCTCTTTAGTCTGCAACTCTCAGCTGGACTCACCGTTACCGATCTAATGATTGATTACCCAGGCTGGAAACCTGTGGATTATCTTTGATAACTTCTTCTCAACCCTCATTTCTAATCCTGAAGCTTGCCACTTTTGACTCCTAAACATTTCTCAAATTCATCCCCCCTTTTCCAGACTGAGTTTTAGCCACACCATTTCTCTCCTCTACCACCACTGTGGTCTTCTGTTATTGGTCTCCCCATCCCTGGCCCTTCCTCCCTCAAATCTGTCCTTCCCGAATTCTCAGAGTCACCTGATTGCAAACCTCACCATTTCACTCCCCTGTTTAAAACTGTCTACCGGTGCCCATCATCCATGGACACTGTGAAAGCAACCTAAGTGTCCATCAATGGAAAAATGGATAAAGAAAATGTGGTATGTATATACAATGGAATATTACCCAGCCTTAAAAAAGGAAATAAATCTTGTCATTTGGGACAGCATGGATGAACCTCGAGGGCATTATGCAAAGTTAAGTAAGTCAGACAGGGAAAGACAAATATCATATGATATCACTTATATGTGGAATACAAATTTAAAAAGCCCTGGCTGGTGTGGCTCAGTAGTTAGAGCATAGGCCCATGAACCAAAGGGTTGAGGGTTTGAGTCCCAATTAAGGGTATGTACCTGGGTTGCAGGTCTGATCCTCAGCCCTGGTTGGGGTGTGTGTGGGAGGCAACCAATCCATGTGTCTCTCTCACATGATGTTCTTCTCTCCCCCCCCCTTCCACTCTCTCTAAAAAGCAATGGGAAAAAATATCCTCAGGTGAGAATCAACAAAAAACAAGCTCATTGATACAGAGAACAGATTGATGGTTGCCAGAGGCAGGGTAGGGCAGAGTGTCGGGGTGGGCAAAGTGAGCATCGGAGGTCAAAGGTACAAACTTCCTGTTATAAAATAAATAAGTCATGGGGATGTAATGTACAGCATGGTGACAATATTGTACATTTGAAAGTTGCTAGGAGAATAGATCTTAAAAATTCTCAAGAAAAAAAATCGTAACTATGTAATGTACTGATGTTAACTACACTTATTGTGATGATTTCACAATATATATAAATATCAAATCATTATGTTATACATCTAAACCTAATATAATGTTATGTGTCAATTGTATCCCTTTTCTTAAAAACAAAGGAAAACATAAAACATCCATTTGCTGCCCAGCAGCCACTGGATAAAACTAAATGGGCCCTTCACCATCCAGCCCCTGCCTGCGTCTTCAATCTCCTCAGTGCTCCTTCCCCAAACTCCAACCGCAGTGAGCTTCATGAGTTTCCAGCTACACGTGATGTTTTTATTCCTCTGTATCTCTGTGCGTACCCACTCCCCAAACCCAGATTAGCCTGACCAACTCACTCCATACTCTAAGACTCATCTCCATTCTGCTTCCTCAAAAAGCTTATCTGATCCTTCCAGACTAGTTTTCTCCCCAACACCTTGTACACTGTAGGCTCATTGAAGGTAAAATACTCAAAATAGTGCCTGGCATATAATAATCACTCTGGTGTACTGTATACAGCTATCCCATCACATCCCATATTGGATTAGAAGAGCCTGTTTCTATCAGATCCCGACCTCCTGAGGATACCAGCTCCACTCTAGCTCCTTCACACTCTGCTCCGGGAAGCTGATGTATCGATTGCATCAAATGGCTTCCCCTACACACACACTGACTTCCATTGACTTCCAGTTGGTTTGGAAGGTGCCCGGGGGTGAGGGGGGTCGGTAAGGAGAGTAAGGTCAAAGTATTTATTCCCCAGCTCCCTCCTGGCTAGGTTGCCAGCTGCTGACCGTGCTCTTGACTAAAGGCCACTCCCTATCAGGAAGCTTCTCTCCATGGCTTGCTGGTGCCCCTCCTTTGCTCCCCATGTTCCAGTAGCTATGCCCCACCCCCCTTGCAGGCCTAAGGTTGGTAATCTCCACTGTTACTAGCCTAACACTATCCCATGTGGTTTCCCTAAACTCTCTCTACATTCTCCTCAAATGACCCAATTTGAAGTGCCATCTGTTTCCTGCTGGGATCCTACCTGATACAAGGACAAAGGTGGTTTCTTACTCATGTCTGTAGCCTCACATCCAGCCTGGTGCTTGGCATACAGTAGGTGCTCAATAATGGTGGAATGAATAATGAAAAAAGGTATCATTCCTGCTGAAGTTTGCCAAGTCATGGTCAACTGTGTCTGAGATACAGAAAGTGGTGGTTATTAATGAGCTATAAACTTAGGTTCAAGACAAGATAGGAGATGCTACCAAAAGCAGAGGTGGGGGGTTACTCTCCACAGGGGAACTCAGATTGGTTAGGATTAGAAAAAGTGGGGGTGGTCCGAATGTTCCTGGTAGATTTAGAAGTTTACTTTTGGAGTGTGCTGAAGGTTGGAACAATTGATGTGAAAGGTGAGATATGGAAGATACAGAAAAATGAACTATTAATTAGCAGAAAAACCTGAGTTGATGTTAGGTTTTCTTTTGTGTGTGTTTTTTTTTTGCATTTGCATTTGCATGTATTTATAGTATGCCAGGGCAGCAATTCTCTGACTTGGACATAGGAACAGAATAAAACAAACATTGTATTGAACGCTTCCACATGCTAGGCGTTGTGGTAGGATCTGGAAACACAGGAATAAATAAGACACAATTTCTATCCTTGAAAAGTTCACATTAGAGAGAGGAAGACAAACACATAAACAGAGCATTTCAAGGCCACCTGGTAAGTATTATGGTCTGTGGGGAGTGCCAACAGGAAGGGTCATCTAACCCAGCCTTGGGAGAGCATGGGAAAGAAGTCCAGGAAGACTTCCTGAGGAGCTGGGCTCTCTGAGATATCCTAAGACTCAGTAGGTGAAGGAGTGCAGCCTAGAGTTGAAGTCTAGTGAGAGGAAAAGAAAGTCAAAGTGGAGGAAAGCACGAGATCCCTTCACCCAAACCCAGGCCCAAGATCCAAACACTATGACCTGCTGAGAAAACACTATTGTTTCTATCATTAGTTTTAATTACAAAAGATAGCATTAAAACATGTCTATAAATCATTCAAAGAGCCCTAGCCAGTTTGCCTCAGTGGTTAGTGTGTCAGCCTGTGGACTGAAGGGTCCCGGGTTCTATTCCAGCCAAGGGCACGTACCTCGGTTTCAGGCTCGATCCCAAGTGGGGGAGGCACCCGTCGACGTGTCTCTCTCACATTGATGTCTTCCCCTCTCCCTTCCACTCTCTCTGAGAAGCAATGGAAAAAATATCCTCAGGTGAGGATTAAAAAATAATAATAATTCAAAGAAACCAAAAGAAGTTTTCAGAGTAAAAATAGTAAGTCTGTTTTCACCTCATTGTCAGTCCCCTCCATCCCTCAGAGGGAAAGCCTGCTAACTGCTAGGTCAGTTTCCCAGATTTTCTTCTATGTGTGGTGGAATAATATTTTGGTATATTAATCAGAATGGTTTGTCTTCAGTGTTTGTTACTTTTGCTAATTTGGGGGGTAATTCTTATTTATTTGTTGGCCCTTTCAGTCGAACTTCTCACGTCCATACACCATTAAAGAAGGACCCTAAGGCAGGAGTATCACAGGTACCAAGGTGACTCATGGCCAAAGCTTTAGATTCCAAACACCTGAAGGAAAGGTATTCTCAGTTGCCAAATGTTGATGTTGTGGATCAAAATCAAAGCCCTGAAATATTGGGGCTAAAAGCTCATGGCATGACCTGTAGTTTGGAAACAGAATAGATGAAGAGTCCAATTTCCTGCCACCAGAGACTAGATAGGAAGGGGAGAGGTGGAAAGGCCAGGGGTGGGGGTGGGAGTGTCTGTGTGGCTCAGGATGGCAGGCAGGACGTGGAGCCACCACACCTATAGAAGAGGAGTCCCCACGTCCCTTTCTGTGAGCAGCAGAGAGCCAGCAGGGGCCAAGGCGGGGTCTGCAGAGGGCCCAGCAGCCATTTAAGGAAGCGGAGCTAAGAAACTTTTTAGCTGTTCTTCTGGTTGCCTTACAAACAGAAGCCTGGACAGCCATCAGATGTCCAGCAGATGTGATGACAGTTCATGCCCCAGAACCTTGCCCTTTTCAAGGCTCAGGCTACTTATTGGCCTCTAACATGGACGGCAGAGCCAGGGTATGAAAGAAGAGTCAATGTGGTAAAGCAAACCCCAGCATCCACATGAGGCAGCCTGGGAGAGCCAGCTTGAGGCCTCTCCACTGCCGGGACAGAGGGACCACAGCCCAGTGTACATTTGTACACAGGTGCAGAATATTGGTTAGCACTTATTGATCATACTACATGGACTATGCCATAATTTAATAGTTTTAATGTTCAGCGTCTGGAGCAGTAAGGAAACGTAAGTCCTCAATAAATATTTGTTTAATAAGTGAATATATGGTTGATCTTTCCACACAGAACATGCAGATTTCTATTATCTTTTAACTGGCTGCACAGTACTCTATCATATGACATAATCCAACTATCTCCCTACTAATGAACATTTCAGCAAGTGCATTTCTTTTTTTTTTCTTTTTTTTTAAATATATCTTTATTGATTTCAGAGAGAGGGAGAGGGAGAGAGAGAGGTAGAAACATCAATGATGAGAGAGTCATTGATCGGCTGCAGCCCACAACCCGGGCATGTGCCCTGAACAGGAATCAAACCCCAATCGCCTGGATCCTAGGTGGATGCTCAACCGCTGAGCCACGCCCGGCTGGGCAGCAAGTGCATTTCTGTAGATTACATACAAAGTGCAACTGCTGGGCCAAAGTATAGACAGTTTGAGAGATGTTGCCAAATTGTCCTCCAAAAAGGATATACCAATTTATACTCCTAGCAAAGGTAAATGATATGATAGCCAATGCTTATTGAGAGTTTATTGTACCCAAGGCAACTTCCCAAATATTCAACATGGATTGATTAGTTTATTCCTTAAAACAGCCCTTTGAGATAGGTACTTTAATCTTCATTTTACATAGTATTTAGAAACTGAAGCACAGACAAGTTAAATAACTTGACCAAAATCATGGGTTACCAGAGCATATGTCCTTAACTATGTGCCTCTCTAAGGAAGGGTGTATATATCCCCACATCTTCATTAATAATAGGGGTTTATGCATTTTGTCAATAATGTGGGTGAACATAACATATGAGCTGGCAGCTCAAAGTGGATATAAAGGATAAAAGATTAGAAAGTTGACTCCATTTGGCTGCTTTTCCAGTAGGCACAGATTTTAATATTTTTGTGACTAAACGAAAAGTTCTAACGTTCTTGCTGACAGCGTGAGAGTATCAATTGGGGATTGCTGCCTGTCACTCAGAACACATTTTGTGTTCGTGTCTTTCACCCACAAATTTAATGCCTTTTCCATCTTAACTAAGCACTTATTAGTGTAGCCATAAGTTTTGCAGTTTGAGGTGTAAGAGCAAAACTAGCACAATTTTTTTTTCCTTCATAATTTCACAAATTTAAGATTTGTATGTTTTCTTGCCATAGATCTGAGCAACCTCAGCATATAATTTTTTTCTTTCCTTATCAACTTGAGAATGTTCACCTTTTCACTCAGAGGAAGCACTTCACGGCTTCTCGTCGGCATATCCCAATTGCCAGCATCACTCCTCTTGTGCTTTGGAGCCATTATTAAGTAAAATAAGAGTCACTTGAACACAGGCTCTGTGATACTGGGACAGTCCATCTGAGAACCTAGCCAGTTCCAAAGTGACTAAGAGGAATGTATACAGCACGGAGACACTGGACAAAGGGATAATTCAAGCCCCCAGGGGGACCTCAGGAGATTCCATCACATTACCCAGAATGGCACACAATTTAAAACTAAAGAATTGTTTATTTCTGGAATTTTCCATTATATATACATATCTATATATTTTATAGAGAGAGGAAGGAAGAGGCAGAGAGAGAGAGAAAGAGAAACCTTGATGTGAGAGAGAAACATCGATCGGTTACCTCCCGCACCTGCCCCAACTAGGGACTGAACCCGCAGCCTGGGCATGTGTCCTGACTGGAAATCAAACCGGTGACCTTTCAGTGCACAGGATGACACTCAACCAACTGAGCCATATGAGCCAGGGCTGGAATTTTCCATTTTATAGTTTTGGACCTTTGTTGACTATGGGCTACTGAAACCACAGAAAGCAGAAGCATGACTAGGGCGGGGCTACTACACACATAAACTTTTTCTCCCTAAAGAGTCAATAAAATTTGTCCTCTGAATGAGAAAAAAAAAGTGATCTATATACACCTTTATTTTTGCTAAATTGGCCCCCTTGCATTGTGTTGTACAAATGAGGGCACTGCTATGAGTGAGAACTAGTGGCCCCGGCTGTGAGAAGAAGGAAGAACAGAACTGGAAAATGGCAAAGACTGAACATTCCCAACATAACTGACCACCTCTTAGTATACATATAACAGTGGTGGGTATCAGTGGCATTGTCCCCCTGGCATGGACCTCTCTGCTCCTGAGAAGTGCACTCCCACCACCACAGCCATCTACATGGCTACTATGGGGACTTCCTTATTTATTTATGCTCTTAATAATTTTTAAACCACTACATCTCCCCAGCCAAATGTGACCAATATCAGGGAAGGCACCTGACCCAAGCTACGACAACAAGTGCCTTTACTACTAGTTTTGAATTTGTGATTCAGAGGTGGAACCCAGAATGTATGAAACTAAAAAGCTATTGGTAGCCCCATCTCTTGCATGTAGAGGAAGCCAGTCTGCAGTGAAGGAAATGAAGCCAACCCAAATGAGGGAAGCGTGGTCATAGAGAGAAAGTTCTAGTAGTGTTTGAGCTTCTGGTTCAAGTAGGCCCTGCGTCCCAGCTGCATTGCAACCTCTTGTGACTTCCCATATCTGATCAAGTTTAAGACACCATCAATTAAAAGATGCATCATTATGGGCCCTGGCTGAGTAGCTCAGTCAGTTAGAGCATCATCCTGATATGCCAAGGTTGTGGGTTCCATCCCCAGTTAGGGCCCACGCAGGAATCAACCAGTGTATGCATAAATAAGTAAAACAACAAATTGATGTTTCTTTCTCTCTCTCTCATGTTAAAAAATTTTTTTAAAAAGATGCACCACTATGTTATATATACATATATATAATGTAAATACACTTGCAATTAAAGTATAATATGCGATGAGTTGTTACTCATTTTATTTCAGAGATATTTTTTTTTAATTGTAAAGCAACTTTAAGTTATTTATTTATTTATTTATTTATTTTTGTTTTGCTTTGTTTTCTAATGTCAATTGACATTTTACATTCCCATCCCCTCACTCTCTGCCCTTTGGCAGCCATCAGCTTGTTCTTTATATCTATGGGTCTGTTCTGTTTCGTTTATTCATGTATTTTGGGTTTTTTTAGATTCCACGTATAAGTGAAATCATGTGGTGTTTGTCTTTCTCTGTCCGACTTATCTCACTTAGCACAATGCCCTCTAGGTCCATCTATGTTGTCGCAAAGGCGAGATTTCATTCTTTTTTAGTGTTGAATAGTAGTCCATTGTACATATACCACATCTTCTTTATCCATTCATGTATTGACAGACATCTAGATTGCTTCCGTATCTTGGCTGTAACAGGAGTGCATATCGCTTTTTGAATTAGTGTTTTTGTTTTCTTCAGATAAATACCCAGAAGTGGAATTGCTGGATTATATTACAGTTCTATTTTTAACTTTTTGGAAGAATCTCTATACTGTCTTCTGTAGCATTAATTTACAATCCCACAAACATTGTAAGAAGGCTCCTGTTTCTCCACATCCTTGCCATAAAATTGAAATGCAGATTTTTAGAATTAGTGAAATAAAGCTGTTGTTCAACTCCTCCTTGACGTCTAAGCAAATTCAAGTTGGCCCGCTTGACTTACATTTGCAAGAGCAACTCATATAGTATGGGCTAACACATGTGAATATAATACAAAGATAAGCTCCGACCTGGGAACAGAATAATGTGAAAAAGACACAGCAGTAGGTATTTCTTAGGGGGAAAATTATTTCATGCAAGGATTATAGAGAGCATAAATTACTTGAAGTTATTGTGATTGTAAGTGTCCTCATTTGCTCCTGGATTACTTGGAAGCTCTCCAGTGACCCATTTTGAGGTGAAGAATTAATGGCAGTAACAATAGTTTCAAGCAAGTGGATTAAGCTGTTTTCCTATAATTATCTAACGTAATTTGAATATTGGTTCATATACATGAGCATCTTTCCAAGTGTTAGCCAGTATTCAGAATCCATCCTCCTAGTATAATTAAATTAATTCTAACAATTAATGATTCAAACTAAAGAAAGCTTTGAAAGAAAGAAAGCCTGAAACTCCACAAATAAGCAAACTTTTCTTTGGTAACAAAACAATTTGGAAACTCAGATTTACCTTTGTCAGAGCAGGAAAAGGACCCTATCTGAAAGTCTACAGAGATTTACAAAATCAGAACACCAAAAAGAATCTATAGAGCTAAACGAAAATGCATCCTTATGTGCCCAACTGTCCTGTAGCCCACTTTTACTTTAAATTTGGCTTGTGGTCTTGCTCTGCCATAGTCTGAGCTGTGAACTCACACAGTCTGCCAGATGGCAGTGGGAAGCCCATTAGTTATGCATCACACATCCTGATCAAAACTGAAAGAAATTATGCTCAGATTGAGGAGAGATGCTCAAGAGTGAGGCAATGATTAGAATTTTTCTGTATTTTTACAGAAGATTTCACATAATCATTGTCCATAAATAAACTTATTCTTATGATCTGCAGACCCAAAATCTGGGATAACTTCCAAAGGAGCGCTTCTCATTGTTTGGGTCAAAACGTGTATGTTCCCATGATATTCATTAGAGGATGCCATAGAGCTGATGATGCTCTTTCAAGGTTATCTTGAAAAGTCTGAGAATCAAAGTGTAAGTTAATACACTCAGTGTTGTGCCTTTCAGAGGAGGTCCATTCTGTAATAGGTACTGGGGAGGAAATAGAGGAATTCAGTTACAAAGGAAGCTTATTAGAATCTTGGAGAGAATGGGCTTGATGAAAATAAGTGGGAAATGCAGTGTAGAAATACTGCTAATGAGGAAGATTCTAAGCAGTACTTTGAAAGGGGCTCAGGGACCCAAAGTGTATAAAAATCGTAAAGTGTGTAATCTTTGAAATAAAATATAAGATTGTGTTTGTTGTGCAACAAAATCGTAAGATTGTATTGTAACCATACATTACCAGTTTTCTGCTAAGCAGAAGACATTTCTATAAGGGCTTGTTCTAATTTACTCTCCTGAGAAAGCATCTTCCTTTGTGTTGCTTGAGGAGAGCCAATCACTGTAAATACGTCCATGGAAGCTAGTTCCAGCTCTGCTTTGAATTGTCTTTTTGGCAAGGAGAAAATATATACTCCTAGCCCTCGATTTCCCCATCTATAAAACAAGAATAAAAATGCCTGTCTTTCCCCACCCACTGAAATGCCTTGAAGAAAAATGTCAGAGAATGACATTTCACAGGGGGAAAGCCCTGTCTCAGATGAAGAGAGGAAAAAAATATCTCTCTCTCCTATCCCCAAATTGTCTTAGAAAGCTAGATGAAATAAACAGATATTCAGCGAGTGTCTATTATAACTTCCAGATCAGCTCCGAGGGGAGCTTAGAAGACCACAACATGCAAGTGCAAAAGTAGAAATAGGGAAAATAGTGCTGAGGTCCAGGGTGAATGTGGTCATCTAGTCATGAGGGATACAACACAGATGCCCTGCTCTCATGCAGCATCCAGTTTGGTGCCCTGGAGAGCCCCTGGTGCTTGGGTGTCCAACCCTGGCACTGCATCAGAACCATCTAGGAAGCTTCCTAAGAACACAATCTCAGAGTGCCTCTCTCAGATCCAGTGAACTGGGCATCTGGAATGAAGATGGTAGACTGGTAGAGATGATCTGATGGCCTCATTGGACTCCCCATTTGAACTTGCATCGGTGTCGATGTGCCCTGATTTATGTTCAGCAAGATTTTGTTTGAACAGAGAATTCAATGTCTAAAATGAAATAAAATAAACCTTTGACTTTGAAAAACCACAGTTTCCTCATAGGGAGGAAATTATTTCTAGAGTTTTATTCATTCTTTCATCTATTCATTCAACAAATATGTATATTGTATGCCTATTGTGGCACTAGGTCTCAACAGTGAAAACAACAAAGTCCCAGCTCTTATGAGGCTATCACTAATATGCACTGGACATCCAGGCCTCCAGTTTTTGTGGGGTTT
Source organism: Miniopterus natalensis (assembly GCF_054644295.1). Classification (NCBI taxonomy): domain Eukaryota; kingdom Metazoa; phylum Chordata; class Mammalia; order Chiroptera; family Miniopteridae; genus Miniopterus; species Miniopterus natalensis. The sequence goes on along the minus strand of NC_142089.1, from coordinate 63,552,775 downwards.
TTTTAAGATTTTACTCTTTAACTGAACCAGATGTTCTTGCCATAATTCCACACATTCCTTTTTACCCCACCCCCTTTCTGCCACCCTTTGGTCCCTCCAGAAAGTCATTTCTACTTAGTTACAAACACAGATTTTGACATTTGCTCATCTGAAGTATATTAGTCCCTTCATATTTATGCCATTGGTTCTGAACCGGGCACTCAGTAAAACAAGTACGTCTGTGTAGCATGTGCTCATTCCCTCGTTTCCTTTTCTTCTGTTTTATATTCAATATGACATGTGGGAAATATGTCTTGGAGCAGGATGTTTACATGGACCTACGCTGGGTAGATATGACTTGATGGGCAACATAGACATAAGCAATCAATCAACAAATATATATGGAGACAGTCCCGAACATAGAAAACAATGTCCTCATTTTCAGGAAGCATATTGAGTTTCCTGTGAGGGACAGCTCAGTAAAGGGACCCGTGGCCTACCCTCTCTGTTCAGTCATCTAAGAAGAGGGGAAGGAAGAATTTTAAAGGTTCTGGGTAAATTATTTCTTCTTGGTCGCCAAAGCCAAAATGACTGCCTCAGCACGAACAGTTTCACATTAGGTTCCGTGTGTGTGTGTGTGTGTGTGTGTGTGTGTGTGGTGCTAAGAACAGGACTAGTGGGTACCTAGAGGGAAAAACTTTTCACTGTTCCTGGTGGATAGCTCACCAACTTTGGGCAGGATGAAAATGAGGTTAACTCTAGATAAAACCAACCAAAGGGAAGGTGGCCCTCTGAGTGTCTCCTCCTTTGTTCCTCCTGCTCCTCCTCAGGTGGGCTTTCTCATGGCCTCATCAGCCCCAATACCCATCTTTCTGCTCCTACAAAACTGCTCCTGAAGACCCCACTGTGTGTCCTGCCTTCTTACTAGGATATGAGGATTCAACATTCATACCCACCCCCTAACCTCCATTCATTAACAGGGTGGATCCAGCTGCTCTTTGGTAGGTAGACCTTGCTTCCTCCCTGCTGCAGAATGTAGCTGGTCAAAGGGAGAAGATGCCCTTCCCTGATAGAGAATGACCATTGTCCACGTAAGGAGTCTACCAGTATCTCCAACAACCCTTCAAGATCTTATTGTGCTTTGTCCGCCACCAAGTTTAGCCTCTCCAGTCCAGAGTCCTTGACATTGCTGGTAAATTTTAGCAGATCAAGTAAGTGGTTTCATGCTAATCAGCCAATGGGAAAAGAGCCACAGAAAATCTGAACACTCACCCTCTACCTCTCTCAGGTATCATCTGTGAATTTTTACACCCTCTAGAGACAATATCACAACGTTTGTTCTCTAGCCCAAAGAAATGACTCTAAGGGAAGGAATTTTTGGCCAGAATACAAAGGAATGTTAATATTACTCATTCATAGTTGAGAGTGAAGTAAAAACAAAGGACGTCAAATAATCATAATAATGTTTTGTCAAAATAGCAAATATAGAATATAGATGTAGGCAAAACAGCAGCTCCTAAAACTCATGAGTAAGAGGTTAGATGTAGGGTAGGTAACTTAAATACCAATCTGCTTCTTGGAACCTGCCTCTGAGATCACCCCACAAATTCCAAACCTGGCTCTTTCAGAGCACAACAGCCCAATGTGACCAAACTCCCCTTATAGGTCATCCCCAACCTGAAATTAGTTCAATAAAAAAAATTTAATGACCTTTTTCCAAGCCCTCTTCTGCAAGGAGAGAAAAAAATTAATATATACTTCAAGTAGCATTCATGCTTTATAAATGTTCTGCCATAGTTTAAGCTGAAAAGGTCTTCACACTACCATAATGTATAAATATTTCTCTCTATGTTTCCAATAAAATAACCTCAAAGTTCAAAAAATTTTCTAACGAAATGTTGGGGAAAATAACCTTAGGAATTAAATATCAATTATTTGCTCTAAACCAAGGCCATATTATTTTTCTTTGAATTCTTAAACCATCACTGAGCAACTGAAAGACAAAAATCATAGTATTTCTGGCTTTTCATAAGAGCTTTTGTTTTGAGCAACTTAGGCTATAAACAGAAAATTGTATCCTGACCAAAAGAGTGTGATCATTATTTACGAATAAGTTGTTAGCAAAGGCAGTCACCTTCTTTATGTAAAATTTACTTGGCGTATTAGTAGTCTAGGGCTGTTGTAACTTGGTGGCTTAAAACAACAGGAATTTATTGTCTCACAGTTCTGGAGGCTAAAAATCTGAAATCAAGGTGTTGTCAGGACCATGCTCCTTCTTAGACCTGTAGGGAAATTCTTCCCTGCCTCTTCTAGCTTCTGGTAGCTTGCTGGCAATCTTTAGCATTCCTTGGCTTGCAGCTACACATTCCAACCTCTGCCTTTGTCATCACATGCATTCTGCTTGTGTCTCTGTGTCTTTTCATGGCCATCTTCTTATGGGAACACCAGTCATATGGGATTAAGGACCCACTCTATTCCAATATGATCTCACTTAATTAATTATATCTGCAATGACTCTATGTCAAATAAGGTCACATTCTGAGGTACTTGTGGTTAGGACATTGAGCTATTTCTTTTGGGAGGTTGGGGGTACATGATTCAACCCATAGCTTTTGGGATCTGCAATTTTTTTGAGAATGCCTTGGAAACAAGATAGATCTTGCTGTCTAGAGAAGCTAGCTACTCAGTTGAAACCAGTTATCTCTTTCCAGAGCGGTGTCATCCATAGGCCACCGGGCTCCCATTTAGAGTGTCATACACTTAAGAAGGATCACTGACAAACATCTGAGTCAGAAAGTCACCTCAGCCATGTAGCAGGTGAAAGACTTTGAGCTTGGCGTTTAATATCTATAACCCTCTGTATTAAGTTTTTCAGGTTAGAAACACCTACACATTACAGAGGGTAAACGCTCCTAGCCTGGTGTTTTATTGTAAATATTTTTTAGAAAAAAATTTTTTTAAAAATATATCTTTATTGATTTCAGAGAGAGGAAAGGAGAGCGAGAGGGAGAGAGTTGAAACATCAATGATGAGAGAATCATTGATGGGCTGCCTCCTGTACGCCCCCTACTGGGGGTAGAGCCTGCAACCCGCGCATGTGCCCTGACCGGGAATTGAACCATGATCTCCTGGATCCTAGGCCGATGCTCAACCACTGAGCCACGCCTGGCCAGGTTAGAAAATTTAAAACAAGAATATATATTGTAAAATTAAAATATTTTAATGTAAAAAGCATAAGGCTTTATAATCTGTAAAGTTCTCACAAATTGAAATAGCATTACATTTTATAAATCATACCCAAATTCTTAAAAATACTATTCCTTCCAAAGAACCTACTATTCACCTTATATTTCATGTGTGCAAAGAAAGCACTAGCAGCAGTTGTTCATGGCACTCTCACAGCTCCACATTCTACCTTTCTTTTTCTCCATTTTACCTTTCACCTTTTGCATTTGCTCTTCTGCTGTTCTGCCATTGTTTCTCTTAGGGCTTCTTCTCCACTCAAGGGCATTCCTAAAACCCCACAGGATGCTCTCATCTACGTGCCCACCCTGGCCAGTAGGTTCTGTCTCCCACGTGTGTGTGTGTGTGTGTGTGTGTGTGTGTGTGTGTGTGAGCACGTTCCACTCAAGAAGGGGACTCGTGAGCACCTAGAGGGATAAACTTTCACTTTTCTTCATGAGTATCTCTCTGGCTTTGGGCAGAATGAAAGTAAAGTCAACTCTAAGCAAAATGAAACTAACGGGAAAGATGGCCCTATGAGCTTCCGAGTATTAAAACCAAAGACTTAGAGAAGACTTACTAGCCAGGCCTGGATCACCGTCCCAGCCTTAGAGTAGGGGTAAAAGGGCTCAGCTTTGACTAAATCATGTGGCTCCTGGCTGTGGGGAGAAGGGCCAGCAAGCAAAAGCAGCAGATGCTTTATGTGTGTCTGTGTGATGATCACACCCAGACAATCCACATATATCTATTTACCCAGCAAACATTTACTAAGCATATACTATGTGCTAAGCTCTGGAAAGATAAAGTGGACTGAAGAAAGACATCTACTTTCAAGATGTTCACACTTTTGTGGAAGAGAGAAAAATAGAAAACAAAAAGAAATCAATAGTTTCATTTTATTTTTTTTAAATATGTTTTTACTGAATTTTTAGAGGGAGAGGAAGAGACAGGGAGAGAGAAACGTAGATCAGATGGGCGAGCTCTCGGTACACAGGATTATGCTCAGCCAACTGAGCCACACCAACCAGGGCTAGAGTTTCATTTTAATTCATATGTTATGGAAACAGGAAAAAGGAGACATCTAAGTCTGAGTTGTCTGATCTAGTTCACTATGATGTCTCCCTTAAATAAAGCAGAGGTGGGCAAACTCTTTCTGCAAAGGGCTAAATAGTATTTTCAGCTTTATGAACTGTCTCTGCCACCACTACTCAACTCTGCCCTACTAGCCTGAAAACAACCATAGACAATCTGTAAGCAAATATGCTTGGCTATGATCTAATAAAACGTTATTAATGGAAACCAAACTTTGAATTTTATTTAATTTTCATGTGTCATGGGATATATTCTTTTTTTTTTTAGTAGACCAGCTGCTAACTTTATTAGGGTATTAACAAGAAAGCACAAATACTTCAATATCATAAATTTGAAAAGTATCTAATCACTGCATCTCATAACCCCGTGTATTTAATTTTATACATGTAAAAGCATTATTCTGGGATATATTCTTTTGATTTTTTTTCAACTATTCAAAAGTGTGAAATGTGTAAAAATCATCTTGATTGTAGGCTGTACAAATACAGATTGTGTGTGAGATATGGCCCAGGGCCAGTTTGCCCATTCTTGACCTAGATTATTGCCGCAGTTCTGGCTCCTCAAATGCATTCCCCGTACCCCAGCAAGGAGTCCTTCTAAGACCAAATCTCACCATGTCACAACTCTGTCACAATGGTTTTTCATTGTCTTCAGGATAAATTCCAAATGTCTTGATGATTATTTATAGGATTCGTCACAATCCCCTGCCGAACCATTTTCATTTCCTTCAACGAGCCATGCGTTCATGTTCCCTGCTCTCATTCTATATTACCTAAATAATTCCTAGTCATTCCTCCACCAATTCCCTTCCCTGCGAAGCCTTCCCTAAACTCTGCCCCAAGCCTGGGTTAGGTGTCCTTCTGCAGTGTTTTGATAGCACTGTGTATTGCTTCACATTGCAGCACTTACTGTATTATAATTATTAACATATAGTTATACTATTACTGTAATTCCCTATTTACTAGCCTATATCGTCAAGCTTGATAAGGACATTGATGGTTAAGCGTATCTGATTCTCACTTATACCCACAGTTTCTAAGTTGGGGTCTGGCACGAAGCAGATGCTCAATAAACATTTATTGGATAAATTAGGGGTGATCTGAGGAGGCTTCACAGAGGAGGTGTTCCTTCAGCTGATCTTAAAGGATGAATAAGCCCTAGCTGATGTGGCTCAGTTGGTTGCAGTGTGCTCTCATACATGGAAAGGTAGTGGGTTCAACTCCCACTCAGGGCAAGTACAGAAGGCAACCAATTGATATTTCTCTCTCATATTTATGTCTCTCCCTCCCTTCCTTTCTCTAAAATCAATGAAGAATATATCCTCAGGTGAGGATTTTTTTTTTTTAAAGGACTAATAGTTTCTAATTGTGACAGGAATTTATAGGTATTTTCAAGCAGAGTGGCAGCTACATCAGACACTGAAGAGGGAGAGAGCACTTGAGAAATGGGTAGTTTGGGATGGTTAGAGCGCTCACTGTCAGAAAATGATGTGAAATGAGACTACTGAGATAACTGAGAACTTGCAGGCTGAGATAAGGAATTTTGTCTTAACTTCAGGTAATGGGAAGTTTCAGAAAGACAAAATTTGTTGAATTTACATTTTATTTTATTTTTAAAATTTATCTTGAAAGTATTACATATATCCCCACTTTTTTTCTCCATTGATCCCTTTCAACCTACATCCACCCCTCCTCCCCTAGGCCTTCACCACACTATTGTCTGTGTCCATGGGTTATGTATATATGCATATAAGTTCTTTGATCAATCTCTCTCCACTGACTCCCCCACCCCTGCCTTCACACTGAAATTCATCATACTGTTCCATGCTTCTATGTCTCTGGATCTATTTTGTCCTTCAGTCTATTTTGTTTATTAGATTCCACATATGAATGAGATCATGTAAAACTGAATCAGGAAGAATCAGAAAATCTGAACAGGCCAATAACAACTGATGAAAACAAAGCAATAATAAAAAAAAAACTCCCAGCAAACAAAAGCCCTAGTCCAGATGGCTTCACAGAGGAGCTTTCTAATTCTTTAAGTTGTAGGGTTAGATAGTTTACTAAAAAATTTTCTTGCTTTTTGAGGTAGGCTTGTAGTGCTATGAACTTCCCTCTTAGGACTGCTTTGCTGTGTCCCACAGATTTTGGGTTGTTGTGTGTTCATTTTCATTTGTTTCCAGGAAATTTTTGATTTCTTTCTTGACCTTATTGGTAACCCATTCATTGTTTAATAACATGTTATTTAGCCTCCATGTGTTTGAATGTTTTTGAGTGTTTTTACTGTAGTTGATTTCTAATTTCATGCCCTTGTGATCTGAGATGCTTTATATGATTTCACTCTTCTTGGACTTGTAGAAACTGGCTTTGTGACCTAATATGTGGTCTACCTTTGAGAATAACCCATGTGCACTTGAGAAGAGTGTATATTCTGCAGCTTTGGGGTGAAATGATTTGTAAATATCAATTAAATCCATGTGATCTAGTGTACCATTTAGTCACTGTTTCTGTGTTGACTTTTTGTCTGGAAGATCTATCCAGTGAAGTCAGTAGGGTGTTAAAGTCCACGACTATGACTGTATTGCTGTTGATCTCTCCCTTAAAGTCGTTAAGGTTATTATTGATAGATCCTTATTTATTGCCATTTTAATTCTTTATGTCTATGTGTCTCTCTCTATTTCTTCTTATTTCAGCAGTCCCTTTAACATTTCCTGCAATACTGGTTTGGTGGTGATAAACTCCTTTAGCCTTTTTTCATCTGGGGAGCTCTTTATTTCATCCTCTATTTTGAATGATAGCCCTGCTGGATACAGTAGTCTTGGTTTCAAATCCTTGTTTTGCATTACCTTGAATACTTCATGCCATTCTCTTCTGGCCTGTAGAGTTTCTGAAAAGAAGTCAGCTGACAGCCTTATGGGAGCTCCTTTGTAGGTAACAGATTGCTTTTCTCTTGCTGTCTTCAATATTCTCTCTTTGACTTGAATTTTTGGCATTGGGCCTGAGCCTCTTTGGATTCTTCTTGCTTGGGATTCTCTGTGCCTCCTGAACTTGGATGACTTTTTCCTTGACCACGTTAGGGAAGTTTTCTGCCATTATTTCTTCAAACAGGTTCTCTAACCCTTGCTTACTTTCAACCTCTTCTGGCACTCCTATGATGTGAATGTCATTACATTTCATGTTGTCCCACAGTTCCCTTAAACTGTCCTCCTGTTTTTAAATTGTTTTTTCTTTTTGGATCTCTGACTGAGTGATTTTTTCTACTCTGTCTTCTAATTCACTGATCCGATCCTCAGCTTCCTCTAATCTGCTGTTTATTCCTTCCAATGTATTCTTTATTTCTGCTATGTCATTCTTAATTTCCTTCGTAGTTTCCATATCATTTTTTCATGCTGCTGAGCAGCCTTACAATCAGTATTCTAAACTCTGTATCTGATAGATTGCTTATCTCCATCTCATTTAGCTCTTTTTCTGGAGACTTCTCTTGTTCTTTCATTTGGGGCTTGTTGTTTTCTCTCCCCATTTTGGCTACCTATTTGGGTTTGTTTCTATGTATTAGATAGGCCTGCTGGGGCTCTGTCTTTTTGGATGGTCTCTGGTGCAGGGCAATGTCAAATGCTGTTTGTGACTGGCCTTGGGTACCCTCTTTGGAGCTATCCACAATGCACGGCTTGAGGTCCTCTCTGTTGGGGCTTGGTGCATTTGGACAGGACCAAGATGGACACCAAAGTCTGCTTTTCCAAGGCCCAGGTCTAGAAGCAGATCAGGCAAAGACTCAAAGCACTCTGAAGTCTGCCTCTGCCTGCAGGCTTATTAATCTGATTCTCTTAATGAGCCTCAGGCTGTAGAAACTCCACGAGATAGGGTGAGGGATTTTCCAGCAGGGTGGGGCAATTGCTTCCCCCTCAGGCAAAAGCTGCTTGGAAGGTAAATGTCTGCCTATGAAAGATGTCCTCTGCAGTATGGGGGAATGATTCAGCACAGGAATCCAGAGGGGTGCCCTCTGAGCACTATCTCCAGAGCCTACAACCCTAGATTCTCTTCACACTGCTCTAGTCCACTCTGCCTCCACTGGAGCCAAAGATGAGTAGCTGCACATGAAACTTTGTGTACTGGCTCTTTAAGAGGGTGCCTGCATTTCCAGCTGTCTCTCCCTGGCTGACAGAAACCTGGCTGCTTTTCACAGCCAGATGTTATGTGGGTACCTTTCTCAGTTCTGGTGCTCTTGGCTGGGAAGCCCAGCCTGGGGTTTAGATCCCAGGGTCCTCAGTGGGAAGCCCCCACAGCTGAGATATCCTTCTGGACCTTAAGCTGCTATCTGTGGGAGCCCAGCTAGCCCTCTCAAGCCTCCACACTTCCTATGAGTCTCTATGGGGTCTCCACTTTTCCTCCTTGGTTATGAGGGTGCTCTCCAGCTTGTCTTCAGTTGCAGTTGATTATTCAGGATGTTTTTTCTATATCTTAGTTGTAATTCCAGTTTGATCCCAGGAGAGTATCATTGTAGCTTCCAATCAGTCTGTTGCCATCTTTAATCCTTGAATTTACATTTTAGAAAGTTCACTTAGCTCTCATTGCCCATGTAGATAGTCTAGATCCAATTAAAGTGCCTGGAATAAAATAGACAAGATCATTTTGGGAGTACAGTTGACTGGAGTTTGATGCCAATTTCACATTTAGGAAATAAATTTGGCGTCTGCAGCAACAGTTCATATAAGAAATAAAGACCACATGAATTTAAAAATGTTAGTGAGCCCTGGTGTGTGGCTCAGCTGGTTGGAGTGTCATCCTGTACACCAAAAGGTTGAGGTTTTGATTCCTGGAAAAGGCACATACCTAGGTTGTGGGTTTGATCCCGGTCTGGGCTCGGTATGAGAGGCAACCAATCAATGTTTCTCTCTCACACTGATGTTTCTCTCTCTCTTCCCCCCATTCCTCTCTCTCTAAAATCAATGAAAACATATACTCAAGGAAGGATTAAAAAAATGTCAGTGAAAACATAGTGGAAGTATGTATTTGAAACTCAGGAAAAGTGGCCAGGTTGGAAATACAGAATTAGAGGAACTCAGAGCCTATAGATAATATGCTATCTGATTTGCTAGCCCATATATGGCTACTTAAATTTGAATTTAAATTAATTTAATGGCAGAGGGGGGTCAAAATCTACAAATTTTCAGTTATGAAATAAATAAGTTGTGGAGATGTAATGTACAGCATGGGGACTACAGTTAATTCTATGTTGCAAAAAATAAGTAAATAAATAGAGCTTAAAAATTCAATTCATTGGTCCCACTAGCTACAGTTCATGTGATCATCAGCCACATGTGGCAAATGGCTACTGTATTTGATAGTGCAGAATTACAGAACATTTTCATTATTATAGAAAGTTCTATTAGAAAAAACTACATTGATTGTAGTTGAAGTTTAGCTAAGGTCAAAATTGTCCAGGGAGTTACTCAAAAAAAGTTAAACAGAGCACTACCATATTACCTAGAAATTCCCCTGCGAGGTATATATCCAAAAGAATTGGAAGCAGGGACTTGAACAAATATTTGTATACTAAGGTCATGACAACATTATTGGCAAAAGCCAAAAGGTGAAAGTAACCCAAGAGTCCATCAACAGACAAATGAATAAACAAAATGTGGTATATACATATAATGGAGTATTATTCAGTCATGAAAACAAATGAAATTTTGATGTATCTTACAACATGGATGAACTTTGCAAACATTCTGCTAAATGAAATAAGCCAGACCCAGAAGAACAAATATTATATAATTCCATTTATATGAGATACCTACAGTAGTGAAATTCAGAGACAGAAAGTAGAATAGTGATTACCAGGGACTAGGGGAGGTGGGAGGTGGGGAGTTATTGTTTAATGGGTACAGAGTTTCTGTTGGGGAGGGGATTATGCAAAAGGTTTGGGGATAGTGGTGATGGTTACACAACATTGTGAATATATACTTACAAGTGGTTAAAATGATAGCGTGTTATGTATATTTTACTATAATAATAATAAAGATCAAGAAGAGATTTTTAAGAGATCCAAATAGTCAGGGGAAGGACAGTAAACAAGAGGGGGTGCTGTCAAAGAAACCAAGGTGGAGACAAAAGTAATTTTCTACCCACAGGCCCATGAATAATATGTTGCCAACAATGTTCCCTATTTAAAACCCACAAGAAAGAGGTACAGCCAGACTACCAACTATGAAAAGGTAGCTTGTGTTCCTCTGCTTCCTCCTATTCCAGGTCGCATTCTAATCATTGCCTAAGTGAACTGAGTATCTGGACTCCACTTCTCTCTTCAGCTCCCATTTCCAAGTTCTTTCTGAGAAACTGGGAAGAAAATAGCCCATAACTTTCCTTTCCCTAACGCTTGTGGAAATGTTTGCCTACATGGCATTGTGTCAATGCCAATCCAGTGTGGTAGGTTCAAAGTTAATTAAAAGGAAAGCGAAAGTAAATCTGAAGACGGTGATGAGGCAGCAACATTTTTGTTGTTACTGTTAATCCTCAAATGAGGATATTTTTTCCATTGATTTTTTGTGAGAGTGGAGGGGAGGGCGGGGGGAGAGACATTGATGGGAGAGAGACACATCAGTTGGTTGCTTCCCGCACTCGCCCTGACCAGGGCCAGGGATGGAACCTGCAACCAAGGTACGTGCCCTTGACCAGGAATCCAACCCTTGGCCCTTTGGTGTGCGGACCAATGCTCTAACCACTGAGCCACACAGGCCTGGGCAGCAGCCTCATTCTTTCATCTCTCCTTACCCTCACATGAAAACAGGAAGGACATCTAGATAGGAAAAACAAAAAAAATCCCTGGGCAAAATTTACCACAAAAATTGGTGACAGAGTAGTCCCATGAATCCCAAAATAGGAACGAGTGGGGGGCAAAGTACCAGTTGTGTGGTATGAGGAAGGAAGAAAGAACTGAGTGGTGCCTGTTGGACCTAAGAACAGGGGAAGCCCCAAAGAGCCAACAGATCTGCACTGCGACGCGAGTGGGCTGATGTGGGAAGGGCAGCTGAAATTGAGGGGTTTTGCCCTTCTAGAGCAGGTGAAGCCAAGTGACAAGGAAGGTCTGAAGGCACTGCAGCAGTCTCCCACATGCCCCTCTCAAAGCTGACCCTCAGGGCTCCCTTTTAAGACAGGAAGGCACCATGGAGGAACTGCTGGGAATGGAACCAAACTGATCAGGACAGGGGCAGGAGATGGAGGAAAGGGAAGGTCTAGACTAGACTGAAGTAGGGGTGCAGGGGGCACCATAGGAAATCAGAGAGTGAGCTTCCATATTCTTGACAACAGAAGACGGACCTCTGTGCAGGTAGACAAGTTTATCTCAACCCTCCTCACTCTGGGAGCCCAAGAATACTAATTTCACATGCAAATGAGCAACAGAAGAGTATTGAGGGCAAATATCACATAAAAACATCATAAAAAAGAAAGTAAGGAGCATGAATGACTGCTAAGATCACAGAAAAGCGACAAGCAAACATTACATGCCACAGATTTGCCAGAGGAATAAAACCAGAGTCTGATCCAGACTGTGGGTCCAGCTGCAAATCTGTAGGAAACACAGAGGACAGGGGAAATGATCAACTGCACCATGAGTGTGCAACCTGCCAAATTCACGCCGTGAGGTTGCAGGGCCCAGGTTCTTTAAATGAGTTCCCTGGAGTTGCTATAACAAATGACTGCAAACTTGGTGGTTTAAAGCAACAGAAATTTATTCTCTCACAGTTCTGGAGGCCAAAAGTCCAAAATCAAGATGTCAGCAGGGACCCTGGCCAGGCAGCTCAGTTGGTTAGAGTATCATCCCAATACACCAAGGTTGTGGGTTCCATCCCGGGACAGGGCACGTACAAGAATCAACCAATAAGTGCATAAATAAGTGGAAAAACAAATTGATATTTCTCTCTCTAAAAACAATTAAAAAAAAAAAAAAAGAGAGAGATGTTAGCAGGGCTAGTTCCTTCCAGAGGCTCTCAGGGAAAAATAGATTTTTCTCCTAGCTTCTGGTGGCTGCAGGCAACCCTTGGTGTTCCTTGGTTTGTAGACACACTATTTCAGTCTCTGCCTGTTTTCACATGATCTCTTCTGTTTCTCCTCTCCTCTTCTCTTCTAAAATAACTGACATTGGATTTACGGCCCACTCTAATCCAGAATAATCTCATTTTGAGATCCTTACCTTAATTCTGCAAAGACCCTTTTCCCAAATAAGGTCAAATTCAGTTTCCAGTGGACATATTTTTTGGGAGGGGCCACCACTCATTTCACTACATTCTTCAAGGTAAGTTCTAAGGTAAGTAAAAAAGGCTGGATGAGGAGCCATAGATTAAGAAACTCAAAAATGTAGCAACATTTCTTAAATGGGCAAGCTTGAAGATGTAAATTTGGGTGACTTAACTTCAAAAAGCCCCCAGAAAATGAAGGCTAAAAATATCAGGCTAATAGTTAATTTTGGTGGGAGTTGTTATGAGGATGGGCATATAAAAGGGGTGCAGATCAAGTTCTATTTCTTCTTTTAAAAAAAAAAATCTTTATTGATTTCAGAGAGAGGAAGGAAGAGGGAGAGAGAGATAGAAACATCACTGATTGGCTGCCTCCTGCACCCCCCACTGGAGACCAAGCTCCCAACCCAGGCATGCGCCCTGACTGGGAGTCAAACCGACATTGACTGGATCATAGGTCGATGCTCAACTGCTGAGCCACACCAGCAGGGCTCAAGTTCTATTTCTTGAACATCCTGAACAAGGATGTTCAGCTTATAATAATTCATTCATCCAAACATTTGTTTTGTTTGGTGTTCTGGATCTTTAATTTTTTTTTAATTTTTTTTTTTTTTTTTACCATAAAGATCTGTTTCAAAAAGGCAAGGAAACACACACTTCTGAGATAATACCTTTCTTTTCCATCCAGTATATTTTATCTTTTCATTGGATATAGATAATCTGGAATGATTTTATCTAGAGATTCTTAATTATACCAGCAAAGACCCTTTTTCTAAATAAGGTCATAATCACAGATTCTGGAGATTAAGATTTAGTTGTATTTGGGGGGGTGGAGGCACCATTCAACCAACTACACAAGCCAGCTATCTGCCTTGGGCCACTGTCAGAGCAAGGGAAAGGGGAGTAGTGATTGGCAAGAACATTCTGGCTTTAGTGCTGGAACAGCCTAACCTTTAAGGGAAGGTCAAGAGGGCTCAGACTTAGGAACCATCCAGAAGCTGGCCACTAACAACAGATGAACAGGTTAGAGTGCAAGAGCAGCAGAGCTGACTTTATTTTATTACCCTAAACTTCCGAGTCAGGATTCTGTAATCCCTACTAACCAGGACATGGCTGTGCTCCTACTCGGACAAAACTAAGCTGCCACAGCAAGTGGATATCCAGGGGCAGTAGGAAGATTAGAGGCTAGGAGTCAGATTGGACTACAAAGAGATGCAAAGCACAACCACACAAATAAGTAGAATCATAAATAGCTGCCACCTAGTGAGCACCTGTTACATGCCTGGCACTTTGCATTTATTATTGCCTCTTTTCATCATAACCTTTCCATATGGTTACTGCAATATGGGTTCCCATTTAACATGAGAAAACAGGATTTAAAGATTAAAGTTATACAGCTCATAGGTGGCACAGCCAGAATTTAAACCCAGATTACTCTGGCTCCAAAGCCCATTTTCTTTCTACTAAAGCATGCTACCTCTCCATAAATTAATAGCGTACATCACATTTTGGCATCTTGTATTCCAACACCTCCTCTTCTCTCTTTGAACACTTCCCTCCGCCTTCTTATCCTGGGGTTCACTAGACATGAAAGGTCAAAACATCTGTTTCTCTGCCAAATATCCTACATTAAAGAATATAGCTTGGGCCCAGCCAGGCGTGGCTCAGCGGTTGAGCATCGACCTAGGATCCAGGCGATCAAGGTTCAATTCCGGGTCAGGGCACATGCCCAGGTTGCGGGCTGCAGCCGATCAATGACTCTCTCATCATTGATGTTTCTATCTCTCTCTCCCTCTCCCTTCCTCTCTCTGAAATCAATAAAGATATATTTTTTTAAAAAAGAAAAGAATATAGCTTGGGTAAGGTAGAATGGTAACTATTTCAAAGCTTTCTAAACCAGAATCACAGGTGTGGATTTGGACTGTGAACACTTGCTTCCCTGTGGCTGTGTCCCTCATGGAAGCTCTAGCAGGGATCTTGCACAGTCCCAAGTCCTAGGTTTGTCTCTAATCTGAAGATGCAGGTCTATAATGACTGTATATTGTAGCACCCTCCACCCACAACCCTCACCACCACCACCACCACCACCAAATGAATGCTACTAGTGATGTTTTGCAGGTGGTAAAATCCAATTACAGTACTAGTTTTCTCCATAGTGACCTACAGTAGAAAGCAACGTTGAAGAAACAATATCAAGGAAGTTGGTAACACATTAGCCTCTGTCCCAACCAGGAATTGATATACCACCTAATCTGCCCTAAAGAAAATGTCAGTTCTATCTATGATAAATATTTGGGTCAATAAATGTTTGGGTACTAGGCCATGGATCCTCACTAGCTTGAATGCAAGACCAAAATATTCCTCTTGGTGCAAGATTTAACAGTACGTTGTTTAGCTCATTGTTTCAGACAAGGTAATAAGACTGGAATATTAAGGAGTTTGAGCCTGAACTGACACATCTTTTCAGGCCTTTCATAAGACTGAATATATGAGTTTTTGAAAATTAATAATAATAATAATATTAGTAGTAGTCTTGGGAAAGGGCTTGAGGTATTGCAATCCTCATCACTCAGTGAACACCAGCTCAGCAGCTATTTTGTACGGTTCTCAGTGACTGGAACCCTATATGACTTAACACATACATCATAACCTGCATTCCTCCAGGGGTTCCTTTCCCTGCTCAGTCTCACAGAGCATTCTTCAGTTTTAGGACCCATGAGTACTTGCACCAATACAGACGTCATTTGACAATGTAGTGTTTTTCTAGTGACAATTTCTAGTTTACTAAAAAAATTTTTTTTTTTTAATATTTCGAAATAGGTTTGGGTCTTGTTTGCTTTTAGTCAGAGAACTTGCTAGGAAACGGAGATTGTGAAGTGCTGGTGCCCGGAGGTGCAGCAGGTTTGGCTGGGAGCAAAACGTCGTGGTGAAATGTGTATTTCAGATTACTGCTTGGAGGATTAGAAACCCGCAGATCAGTCCTAGGTTAGCCCTGATTAACTTGCCCTGGGTGCCTCTGGGCCAGTGTGGGGTGTTTGCTAGATTCAGACCAATACCGGTGGTGATATTTCACTGGACAAAACATTGAGTTAATTTTTACTTAAATCCAACCCAGGCTAGTAATGAAGCTACCAGGAACGATCTAGAATGTTAACTAAATGTTGCCCGCTATCACGTCACGCCAGCCTTCCGCCACCACGATTCTGCCTGCCCACATGCTTCTGTCTATCAGCCTCGGCCTCCGGATCAGCTCTCGCCCTGGCATTGGTTGGATTCAGGGAGGGAGAAACCCATGATTTAAAGGGCTCAGTTTCCACCTGCCAGGCATCGTCCGCATGGTACAACTTGCCTTTGGCACATATTTGGGAAAATCTTCGGTTGTTCTTCATCTATTACACTGACTGGTGAAAAGGAAAGAGTTCCCGAAGGTGTCCCCTCAGTCACCTTGATGATTTCCAAAAGCGAAACTTGCGCTCCAGATTAGCGACACTGAGTCTGCGGGGCGCGGAGTCCCTGCCCAGGTCAGCAGCGCCCATCCGGCTGGTGGGCGGGGACTCGGGAGGAGCCGGTGCCAGGCGTGGTCTTCCGTGGGAGAGAAGGAAAAGCTTTGCCCCACCTTCTAAAACCCCTGCTCCCTTCCAGCCAGTCAAAGCGGCCTATGCAAATGAAGCCCCTGTCGCCCGGGCAACCATGATGCCCGGCAGCCAATGGAAACCATAAAGTCGTGGTCCTGCTCTACGATTGGGACTAAAGTAGGCGCTAGAGGCCCAATGGGCTGTGGGAACGGTCCTCGGCGGGCTGAGGGGCGGGGATATGCAAATATGGTTTGAAAAGCCGGCGGGAAATCTGAGTTTCGCGGGAGGACCTTGGCGCGTAAACCGTATCCCTTCATTCATTGTCAGCAGCAGCTTCCTGGAGCCATTTTTCAGCTGCCGGCCGCAGCGCCCGGGCTGCCGCCGCCGCCTCGCAATCCGTTGCATCGGCCGCCCCCGACGCCTCCATCCCCCCTCGGGGCCCGATATCCGTGCGGCCGGGACCCTCCTCTCTCCAGAGCCCCGATTATTTTTGGCCCCCGGGGCCCGTGCGGTGCCGAAAATAAAAAGAAAAGAGAGAGAAGGGGCTCGGAAGCGCCGGGCGGGGAGGAGAGAAGGAGGAGAGACTTGGAAACTCCGACTGCAAATAATAAAGAAATTGAAAAAATACATTAATATACTATAGCAATAAAAAGAGCAGGAGCGAGAGATGAGAAAGGGGATCCAGCCCGCCCTGGAGCAGTACCTGGTGACCGCCGGGGGTGGGGAGGGGGCGACTGTCGTCGCCGCCGCTGCTGCAGCCTCCATGGACAAAAGGGCACTGCTAGCCAGCCCCGGCTTCCCCGCCGCCGCCGCCGCTGCCGCCGCCGCCGCCGCCCCGGGCGCTTACATCCAGATCCTCACCACGAACACTTCCACCACCTCCTGTTCCTCCTCCCTCCAAAGCGGCGCCGTCGCCGCCGGCCCCATCCTCCCCAGTGCCCCCGGCGCGGAGCAGACCGCCGGCAGCCTCCTCTACACCACGCCGCACGGACCCTCCGGCAGAGCCGGGCTGCTGCAGCAGCCTCCAGCGCTGGGACGCGGCGGCGGCGGCGGCGGCGGCCCTCCGGTAATGCCCTCCCGTACCCCGTCCCCAGCCCGGGCGGGGGGTGGGCGCGCCCGGCGCGGGCTGCCCTGGGGGAGCTCAGGCCGCGTCCCGCGGGCCTCGGGGCTGCCCCTCCAGCCAAGGCTTATTGTTAGACTCGTGCGCTCCCCTCGGCGCCCCTGGGGTTGGGGGGCGCCGCCGGGCGCGCGGGGCCGTGGGGACCGCCTGAGCGCGAACCACATCAAACACTCTGAAACTTTTCGTGCCCCCCCCTTCTTTTCCTGCACTTTTCCCTACCCCCACTCTCCCCTCCCCTCCAACTCGAAGCTTCCTCTTTCTCGGGCGTAGGATGGGGTCACGCCCCGGATGGAGAAGGGGGTGGGGGAGGGAGTAGTGAACTGGGGAGTGGGGGGCTCGGGGGGGCACTGGAAACCGGGGGACAATTGAGCTGATCGCCCCTCGCCGGCCCCCGAGGCCCATCGGCGGCCGGGGGTCCCTGAGGCGTGCTCGGAGCGCAGAGGCTGTGCCCGGCCGCGCTTGTCACATTTTGGGATCTGTAACTCCCGGCAACAAAGGGGCTGGAGGCGGCGGGGGGGGATGCGTGGAGGGAGGCGGTGGGGCTGGCATGCGGGTGCGGGCTGCGGCGTGGGCTGTCTGGGGGTGAGGGGCTGGCGAGGCGGCTCCCCGGCCTGGGTGCATCCTGGCGGCGGCGGCGGCGGCGGCGCCCGCGTGGCCCGAGCGCCCGGGCCTTCCTCGCCGGGCCCCGGGCCTGCCCTTGACCCGCCTCTCCCCTCACCCCTTCCTTCCCCGCCCTGTCCCCCCTCCCCGCCCCCCGGTGACGGAGGGCGGGTGCAGCCGCGTTCCCGTCCCGCCGCCCGGGTCTGTCCCTCTCTCCGGGACCCGCCGGTGACGTTTCGCACACGTGCGCGGAGGACGCGCCTGTGACTGGGGAGGAGGCGGCGGCGGGAGGGGGCGCTGGAGGGGAGAGGGGGCACCCACTTCCTCCTGCTCGCCGGCTCCCTGGCTTGGGACGGTCCCGGCGCCCTCGCACCCGCCCCGGGCACGGCCACCCTCCCTCTGCTCTCCCTACCTCCCCCCCCACGGGCGCCCGCCCTCGCCCGGCGCCGCCGGTCTGCTCGGCCCTCCGGGCCCCTCTCCAGCCGGCCCCCCACCTCTCCCGGAGCCTGGCTGGATTCGGAAATGCCCTTACAGCAGCAGGTTAGTGACCGGGACCGCGCGGGGGCTGCGGCCGCCCCGGGGGCGCCGGGTTCTGCCGGGGGCTGGAGCCGGGAGGGTAGGCGGTTGAGCGGGGTTTTGGAGTGGGAACGGGGGGTTGGGTGCTTCAGGGAAATGAGTAAGCAAGAAAAATCTAAGTAAGTAAATGCCCCGGCCTCCGGTCCTAGGGACCTCCGGGCGCGAGTGCCCTCCCCGGGGTGCTGGTGCGGTGTTTACGCGTATTTTCCTCCTAGGGGGCCTGCGGCTGGCGATGGAAAGGCGGAGGGGGCTTCTCCAATGGCCGAGTTGAGCTCCGCGCTCGGTCTTCCTTCCCTTGTGCTGGAGGGGGAGGGGGCGGGTCAGAGGGCTGGTGTCCGTCGGCTTCCCAGGCCACCCCCTCCCTTTGTCCCTGTAATTTATAAAGCGCCTTTGAGAGATGATTTAGGTCAGTATGCGGCTTCTCTTTTTGTTGGTACTAGAAAGAAGTGTGGCCCGGAGGTCCGTGCACCCCCGCCCCCACCCTGCTTTTCTCTTCTTCATTCCCTCCTCCAGGCCGCCTGTCTTCACCCTCGTGGTCAGGCTTGGCCCCCACGAGGCTAGAAACGAAATCAGACAAATGGTTGGTTGATCATACCAATCGTTGACCTCGCCTTGTCTCAGCTCCAAATGGGTTTATTTTTTGGAAGATCAGGATTTTGCGGGGGGTCCTTAAGAGAGTCAGCACATAAGCCGGACTTTGGGAAATGAGGTTGGGTTTTGGAATAATGAAAAATTTTATTTCCTTACTCTTCCCAGTTTCTCCCCTTGTTGAATCTTAACTGCTTTACCAGCCCCAGAGATACTTGCTGGGCATGTGTGATACAGCCTCAGTCAAAGAAGGTGATTTTTTTTTTCTTTCTTTTTTTTTTCAGTGACTAGGGTCTGCCAGCAGAGGGGAAACAGTACAAGTACCTGCTCACACATATAGATCCCCGTCTGCTGGATTCTCGCTCACAGGAATACCCCTTGCTTTTATTAGCGTTAAAATTCTATTACTGATTTAACCTAAACCTGCTTGGACATATTTTAAGCATATTTGCCCACTCCACAGTTCTGTGACTACATCTGTAGCAAACCTAATCTTAAACAACCAGCTATTGACATACTTCTTGGATTGGATTCAGATTTATCAGGGAGCGTAGTTTTGAATTTCTGAGAATTTCTGAGACCACCAGATTGCCTCCCCCCCCTCCCCCTTAGCCTGCTTGTTGGGCCAGGTCTGCAAAACTCTCATAGCCAAACTTATATGTAGTTCATTGTATTTAAGCATTTAAAGTATAAAAAGTTACCCTCACCACCGTCCAACTTATTTCAAAACTGCCCTCCTTGCCATGAGAACATGTATAGTTCCAAAGTCATGAGTCCTGAGTACAAAGTTTGATTTGCTTTTTTCTTACCAAAACTATATTAGACTCCTATTTAATTCTTGAAATTTATTGATATTTATTCCCTAAGCAGGAATGACAACATAGAGATAGCTGAGTGATTGGCTGAGCAAAGAGACCATTTTAACACTTTGTGTCCAAGCTGTGGTTGAGAACTTGTGTTCAGGTGACCAGAATTGCAGACCAACCTGGTTCTTCTTCCATGTTCTGTCTCAAGAACATCTGAAAACTTAACCAGGAGCAAATTCTTTATTTTTTTTAAATGAGAAATACATATATATGAGTACTATCTTACTAGC
Organism: Miniopterus natalensis; assembly: GCF_054644295.1. Lineage (NCBI taxonomy): Eukaryota > Metazoa > Chordata > Mammalia > Chiroptera > Miniopteridae > Miniopterus > Miniopterus natalensis. Next base: position 63,532,694 of record NC_142089.1, on the reverse strand, counting down.
TGATTGCCTCTCATTTACGAGTTGTTTGATCTTAGGCAAGAAACTTAGTCTCAAAACAATTTTATCTTCTGTTAAATACGGATGGTAACAATACTAACTTGAAGGATTTTGTTTTTTTAAGGTATAAATATGATAATGCATGTAAAACACTTAGCACAGTGCCTGACAGATAGACACCCAATAAAATGATTGCAGAAGTAATATTTTTTATAACTCAGAGAAATAGTGTAAGACCTTGTGTACAACTGCTCCTTTGTTTACACATATGAGCAAAATGATTAAAAGTTTTCTCAAGTGAAATGTAATTAATTATTTCCACCTCATTAATTGGGGTTTTTAAATCTATAAAACATGGCTATCCTAGCACTCGGTAAAATAGGGACATGTCAGTACCACAGGCCTGTATAGAGATGGTGGTGTTGAACTGCCCAAGCATGAGCTTGTGCCTTGCTTGTGACAAATTTAGGCAACTCATTCTCACTTTTTTGCTGAGTTCCACTCCACCCATGACTCATGGACCTGCCAACTTTTGAGTGCATCTATGCTTAGTGGCTTTTAGATAACTGAACACTCAATTTTAGATGGTGAACTGCTGTTGGAAATGGAAGAGCTCTGGAGAAACCAGTCAGAAGTGCTATTTACTGGAACAGAAAGGGCGTCTTCATTTTCTGCCTCTTCTAAAAAGAAGCTGAAATGATTTCATTCTACTTCTAGAAAACTTGGGCTCTATTAATGCAAGAGACAATGGCCTGATACATCTGATTTAATGTGATGCAGTCATAGCAACCCACTGATTATACTTCTGGAAAGAGCCCACAATGCTTGAAATTTCCATGTAAGTGTGGAGGTGCTATAGCTGGGTCTCTTTTCCTGTGCAAGTATAAAAGAAGAAAAATGCTGGGCTCCTGTGGTTTAGGACTCAATATATTATCTCGCTTCTCCTGAGGTATATGATTGATGCTAAGTTTAAGCTAGGAGATAATTTTTAGTCGCTACATACCCCGTAATGGAAGTTTTAATATGATGTAGTGCCCAGACTTGGGCAGTACAAAGAGCTCAGTGCCATAATCAGTACCAAGGGTGCCACTCTAATCATGCTCTGAAACAAAGCACCCTTACTTAAATGTCGCACTGCAAGCTAAGGAACCCAAGCTTGCAAGCAGGAAAGGATTTTTTTGTTTTTCTATAAATCATCACCTTGTGTAATACTTGGAAGAGTAGATTCTGAGATTAAGTTGTGCTGTGTAAAGCTAACTTGAAAACAAAATAATACTCAGCTTAGACATGACTAACAGCATCTGGAGAATGAAAGACTGGGGAAAAGTTGCTTTTATGCTCATTTCTCGGAGATAAAATGCAGCCGTTTTCTTTTCACTCTTCAGCCTTTATTGCCATCCCCATAGATTAACCATCCACACCTTGAACTCCTTTCAAAGGACTTAGACCCATTTGGCAAAGCTTCAAATACTCAGTTAACTCTCTGGCTGTTTTTCTAATTTAGCGGGATTTATATATATTCCATTTGTATGTCCAGTTTACACCCACTTTCCAGGCTAACCAATTTCCATTCCTTTTTAACCACCCACTTTCTACTAACATCTTAAATTAGGATGAGTGAAAATCAGTTGCCTCTGCTTATTGAATCAAGTTCCTCATAAAATCCCATGAAACTACCCCAGATAGTGCCAGACAAAGAAGGTAGATTTCAGTTCTTAACAGGTTACCTGTTTCATTTTAGTTTTTAAAGAGAACTTCCCTGAATTCTTTGAGGCACTAAGCCTGTGGTTTAATGCATATTAAAATGCTTGTTAGCTTAAAAATAGTGTTTCAGGGACTATATTTACAATTGCTAAGAAGCATTTTTTTTCTACTAATCATTTTTCATGGAACTAAGAAGGTATGATAACTGGGAAAGTTGTAAATATAGGAAACCACTAATGGTATCTCTTTCCTCCTACTCTGATCCTCTCTCTGGCTTCAGAGAGTGACTTGGAAAATGTATCTTTCACAAGGAAAAGTTGTATGGCATAAGGTACAAAAAAGCAACAATTGAGATGGGGACAGGAAACTTGAAGGAAGTAGGTGGGGGTTAATAGAAAGATAAGGCAAGGCTTATAGCTTTTGCTTTAGTAAGAAGGAAATCGGTTAGTTTTCTGTCCTCACTTTTGCTTCAAACACTCTTCCCCCAAGGCAGTGTGCTTTTAGCGTTCAGAGTGCAGGTTACAGGAATGCCTTCTCATTCTCCCAGCCGTAACTGGGGGGGTCAGTCTTGGGGCCATAGTGGCCACAACAGCCTACAATATAACTTTGAAAGGGAACGATAAAGCCCACTGGTTGCCAGATTGTATCACAAAGCCCATGCACTTTGCTTTATGAGAGAACCTGAGTGAAGCAGGCCACTGCTTAGCTTTGAAAACTAAGGCAGGGGTTTATGTCAGTGGGAGGTTGATAGCAGTGAGAATTGACAGCTGATGGAATAGGAGGGGATAAAAAGAATAAAAGTAATTGACTTTAGTCTGCTTTCAATTACTGTACCCCCACTCTCTGGGGCCATTTGTAATGTCCAGGCAACATTCTTATAACTTGACAGTCCCTAGGAACAGTACTTTAGGTCAGCATAGACAATAGTCGATGTTCCCAATGGTCTCGATATCATATTTGAGAGCCGTAAAGCAAGAGTCATCATCTGATCCAATCCCCTTCATTTTGTGGGAGAGGAAATTAAGGCCCAATGCAGTTAAGTTACTTGCCCAAGGTCACGGGCTAGCTAGTGGCCAAGCCAGAACTGAAACTGGAAACTTGAATTCTTAGAGGCAGCTTGTGTCTCATGTGCCCTATATGTGAAAATTGGGGTGTATAGAATACATTTTAGATTGCTTTCAGGAGTAGTTACAGTTTTAAGAAAGGTGCACACAGAAGTGTCCTTTGAACAGTTAGTTTGCAAGTAACAACTCATTCTCAAAGATTCAGAATAAGCAAAGCTACTTTAGATGTGAAATGCAAGGGAATCTTTTTTAAATGGAAGGAATGACCTATAAAAACATAATTGTTTTTTTTTTTTAAGCTCTGTTATATGCAACTATGATTGCTTTTCTGTGGAAATGACAGTTTTGGTGCTCAAAAAGTGAAACATGTACTTCATGGAGAATAGAAGAACCTAAAAGGACTTTGACAGTTTTTCAGGAGAGAGGTGCAGTGTAGCTCTACAATTAGAGGGTTTGTCCCAGGCCATCCACATCCTCAGTGCTGTGGTTTGCCCAGGTCCCTGTGCCCTTGCCCACCAGCGTGACACCAGGTGCTCTTCCCCCAGGTTTCTGCTCTAACCAAGTGGCTGGTCTGTTAACTCTTTCAGAGGGAGGTACCATGCCCTAAAAGACAGAACTAATTTTCTTAAAATGTCTTCTTTTACTTGTGGAACTGAGAAAGCTTAAAAATAGAATCACTTCAAGTCCCGAAGCCTAAAAGTGAAACATAATCCAAGGTGGCTGTAGTTCACCGACTCATTAGGGGCAGGGATATATGGCTTGCCTCTAATCCACAAATCAGAAAGGTGCCACGTGTAGATATGGTCTTACAGCCAGTGAGCAGTAAGTAGCAATTAATGATGAGAGCTGTATTTACCGGTGGAGCTGGTTTCCCCTGGAAGATTTTTTTGGTGGACAGAGTTCATCTTTCAGGGAGTGGAGGAACTAAATGCCCTTGGTCTTCTCGGCCAGCTCATGCCTGGCTACCCTGGGGATCCTTTGGCTCCTCCAGTACGCTTTTGACTGACAGCTGAGAAAGGCTTCACCTCACTCGTTTTCAGGATCCTGGAGGTTGTGGTTCTGGACAGCGGGGGGGAGGGGTAATGGGCAGTGACCCCCCCACACACAGATTTTACCCCTCCTTTGCCCTTTTCCATTTCTTATGTTTTAAGGCTTTAGAAATATTGACTCAGAGCGGCAGCCCTTAGGAGAGGAGCAGGCTCATGACCCTCCCGTACCCTCCACCAAAAAGGTGGCGTGAAGGGCTGCTGAGTATAAGAGGGAGTCAGTGGCACCTGGAGCCTGAGTGCCTGGGTCTTTTTCTGGCTCCGCTTATTTAGCTTTGTGTCTTTGGACAAATCACTTACCCTCTGTGCCTTAATTTCCTCTCCTGTAAAATGGGGAAATAATCGTGCCTACCTGTGTGGGCTTCAGAGGATTAGTTCACGTTTCACGTTTGTGAAGTGCTCAGACCAGTGCCTCCCATGATGAGGGAGTGTTCAGTAGACACCTGGTGGCACTCCCCTTGCACAGCTTTCTGTCCTCTTGTGGTTTATTTTCTGAACTTGCCCTAGTGTTCATTGAAACCCAGCACCTTTCTAGAAATGGCGGTGATGGGGAGGAATGAACCAGGGGGTGGCTTTCTCCTGCGTATCCTTTAGGATCTTTGTATGTCTTTATAAGATGCTGTCCATTAAACTTCTTTTTTTAAAAGTATATATATTGATTTCAGAAAGAGGAAGGGAAAGAGAGAGAGAAACATCAATGATGAGAGAGAGTCATTGGTTAGCTGCCTCCTGCACGCCCCCAACTGGGGATCGAGCCCGCAACCCGGGCATGTGCCCTGACTTGGAGTCGAACCTTGATCTCTTGGATCCTAGGTCGATGCTCAACTGCTGAGCCTCGCTGGCTGGGCCATTAAACTGCTTATTAAAATAGTACTTTCAGTAGTAACAGTGTTGTGACTAAAGTCTTTATTTCTGTGATTAAATGTGTTGATTCAGTTGCACTGTTAACATTAATTGCACTGTTAACATGATTTCGCTCCTGTACAGTAAACTGTGGCTTAAGACTGAGTGACAGAAATCAGGGTGTCTGACGTCTCTGGGTCCTGGCAGCCTCAATGGGGGTGGGGGTGGGGCTGTCTCGCTCTCCAGAGTCAGGGATGGGCCTTCCTTTCCCATTCTCACCTCCCTCGTCCTCGATTTTTGTGTTCTGGCTGTTCTTTCCCTTACCCCTCACCTGACCCTCTGCCTGGCTTTTAGAAGGATGCCAGGATTGCAGCCTGCACTGGCTGCTCCCATGACTTATCAAATTAATTACAGCCTTTTCCATGGTGTTCGCTTCCCATTGCTCCCAACACAGATGCTGGCATGGCTCTGGTTCAGGTGGCTGAGGCTCCCTTCCAGTGCATTCATTTGCTCAAGGGTTCTTTCTCCTCCCACTCTGCCTGTCTCTGGCTGCCATCCTTCCCACTTGGCCCATCAAGGAAACCTGCACAGAGACCCCCTGATTCCCCAGGGGCTTGGATGCCGCCTCCCCTCACACCACTGCTTTCCTGTTGCACACCTCGGGCCGCCTTGCACCTGCGCCATAGGCATCCTTGACATAATCCTTCACACCTGCGAGCTGTGAGAGGCCAGGCCGTTTCTTTCATCACGTAGCCCTTGCAGTGCCTTCTGCATTGTAGACTCTCAAATATGTAAGTAGAGGCATTTTCATTAGACACCTACAGTGTGCTTTGCGTCCCAGTCGTCCTGTTGAGGATACAAAAGTATGAGGTGTGATCCACCCACTCTTGAGTTTGCAGTCTGGGGAGACGGGCGTTAAACACAAGCTGATTCGAAAGCAAGACTAAACAGGAGTCGGGAGGAAAGCAAGACTCATCTAGTCCTCAACTGGATGGTTTCAGCAGCAAGTGCCAGCTGGTCCTTGAGGATGGGGAGGCCATGGCTCCCTGGTCATCAGTCTTAGAGCACATTAGGGTACACATTAGAGTCACCCAGATTATTTTTCAAAATTGCTAATACTCAGGCCTCACCTGGATTGATTAGAATCCTTGGGGATGGGGTCCAGACATGGGTATTTTTTTAGTGCCCCAGGTCATTTTGATGCACTCTCTCGATTGGCATTACTGAGCTAGGTTGAGAGGGAAAATTGGGGAGGTTGTTCATTCATGGCTGGGGAAAAATCATAAGGCAAAGGGAGGCAGAAAGGAGGTTAGCACAAACAGAGACCAGTTGGACTGGAGTCAATATGGGGGAGATCCTAGGACCTAACATTGGCTATGATGGTAAAATCGGTCTAGAATAGAGATTGCCTTCCTTTGAGGGCTGGGCAGGAAATTGGGTGGCTAAGTGGTATTGGGGCTGAGCTTTAACAGAGAAGAAATGCCACATCAAAAGCGGGGAGGGGCCGTGGGCCTGGCCGGTGTGGCTCAGTGGTTGAGCATTAACCCATGAACCAGAAGAGATCAAGGTTTGATTCTGAGTCAGCACATGCCTGGGTTCCGGACTCGATCCCCAGTAGGGGGCGTGCAGGAGGCAGCCAATCAGTGATTCTCATCGATGGTGTTTCTGTCTCTCCCTCTCCCTTCCTCTCTCTGAAATCAATAAAAACACATTGGGGGGGCGGGGCATGGGACCCTGCCCGAGGCCATCGCCGCCACAGGGGAAGGCAGACCTCACTTGTTGCCAGATCTTCTACCTTAAAGTGCCAGAAATCTACCAGTTTTAAAATGTTGGCTCGATTGAAAAGGAAAAAGTGAAAGCCAAACAAAATAGGTCTCTAGGCCAGATTTGGCTTAAGGGTTGCCACTCAGCAGTCTCTGGTCTCTTGGATAATAATAGCTAATGTTTATGAAGTGCCCGCGTGTGTGGAGGGCACGGAACTAAGTGCTTTACGCGCATTAGCGCATTATCCACATAACAGCCCATGAAGTGGGTATTATGACCATGCTTGTTCTGTGCAGGAAGGGACAGACACTGAGGGGTTAAGGGCCTGGCTCGGTGCTCCACTGATGAGTGGGGCGTCTGAAACCGAACCCAGGAGCCTGGCTCCAAAGCCTCAGCTTGTTCCTGGTTTTTAATCCTCTGTTCTCTGATATTGTATTAACTACATCGTAGGGACCCAAGATACTTGTCCGAAAGAAATAGTGCAGTGCTTTTGCAAGCTTACCTGATCAGAAGAATTGCCTGTAGCACTTGTTCCAGATGCCCATGTCCAGGCGCCATATCTACGCTCCTCAGCCGGAGAAGCACCAAGGCCTTCTGATCTTCCCGGACACTTGGGGAACACTGCTGTAGGTAGTTGAGCACAAGCAAAGGTTTCTGGAAGCTGGAATGACCAGGTGATGCGGGTGCCGACTGCAGAATCAGTGCCCGTTTTGTCTGTCTCACCTGCTTCCTCAGTGGAGAGAACAGCCCTGCAGATCCCAGGGACCTGGGTTGATACCACACCCACCCTTGTGGTATCAACGTCTGGATTTCCAGGTCCTTGCCAAGGCAAGCCATCCAAAGATGGGTTACCCCGAACCCAAAGGAGGTCAAACAAGAAGGGGTTCGCAAAGGGTTGAGAATCTTAGCTCAGGAGGTCGCAGTGAGCACGGTTGCCGTGCTCCAGGTACCAACATCAGCTGGGAACCCAGGTGATATTTCTGGACACCCAGCTCTCAAAGGTCAAAGGGTGCACTTTACCCTATTATAGGAAGGCTTTTCATTCTGTCAGGTCTGGGCCTGCCTGGAACATGTTACCAAGTGGACAGAAAGCCAGGGATTTCCCTGGGAAGAGAACCAGGACATACCATTAGAGTGTGCTTGCTATAGATTCAGTAGGTCTGGAAGCAGGACAGCTCTGGTAACTGAAAAGGCAGGATGGAAGCGAGGGACAGGCTAAGGGAGAAAAGAAATATCAAACCTCCGCCTCCCAAGACGTTTTACTCCCGGGGCTGAAAGAATGGATGAGTTTAAGCTTTTCTTATGTCAGGATGTGCGCTTTGTGGAGGGAATGCGTAGTTTGGTCTGAATTGGTTGTGACACCAGAACCCATCAGGCTTTCTAAGAGGCTGGGGCTGAGCACTGGAAATGGGGCTTGGGCATATAGGTTTTAGAGGAAGTTGGGATGAGCAATCGCAAGTCAGGAACTGGTCTCCCTAGCTTTAAAAAAATGAAACCTTTCACCACCTTCACTTCTCCCTCTATGGTATGAAAACGAGACAGATTCATCAGGTTGATTTTGGGGGATCAATATTGTCAGGGCTCCCAGAGATGAGCCATCAGCTGTTATTTATTAGGTGCATTACCAGGTCTTGGCTGGCTCCTATGTGCTCTGAGAAAGCCCACAGTTTGCAGCCTCGCAAAGCAGAGGGCCAGCTGCATAGTGCTGTGCGTAAAGAGAGGTCTTGAACTAAGATGGATCTTTTGACCATTGCGTCCTATGCTCTCTGATTTTGCTGATTAAAGAAAGTCTTGCATTTTTAGCATATTAAAATTTAAAAATGAGAGTCTTTGAGGACTGTTCTTGGGGAAAGAGCTGTGTAAATTCTAAGTATCTTTGTAATTGATTCTTGAATATGTAACTTGTGTTTAACCCTACTAATTTTGTTGCTATATTGACTAGAAAAACTTGTGGCCATCATACTAATAATATGGTGAGGTTCCCAGCCTTTCATGTTGCTGTTTTCCTTGTTCCTCAGATAACCTAATTCTGGGACTACGCTTGAGGTGGTGAGGTTTTTAGCCCTGGGAGGTGATGGTGGGTATGGAAGGAGCATAAGACTTGAAGATCTGGCTCCAGAAACATGCTCTGTCACTTACCAGCCTGTGACCTTTTACAAATTATATCTGAGCTGTAGTTACCTAAAATAGTGTCCCTGTTTCCTTCAATGGTTGGAAGGATTAAGTGAGATAGGGTTTATAGGAAATGTACTGTGTGTTCCTAACTAGCATGTGCTCCCCACCATGGTAAGAACTCTTTAGCGTTGGTTGAATCTATATTCTCAGCTTCTTACCTGTTTTAGGAAAAACAAACTCTTGAACAGCCACTTGGTGTAGAATGCAGCTCCCAGAATTCTGGGGGTTACAAAGGGGACTAAGGTGCTCCGGCCCTCAAGGAGTTTGTCAGGAGAAAAGGGAGATGAAACATGCTCAGGATCTCAAGACAAGGTGAAAGACAGTGATCGCCGTAAAAAAATATTGATGAAGTCTTAGGCATCCAACCTTGGGGGTGAGGTGGGGAAGAGGCGGCTCTAGGAAGTTTGAAACTGGTGCAGGGTTTCATTTGGCACCACTGACATTTTGGCCAGATACTTCTCTGTGGTGGGGCTGTCCTGTGCATTGTGGGATGTTTAGCAGCACTCCTGGCCTCTAAGCACTAGGTGCCAGTAGCATCCCCCACTTACAACAATCAAAATTGTCTCTGGACACTGCCAAGTGTCCCCCGGGGGCAAAATCAATTCTCCCATTGAGAGCTACTGAACTATACCTTCATCATTGGCGTGCCTAACCGTGGAACCCCAGAGCTGCTGCTCACTGGCCCCAGTCTTCCTGGATGATACAGCTGCTCTGTGTAGCCCTCCCTGTCTGTTTTATGGTCTTGCATTCTATGAATGGAATAGGCCACTTGGAGCTTCTCTGTAAGTTGGAGAAGCAGGGATCAAAGTCTGCAGTTCAGGGCAGGCCAAGGAAGTTTCGCATTTATCATTTACTCAACAGGGTAATTAAGGGAGACCTGCTCAGTACTAGGGTCGCAGCATGGTGGTTGATCCCAGCTTCGCCACGGCCGGTTGATATGGGCACATCATTTCCCCTCTAACCTCTTTCTCACCTATTAAATGAGGGTGATCAGGGCTCCCACCTCATAGGGTTGTTGTAAACACTGAATGCCACTGTGCCTGTGAAGTGCTGGCTGCCCCGGTGCTGGTCAGTGCTAGACACTCGAAATGTTTGTCATCTTATTACTACTGCTGCTGTTGTTACTGTCATTGTTATTAAGCTGAGCTTCCCTTTCAGGGCAGTTCAACTGCCAGCAGCCACCCTCCCTTGCTGGTCCATCCCTGCGCTGGCCGGCCTCTGCCGTGGGGCGCCGGACTCACTTGGTCGGATTGTTCAGCGCGTGTGTATGAGGCACCTCTAGTGCATGTTGCCTCTACTGTAGGTGCCGGGGAAACAGGGTCGGCACAGACAAAACTCTCTGCCTTTGTGTGGCTTCTGTCATAACCGAAGAAGATGGTGCCACATAAGAAGTACCCTGTTCCTGACTTTGATAAATTCAGATCTGTGTGTTTAGAACAGTGGTTATTGTATGGTGCGTTTGGACCAGCAGCACTAGGGAGCTGGTTAGAAATGCAAAATTTCAGCTCATTCCCCAGACCTGCTGAGTCAGGAACTCTGGGGTAGGGCCTGCTGCTTTCACAGTCCCCCCAGGTTGTTCCCATGCACCAAGTTTGAGCCACTATTTGGGGAAAGATGCTTCTTAACAAGGACTGGGGAAAGCCCCGGCCTTCACTGGGCTACAGTGTTACATATGGTGCATCAAAGAAGGTGTTGCTCATACAGTGCAATTCCAACAACAGCGGACCTTACAAAAGCTAGTCTTTGGCGTGTGAAGGTAGTTCAAAACCGGCAGTACCCTGGGATCTTTCCCTGGGCCTGCAGTCCCTCCGTGAAATGGGAGGTCCTGCGTGCCCCACACTGTGCTCAGTAACAAACGCTTGGCCCCTTGGGCTAACCATCATCCAGTGGACAGGGGATCTTCCTCCCGCCCTTTTCTCGGGAGACTTTGACATGTTTCTTTCACAATTATTTTCCTTCTTTTAATTTCTTCTCTCTTAACCATCTTCTTATCTAGCACCATTAAAAAATCTTTATGCCTATAATCAAATAGCCAGCCAGATGTACCAATGAAATGGTTGCTCTCCTTAGGTAACTTGGGTATTTAAAGATATTAGTAAGGAGTAAATGAAATGAGAGACCATGGAAAGCATCCAGCCTGAAGCGGGGCACAGAGTGGCTGGCCACTTGACAAATGTGGTGCAATTCTTGCCCCTACCCCCATTCATAAAAACCAACAAAGGCAAAATAAACACCACGGTTCTTTGTGCAAAAAGCATTTGACTACCCACAGTTGGAATGGGTGTGAGTAACCATTGTATAAATTATAAACAAAGTCATGGAATCAGAAGTTTTGATTATTTAAAACTTACTAAATTTATATGTAATTAAACTTAAACACTCAAAAAAAATAGGTGTTACCTGATTTGTTCTCATGAAGATGGGGGCAGGGAAACACCTTAATCAGATTGGCAGAAATTCTTCTTCACTAGCCTAAACCTGGGTCTGCTTATAAGTAACTTGTCAGTATAACAGCCATCTTCAGTTTACAAGTGCCAGTTAATTACTACCATTTAAAAGAGTGTTTGGGATGGATGGATGGATGGATGGATGGATGGATGGATGGATGGATGGATGGATGGTTCCTTTGACAAAATTTTGGCTGTGTCTTGAAAATGCATGTGAGAGATTATAAGGCTTTATAACCTAGGTTTTTCATGGTGGTTTTCTTCTAAAAATGTCCCCCTGCCCAATGGTGGGCATTTCATTCCCTTTCCGTCCACCTTCAGCCAAAACAACTTCTGGTTACAGTGACAGTTTTAAGTTTGCCATTTGTGGCTATTTATATTATAGAGGTTGGGAAAGGAAGGCAAGCAGTACTCATTTCTTGCTTCCTGCCTTGCTTGAGAGGGTGAGAATCAGCTTTTTGAAGTCCTTAACTTTAAAAAGTTTGCTGCTTTCTACAGCAGCGGTGGCCAAGGTGTGGCCCTTAAGTGTCCGCCACCTCCGAAGTTCTCGTGTGACTCAGCTACTGCCATCCTTTCCAAAACCAGGTTTGCAGACCAGAGTGTGAGCCTTCCCTCTACCCTGGGGGGTCAGAGAAATTGGAATAGAGCCATGCTGTCCACATAGTTGAGTTTTATAAATATTTGTTACGATGGCTCTAGACATGTATTGTCACATTTGACAGTAACAAGTTGCCAAGTGTTGAGCTCTTCTGAGCCTTGCTTTTCCTTTGCTCTAACATAAGAATAATGTTGTTAAAATGGGCGGCTAGTTGGCTGCCCCTTTTAGATAAGGTAGGTCTCCTGCTATTTTTGCACCTTAGAGAAGGGATGTCAATAGGAATAGTTATAGGTCCCAGCTTTGCATGGTTAGGAACTCAGATATATTGCTCAGGGGGACTACTTTGTGTTCATCAGAGTTCTGAAGACCCATGAACTAGAATGCGAACTTGTTAATTTACCTGAAGAAATAATACCTGACAGGTGGACAGTTGCAGAAATTGGTATTGCCTTGTGTTCCCGATCAGAAGATTATTAACTGAGTCAGAGTAAAGGAGCTGAATGACTGTTAGTGTCCTCCAGGTGTGACGGCTGCTCTGGAGCGCACCTGCAAAGGCCGAGTCCTGGGCTGTTTAAGGAACGGAATGGACACTGGCATTTAGTTGGGTTCAGTGATGACTGTTACAAAACACTGACTTTGTTGCTTTCCCTCCCCCTTCCCCCCAAAGAAAATAACTTATTTTTAGTACATGCTTGCTATTTAAAGGAATCAAAGAATATATGTCAGTGGAGTAAAATTTAAAATATCCTCCTTCCTCCTAGTTCTGCTTTCCTTCCTAGAGGTAACCACAATAACAGCTTGGCCTTTCCCATTTATATCCATTTGCAAATATACTATTTTATATAAAAGTGCACATTGTGGCTTGCAGTTTGTACTTGGCAAGGAATTAGACATATATTCGTGCTGATGTCATTCTTCTTGGTAATAGCTGCACTACCACCCCTGATACAGATATGCCCGAAAGTAGTTAGCTCTTCCCGTTTGATTGTTATTTCTGTTATTTCTCATTTTAGCTGTCGGTATTATAAACAGTGCTACATTCAATATCCTTACACTTATGTTTGTGCACGTGTGTCTTTCTGTAGGCTAGATTTCTATATGTTGAATTTCTGTCATGGGGCACATACAGTGAAATGCTGGTCGAGAAGACCAAATTGTCCTCCAAAACAGCTGAACCTATTCTTTTTTAAAAAATTTTTTATATGTTTTTATTGAGTTTAGAGAGAGGAAAGGAGAAAGAGCGAGAAGCATCAGTGATGAGAGTCATTGATCGGCTGCCTCCTGCACGCCCCCTACTGGAGATTGGGCCAGCAACCTAACCGGGAATCAAACCTCCATCTCCTGGCTCATAGGTTGACCCTCAGCCCCTGAACCACGCAGGCCGGGCAGGCTGGACCAGTTCTAATTCCTATCACCAGTGTAGGCAGTGCCTGGTTTCTCATATTCGTTCCAGTACTAGTTAACATAGTTTTTTTGCAGTTTTGCTAGTGATAGGATGGCATCTCCTGATTTTTATTTTGTGTTTCTTTAATGATTACTACTGTTGCCACCACCACAGGTACTACTCTTACTGCTACTGGCTAATATTTATTGACAGTTTTTATGTGCCAGGATTGTTTTAAGTGCACTGTGTGAAGTTTAAAATTCAATATCCCTGGGAATTTGGTACGATTATTGTCCTCATTTTGCAGGATGAGGGATGGGTTAGTACATTTAACCCTGTATAGGTTTTACAAGGCTCTTTGTAATTTTCGCATTGAACTATTGGAACTTTTAACGAGTTGCAGATATTGGACTTTCTCTGGTGTGTGTGTGTGTATGTGTAGTATAGTAAATATTTTCCCTTGGTTTGTCTTTTTTTCTTTTAATTTATCTGTGAGATGCATATCTCGACAGAAATTTTACTCATTTTTAAAAAAAACTACAATCTTCACAGTTTATGAGTTTGGTGGCTTATTTTGGGAAAGCCTTTGCTCGTCCCCAAATTATGGCAATATTCCATATTTTCTTCAGGCTTCATAATTTTAATATTTTGACCTTTAACATCTTTGGAAGGGTGTGGAGAGGGGTTAAAAATCTGATTTTAGTCCTGGCCAAGTGGCTCAGTTGGTTGGAGTGTTGTCCCATCCACTAAAAGTTTGTTTGTTGGATTCCAATCAAGGTACATACCCGGGGGGGGGGGGGTTCAATCCCCAGTCAGGGCACTTATGGGAGGCAATTAATCCATGTTTCTCTCTCACATTGATGTGTTTTTCTCTCTCATAAATCAATAAAAACATATCCTCAGCTGAAGAGTAATTTAAAAAATCTGATTTTTATACTTTTCCCAAATGGATAGCCAATTATAATAGCACCATTTATTGAATGGTTCAGCCTTTCCCCGTGAATTGGAAATGCCACTTGTATCATAGTGAAGCAAGTGTTCAGGCGTGTGTGTGTGTGTATGTGTATGCATGTGAGGTTCTGTGTTGGTTTGTGTCTGGACCTTCAACTCCACTCCTTGATATCTATCTCTTTCTAAGGAAACAGCACACTGCTTTAATACAGTAGCTTTGTGGTATGTTTTGCTATAAATAGGGAAAATCCTGCCCCCTTTCATCTTATACTTCTTGTTTTTTTCCATTAAAATTATAGTTTTTATCATTGTGCTTTTATTATACTTTCTTGAAAACTTACAGATCCCCCCATCCGCTGTGAATTGAGGGTAATAAGAAAGTTAATAATTGCCTACTTATTGGTAGTTGTATACACCGGGAATGGGAATGAGCGTTTTACATGTTTTATTTCATCTAATACCACAACGCTTTCCCATCTGTAAGTGAGGAAGTGAGGCTCAGCAGGTAAGCCCTTTGTTCCAGGCTACACTTCTTGACAGTGAAGTTTCTTTCTCCTGAGGGCTCGCATACTGGGGCAGCAAGAGTTGAAAAAATCAGCTTTGCCAAGGGAATTTGTTTCAGCTTAGAACATGAGTCCAAGTGGGACCAACTGTATAAACTGTAAGTGAGAGGGGAGGGAAGTCGTTTAGCAGATACTTCTCCTTGGGCCTCCCTCAACTCTGAGAGCTCGGGGTCTGGTTCGGAACACAAAGGTGAGGAGGGAACACAGCCCTGGACATTAAAGGACTGGGCACTCTGGTGGCAAAAGCCACACCCAACCCCAGGAGTTGTACCTTTTCAAAGACAAGGCGACCTGTGTTCGCTGTGGTGGAGGAACATGGGTCTGTGGAAGGTCTGGAGGCGCTTTGCAGGAGAGGGAGGGGCATTTAAACTGGGGCATCTTTCCTCTGTGTCTCAGTCTACCTACCAGCCTAAGTCTAAACCTTCCCATCCTGCAGATGGTTGTCTTTTGAGTCAGTTTCTCTTGGGTGCCTTCTGTTGATCCTTACGGGTGGAAAGCACTTTTCTTTGGAGAACTTTGAAACTGTCTCCCTCATGGAAGTTCAGCTGAGCTCCCCCTGGGAGCCTCGGGAAAAGTAATCCTATTTAGTAGTAGTGGTAGTATATTGATTTTGTGTGTAAAAATGGACTCAGAGGCCTGTGACAATGAGTGCATTTGAAATTATAATTTAAAATATCTCACAGAATAGCTGTGCAGAAAACACAACCACAGAATATAAATGATTAGATGCTTAGTGAATTTCTCGAATGCGTGTAATTAAATTGGCAATGAGTAGGTCAAATTCGTTTTCATATCCTAAATCCTTTAATTTACCTTTTCTTCAACAATCACTGGTGTAAGCAATGAGGAATAGCTATTAAACCTTACAGGCCTTTATAAAAACATATAGTTGTGCTTTGTTCATGTATTCATTTAATCAGTCCATATCGCCCGATCTGTTATAAAATAGAAGGCATCTCATCAAAGAATTTTCCTTTTCACTGCATTTTGTGAGAGCCAACAAGGTTTCCTTCCAGGTTGAAAGGTAAATGTATAATTATTTTATTCTTTACTTAGCACGTGTTGCCCAACCCTGTTTCTTACGTCCCAGCCTCCCCGTTCCTGGTATCTCTCTGATCACCACCTAGTGTCGCTCGGGGATTGTGATCACAGGTGGGCCTGCCGGGCTGTGCTGGGGGTGCCCGCGGGTGCTGGTAACCCTGCCATCCACGGCTTTGCCTCGTCTGACCCGGGCTTTCTCTCTCTCCCAGGGCTTAAACTTTCATCTGCTTGCTCTGTTAGCCATTTTCTCCACATTTCCTTTAAAACAGACTTTCACTTCTTCCTTCCCATTCCCCCCCCCCCAATACAACTGTCCTGGCATCTTGGCTTTTTCCATTCTTGACAAATGATCTGTCCACTGTAACTGTAGCTCCACTGTGCTGATATCTGCTGAAATTAGACCTAGAATCTAAATGTGGCTTCATGAAACGATGGGTGAGACATTTTCTCTTCAAATAGTCTGTGATCTGCTGGCATCCCAACTCCTCTGTACCTTCTTTCTCCATTGTGATATTGGGGGGAAATGGGATAATGTGTGTCTGAAAGTGACTTAGCATGAAAACCTTCTGAATAAGGAGCAGTGCTCGCCATTCCTTTGCATCCATAATAGAGCGGTGTTCACCACCTTTGCTGCCGGCCTCCCCCAAGCATATTGAATGGACTTCAGCCTAATTGCATTTTTTTTTCATGTAGCAGGAATCAAGAACCCTCCCTGTGTTCGCTCCTCCAGCTACTTCTTACTTTGATAATGAGACTTTGTAACCCAAAGATCAACTGTTTCATTTATGCTTCTTGGACTGAGTTACACAAACATTTTTGTATTTGGTCGTTTTTCTCTTAGGAAGAACAATAATTTGGCTCTGAAACAACTCCTGCAAAATAGATAGATGGCAAGTGTGACTCTCTTTGTGCTGGAGGCAGGCCAGACTGTATGGTGATTACTTACCTGGAACAGGAGGTTGCTTAGGAAAGGGGTTGGCCGGGCCTGGGCAGCAGTGAGTGGGGTTTACTGTATAAGTCAGACTCGAGGGATGTGGAACCTGGCAGGGGTCACAGCCTGGATGGGGTGGATCAATTCTTTCACCCTTCGGCTCCCGTTTCTTATCTGTCAAATGTGAGTCATCTTTATGACCCCCTCCCATTCCGCTCAGGCCTTCCATGACTTCCTGTAAGCCCCAGGGGAGGTTTTGCAGCTCAAGGTGGCCACTCATTCCACCACCGTGTGCCAGGCACCCTGCACCTGAGAGGGAGTACCATTACAGGTGACTCAGACCTTGTGCAAGGAAGGGAGTGTCACTGGGAGTGGCCTTCCTCCTACCACTTGCCATACCCCTTCCCATCCAGACTTGATGTCTCTCACTGCTCTTTTCAAAGTCCTAAGGGTTAATTATGATGTTCACTGTTTACATTTGCGTTCCTGATGGTGCTCTTTCACAATGAGTAGGCACCAGTTCTTTTTCTAGTCTAAGTAGGTCTCAGAACAAGGGTGTGGTTCTCCTGGTGTTTGAGGATGTTACAGTCCCTCAGAATCTGAATGTCACTGCCTGCAGGTTGCCAGGACTTTGGTTCTTACCCTCTAACAACTCATGAACTGCCTTTAAGTTCTTGCAGCGATTCTGAGAAATACTGAGAAACGTTATTTCTGGTTAACAGGTGAAGAAACAGAATTCTGGTCAGAGATGCTGAGTGGCTTTTCCCCTTCGAGATGAGGGAGGTGGTTCAGGGGTTAGACTTTGAAGTTGCTTAGGTTTCAAATCCCACGCCTTTGGAACTCGGGCAAGTTATTTCACTTTGCTAGACCCAAGTTTTCCCACCCATGACATGGGACAATTAATGACCTGCCTGTCAGGGTGATGGAGGCAGGGACTGAATGAGAATGCATATCTGGAACATGGAAAGTGTTCAGAAAGGTTCGCTCTTGTACAGGGATGGGCAAAAGTAGGTTTACAATGTTTTTATGGAAAAAGATGTACAGGTTATATTATTACAATAGCTTTATTAACTGTTTTGTATACTCACGGCTGTAAACTTTTGCGCACTCCTATATATATGTTGAACAAGTGGAGAGATGGGACTGAAAACAGGCCTCTGCTGTAAATCCTGTATTAGCATACAACTTCCTGTGTATAAAGAGAATTAGAAGCATCTTTAGATAGACCTATTTATTTTAGAACAATTTCAGTCAACATAGATTTGATGGGAACTTAGTTATAGCTTTTTTTCTCTCTTTTGTTATTCTAAGCTGCCCTGCAATAATATTTTTAAAAATTGCTGGGAATTCAGGGCTGTAATTGCCAAGACACTAAAGGCTTTCCTAGGCCAGTGGTTCTCAGCTGGGCACAGTTCTGCCCCCCAAGGGACATTTGGCAATGTCTGGAGACATTTTTGGTTGTTGTAACTGTGGATGTTGGGGGAATGCTACTGACATCTACTGGGCAGAGACCCTCTCACAACAAAGAATTATTGGGCCCAAATGTCAATAGTGCCGAGGTTTAGAAGCCATGCTCTTAGGTAATCCTGTTCCTATTGTTGGCAGGCTTTCTCCCCTATTGCAGTCAGTTAAGTCCTTTCAAACAAGGTGTATTCCTTTTCTAAGGTATATTGGGTTTCCATATGAAAAATCTTCAAAATCTTGAAAACCTAGGACCATTACTTTCATATACGTTGAGGTATATAAAGCTTTCAGATCCAATCAGAAATTTTCTCAACAGCTTTCTTTTTTCTGTGGGTCCCCCCCCCCCAGTATCATATAATCCACATTGCTGTTTTAGTTTTTATTACCACTAAATAAACAGTAGCAAGTTATGCGAACAAAATGTATTCTTACTACATATTAATTGCTCTTTTTAATATAAATAATACTTGGCTCTATTCTTACACATTGATTTCTAGGGCAAGTTTAATATTTGTTTTAAAACTATTTTATTTCTTTCAAATTGAGCTACCCTAATTGTTAGAACAAGCCATCAGTTCTAAAATGAATCCTGTTAGAATAGCAGCTTGTTCTAATAGGTCATGCTTTGGGCATTCTGCTGTGGTTTATTGAAGTTAAAACAGGAAGTTTATATTTTAAATAGAAATTCTACTTTTAAAATCTAATTTTTCTAATTTTTCATTCTGGAATATTAAGACAATGGGATGCCAAGTTCAATTTGAATTTCAGGTATCACATTTATACTTACACTTTTAGTATAAGTATATCCCGTGCAATATTTGGGATTTACTTATAATAAAAGTTATTTGTTGTTTGTGTTTTGTTTGTTTTTTAAATATGTCTTTATTGATTTCAGAGACAGGAAGGGAGAGGGAGAAAGACAGAGAGAGAAACATCAGTGATGAGAGAGGATTATTATTATTTAAATATATCTTTATTGATTTCAGAGAGAGGAAAGGAGAGGGAGAGAGATAGGGATAGAAACATCAATGATGAGAGAGAGTCATTGATCGGCTGCCTCCCGCACGCCCCTGACTGGGGATCGAGCCCGCAACCCAGGCATGTGCCCTGACCAGGAATTGAACCCCGATCGCCTGCATCCTAGGTCGATGCTCAACCGCTGAGCCACGCCCGGCCGGGCTGTTGTTTGTTTGACATTATAATTCATCTGAGTATTCTGCATTTTTATTTGCTAAATCTGGCAACCCTAAAGGTAGGACTTGGGTAATTAGAAAATACTAGGAAATGCCACTCACGTCTGACATCTTCCTGTATAACTTCATCTCGGATGTTGTACTTCCTAAAAGTATTAAATAATAAATCTCAGACAATTGTTTGCCCAAAAGAAGGAAGTAATTTTCTGAAGGTAACTTAGAAAATGTGTTCTCTAATCACATTCATTGATCTTTAAGGATATCTTGAATCAACTGGAATTAGAAATCTCTTAACCTGATGTTCAGAAGTACCGTATATTGAGCCTAAAAACTCAATTCTAGAGGTAAAACCTGGATAGGAGAGGGAATCCTTTCAATGGGTTTGGCTTCCAGGAATTACCTAGAACTTAAATTAGGTGATTTAAATTCGTTCTGCTATTCATAAGCAGTAGAATTTATTTTAGAGCTGAAGGGCCAGTTACAACTGAAACAGGTTGATTGTGAAAGAATTCAGTAAGCTTGGGAAAGTAGCAAAAAAGCCCAACCAAAAGTCTCATTTAAAGTACAGAATTTGCTGAAAGTAAGCATATCCAAGTGAGTCTTCTTCAACACTCTTCATTGTCTGATACCCATAGTTACCTTTTGGGAAGAAAGCATCTGTCACAGGATTCCAGCATCTTAACATCTTTGTGGCCTCAAAAGGGGTCCATCAGAGAATCTTGCTGCCTTTGGCTGCCTTAACCATGTTTTTGCCTCTGGAGAAAGAACCGGCGGTGTCGACTACGGTCAGCTAACCGCACATCCCTCTGGATCCTACTTCACATCCTCCTGGCCTACCTCCCCGGCTGCATTTGTCAGTGTCCTTGGAGCTCAGACGCCCCCGCCACTTGCCCCGCTGACATTACCTCGCCTCAGGCGCAGGCAGTGCTGCTCGCACGCTTTCCCCAAGGAGCCTCTCTAGTGCCACCGCCCCCCGCTGCCTCCCGCAAGTCAAGGAAGGTACCTCCTGGGGGCATCCCCCCAGCCTTTGGGAATAGAAGAGGCCAGTGAGTGGATAAATGTTCCTGTCTCTGGAACAGTTTAGGGGACATTCTTTATGCTTCTAGGGAGGTCCCGGCAGAGTTCAGCTCCCGTTACCCATAGCCATGACCTGGTTCATGTGCCCTTAAATAACTCACCTGCCTCACTCTTGCTCCCTAACTTCTCCTTCCCGGGGACACTTCCAAATAAACTACCTGCACCCAAGTCCTTATCTCCATCTCCACATTTGGAAATATTGAAATTTAAACACCTGTTATATTAGTTTTCTGGGGCTGTCATAACAAAATACTACTGACAGGGGTGCTTAAACAGCAGAAATTTATTTTTCACAGTTCTGAAGACTGGGCAGTTCAAGATTAAGGTTGGGTCCAATCAAGGCCAAAAGGGTTGGTTCCTCTTAGGCCTCTCTCCTGGGCTTGCAGATGGCCACTCTCTTGCTGTCTCTTCACATGGTCTCTGTGCATTTGTGTCCCAGTGTCTGTCTCCGTGTGCCCAAATCTCCTGTTTTTATAAGGACACCAGTCAGATTGGATTAGGGCCTGTCCTAAGATTAATTTCAACTTAATCACCTCTCTAAAGGCCCGTCTCCAAATGTAGTCACATTCTGAGGAAGTAGGGGTTAGAGCTCCAATGTAGGACTTTTGAGGTGGACACAATTCAGCTCATAACATCTGTGAAGAAGAAAAACTCCATCCAGAATACAAGCTACCCTAACATAATTATTTGGACTCAAGCTTGTAGCTATTTTTCATAAAACTTTTCTCTTGTCTACTATATGGCCTTGGGGAGATGCGTCTGTGAACTTAGAGGGAATTAAATTTCTAGAGCAGCCTCTCTCTACTTCTCCGTACATTCTGGAGAATATAGCACAAGGCAAGGTTGCTGGTAGGTCGTAGGAGCTTATGGTCTAAATAAGACGAGACCATTAGACATTTGTGAGCAGAGAACAGTTTAGGTTTGACACAACCTATATGGCACAAACTATAAGTTTAGAGGAGACATGCTGCTTCAGTGTGTTTGAGTTTCTTATCACTGAAAGAATGGTCAGATTATTATGAGTGTGGAAAACTTAGATGATTTATCTGCCCTCTGCCCTGAGATTTACTGATTGAGAGATTCGTGTGTCCTGGAGTATTTGAAAATGTGATAGATGGAGGGAAGGGTATAGGAGAAATGAGTAGAGCCTCTTCCAGGGTCTTAAGAAGAGACCAGAGTGTTTATGTGAAGGACTGGGAAGGAAATTTTGATCAAGGTGTGGTATGGTCAGGTGTATTGAGGAACAGGGAACATTTTATGTTTTCAGCAAGGGGCCCCACTATACAGAAGTGTTTAAGGAAGATGCATTGGGCAGTGTTGTGCTGGAAGGAAGACAGGGCCAGGGAGGACAGCAGCTCTTTAGAGTACACTAACTTATGAGGTAAGAAAGACCTGTGCCCAGCTTCTTGCCTCTGAGCCTTTGCACATGTGATTCCTTCTGCCTGGAATGGCCCAGGCACATGCCTTCCCACGCTTCCCTTGGCTCCTTATCATCACTGACTCAGCTGAAACCTCAGAAAGTTCCCCACCTTCCAGTCTAAAATGCCACTCCTCCACCAATTGCTCTTCATCCTGATCCTGTTTTCATGTTTTATTTTCTTAACATTAATCACCATCAGAAGATAGGGTCTTGTGTTCACCCAGTACCTGGAATGCTGCCTGACAGTAAGTGCTCCATGAATATTTGCTAAATGAAAGAACAACTCGAAGTAGGCTGGTAGTAGGTGGACTAGCTGAGATTTGGGAGTTTGGAATGTCACGCTAGGCTTCCTCAGCTCCTTCCTAATGGGTTTTTAAAGTCAAGACTTCTATTGATTGACTCAATTCAGCTGATTGAGTTCAATTCAGATTTAATACTCAGTGCATATTTTGTGCCATGTTTAGTACTAATTAGATCTCAGGAAATTGAAGATGACTAAGACCTCAAGGAGACCCTAGTCAGGTGTGTGGTTCTGAACTTGGGTCCCTGAATAGAGTTCTAGGTATTCTTTATTTTTCCCACCCTCTAACTGCAATTTAGCATTTCCTCTCATTATAAGTGTAGGCAATAAACCACAGTAGTATTGGCAATGCTTATAACTTGGTGAACCACAGAAATCCCAAATATTTTCATACCATATTACACATTGCAGATATCTTGAAATATTGTGTAAGCTCATCACGACTTCAAAATTACAGTAATTTTTTTTTACCTACTACTGGATTGTTTTATTTAAAGCACATAGAGTACTGTTTCATAGATTTCTTTTTACTATTTTGAATAGCTATATTTTAATAAAGCGTTTCCTTTATTACAAAGGAAATAGAAACATTAGTATATGCAAACATTAGTTTGAGAAGGGGATCTATAATCTTCACCAGGAACCAAAGGAGTTAGTTGTGACACAAACAAGGTTAAGAGCCCTAGTGGAATTATGTGAGAGGTCCTATCATTTCACCTTAAATTGAATTAGTAGTAAAGATTCCTATCGAAAATGGTCCCGCCCCCTGCCCTGGGCTTATTGCTTCTCGTTGACTCTCCGCCTCTGGATCTTTTATAAATTTCAGGATGTACCTTTTGTGAGAGATTCTTTCAGTTTGTTTGGAAGAGGTACTCGCCTTGTCAAGACTGTAAGAGGATATTGCAAGCTTTGATGATTGCGCAGAAAAATCTTAGGACAGCTGGTCAAAAGCTTGTCCTGCCTTGTGGGAGGGGTAGATCTTTTCAAATGATCATCTCGTTAAGACCTTATTAAAAACAGCCTGAATTCACTTGTGACAAGAATTTATTAAAATAATCATGAGCAAATCCCTGTTGTGGTATCAAGAAAGGAACACTGTGGTGGGAGTCAGGAGGCTTGAATTCTGAACTTGAGACAAGGGAGCCAAGAAACCTCAGACTGGTCACTTTATGATTTGTGATCCATATAATTAGGGGGTGGACTGGTCACTAAAATCTAAGAACTCTGCCCAGCCGGCATGGCTCAGCAGTTGAGCATCAACCTTCGATCCAGTAGATTGAGGTTCAATTGCCAGTCAGGGGACATGCCTGGGTTACGGGCTCGATCCCCAGCAGGGTGCATGCAGGAGGCAGCCAATCATTGATGACTGTCTCATCATTGATGTTTCAACTCACTCCCTCTCTCCCCCTTCCTCTCTCTAAAATCAATAAAGACATATTTTTTAAAAATTGTCTACTTGTTTAAAAAATCTAAGAACCTCTAAACTTGAAGACACTACCTTTTGTGGCATACTTAGTATAGTTTAAACTGTGATATCAAGGTACCAGAAGAAAAAATTTTAAGTAATACATCTGATTTGCTTCTCCTGTGCCACTTAAATCTTAGACCCACTAAAAGCATCTAAATGTATCTGTAGATTTTTTTAGTGTTACCAAAAATGTTCTGCTTGCTCTTACTAAAAAGTGTATAGAGAAACACAGGTTTCCTCCAAATGCCTTTGTTAAGTTTGTTGCACCTTGGAGCTTCATGTCTTTATTTCACTTAGGACCAGAAGGGGGGCCAGGTAGCTAAATATCCCTTCCCTGCCCAGATATTCTGTTTACTGCTGCAAGTTTTATAGTGCTTGTGGTCATACTGGTATGAGTGGGGGACTGTACCATGGGCAACACTGCACAGGACCAATGACTTCTGCTCTTCAAAATTAGCAAAGGCAGCCCTTTCCCGTTTGGCTCAGTGGTTAGAGTGTTGGCCCCCAGACTGAAGGGTCCCGGGTTGGATTCCGGCCAAGGGCACGTGCCTCAGTTGCAGGCTAGATCCCTGGCCTCGGTCGGGGTCAGGGCTCTTGCAGGAGACAACTAATCAATGTCTCTCTCTCACGTTGATGCTTCTCTCTCTCTCTCTCTTCCACTCTCTCTGAAAAGCAATGAAAAAAAAATATCCTCAGGCGAGGGTTCAAAAAAAAGAAGAAATTAGCAAAGGCGGCCCTGGCCTGTGTGGCTCAATTGGTTGGGCCCAGTCCCCTGTAGGGGGCCTGCAGGAGGCAGCTGATTGATGTTTCTCTCCCGTTCACTGTCTCTCTAAAAATCAATAAAATATTCTTTAAAAAAATTTTAGCAACAAAGGCACGTGCATATATAATCAGCCTGGCAGATGGAGAGGGGGTAGGGAACCTGGAGTGACCAGTTCCAGGCAGAGGCCTTGGTGAGGAGGACACCGGAATGTGGTGCCAGAGCCAGAACAGTTGGCACTTGGCCCAGGTGCTCTGTACAGCACCGGTGTGCAAATGGGTGTGGCTTCGCGTGAGTGAGGTCCTGCTGGATCATTTCAGAACTTCTCAGGGTGGTTTTTGTTTCTTCCCAGCAGTATCTCTTTGAAGTAGTTTAGTGGTGTGCCCATTTACAGAGGAAGAACTGGAGACCTAGGTTGGTTGTAACTTGCCCAAAGTTGTGTAAAAATTAACAGTCAACTCCGAATATCGGGAGACTTGAGCATTGATTGGCCTTTGGATTGGACAATGAAACAAGACCACTCTAGCATAATAAAAGTTAGAGAACTTTACCAAGCCAACTTATTAACTTTAAAGAGAAGGGACAATGAGCATTACTAAAATTCATTGAATTGCTGGATACCGTAATTAAAGGGATACAGGAGGTACAAAGAATGGGCTCCTTTTGTTATTATAGAACAATAGCAATAATAGTAACAATGATAGTAATTAGTATTATTGCAGCTCTTTCCTTGATTTCTTGTCCCTCTCAACCTTCCCTGGGGGGAAAAAGACCTTCACCAAACTAAGAGCATACACAACAGAACTGTCTTTACAATAAAGGAATGTGTGCATTTTCTCCAAATACGGTAGAATGGAGATTCTCAATTTTCATACTTTAGCTGTTCTCTCTCGTTAATAGCCCTTTTCCCCCTGCTCCCTTAAACAGTACGGGTAGGAATAGGAAAGCAGTCAAAGGGAAATGCGCTGCCTGTAATTTAAGCCCTTGAATGACGGTCAAGTTCTGATGTGGACTTCTAAGAAAGTGTAACACTTGAGCCCATTTAGGGAGTGGGAAAGTCTTTCATACCTTCCAAAACATCAAAAATCACTATTTCCAGATGAGAAATAGAAGTCTCTTGGTTGGACCTAGCTGATATGGAAAGTAAAACATCAGTTATTGCCAACTATAGGTGATTGATAATTCTAAATAGAATTTATCAGCATTTGAAATGGCATCCGTTTAAGTGGAATAGTTTTTGTCTCTAGGGCAAGACTATTTCTTTTTCTGGCTTCTCATACCCTTGATCTATCTGGAAAGTAGAAAAATTGGCTGAGGCACATCAAGCATGGAAATGGAACTAAGCAGTGTTGTTAACCTACAGAAAACATTAAATAATTCTAAACATGTTTGTTCTAGAGTGCTTATGTACTGTCTTACTTAATGTGGGCAAAAGATGGTAAAATGCATATTAGAACCCTGTTTTCATTTAGTTGGGGAGAGTGGAGAGCCAGTAACTTGGAGAACCACATCTAATATCCAGAGAGAGAAGAAAGTTGACCCTCTGAATTCTGAGTAGGTGTGGACAGAGAAAACTGAAGCCACTTAGTTTCCTAATCAGTTTGGTGTTGAAGGGACTTCAGAGGTTCTCTACTCAGTCCTTTCACTTTACTGATTAGGAAATCAAGTCTCCGAGAAACCCTTGCCCAAGCTCACCCAGAGCCAGCGGAAAGCAGCCTTCATCACCACCTTCCCGTGCATTCTTGGGCCAACCTTGGTTATCAGATTTATCTAATGACGTGTTGACACTAGGACTATTTGTGATGGTGAATACCGCAGATTTGACTGGGTAATGTGATCTTTTTTATTTGCTTTAAGTTAACTTCAGCCTTTAGCATTGTGTGATGGAAAGGGCACTCAACTTGGATCCAGAAGGCTTGGGTTCAAGTTTCAGCTTCAACATTAGCTTTGCTTCAGCAAACCCGAGGGCCCTATTTTCTTAATCCATAAAATGGGAATAATAATACTCACCCATCTTGCCTTACACAGTGATGAGGCTAAATTGTGAAGGGTTTTGTAAAAGTATCAAGTGCTGAATAAATAAAGTTGTTAATCCCACATCTTTGGTAATAGAATAAAAAGACATTCAAATTTTAGCTTCTCATTTGCATATTCTTAAAAATTCTCCGTTTTTACACTGAGTGTTTTTTCCCTTTAGAATTTCTTTGCACTAGGATGGTAGCACGAACATTTTGATACTTTACTCAGTAGATGACAATTACATCCTTTGGGGCCATACGACACTTAAGCAAATATCCAAATTTATATTGTGAAAATCCTAGCATGCTCTTCGCTGGGGAAGTGGGGCATCATTGCCTTAAAACAGCCCACCTAGGCCCACGGCCTTGGCAGCACAGATTGGAAGAAAATTTGGTAATTATACTCTAGTTCTCCTATGAATGTAGTCAATCTGCGCAATTTGGGCACCAGAGTGGATACTTAGGCATGAATTATCTGGCTAAGTTGGCCAGATAATTGCCAGCTCTCTCCTTTGCTCTTGCTCTGTAGACCCTAGCCTGAAAAACTCTCTTCTGTTTACTCCTGCAAGCAAGTTGCTGGTTTCCATTTTCAAACAAAAACGAACTGCATATTAGGATGGTATTTTAATTGAGCTATTTTTGCTGCTGATTCAGAGGTCCTCCTCCTCTTGCCAAAGGAGTTGCCCAGTTCAGGACCCATTAATTTAGTTGATTTGGGGGCTTCCCTTGTTGACTTTGGGAAAGACTTAAACATAGAGAGATCTGGAAGTTGACGGTATGAGGTTTTGTGAAACATTCACAACTTATCTTAAATTCTGGCTAAACATTTTTTTGCTAATTTTTCTAACTAAATGGAAACGCCAGCTGTATAAATAATGATTTTTGTTTGAAATGATTTCATTCCTTGTTTTTAGAACTACCAGGGGAATTCAATTATAAATAAGTAGCCGCAAAGAACTACTTCGTTGATGTGAAGCAGAATGCAGAACTGCTCCGACTCTGAACCGAGTTCTAGATTGCAGAGCCGCCCTTCAGACAGGGCCGATGCAGTGGGCTGCACTTGGGGGGGTGCTTACTGAGGCGTTTCCTTTTGTTTGCGCCTTTACCCTGCTGCTTAATTTATTTGCCCATTTCTTTCTTAGGCCTGATTTTAATACTGCGGTTCTTTCCGTAACTGCAGTGACACATCCCTCTGCAACCATCTTAATTTTTCCCAGCCTGTTTTCTCTTAAAAAAGAAAAGATGAATTCACATTTCACTGACCTCACAAATGTCATCCTATTTAAGCTTATATAAAGAAAATACTTAAATTTATGGCCAATACTGATACTTTTCTTTCTGTGTGTTTGTGTTTTGTTGATCAACTCCCATGGACAAAGCAGTGGCACATCAGCCCAGCCAGTGCTTCTCCGTCACCTGCCGCGGACTCTCCTTATCAAAACATGACATGCTATCTGACCCCGTCACAGTTTCTTGAACTCCCGTCACTATATACCAAGGGTTTATCCATGTTTTTAAACTATGAGCTTCATCACATACAGGGTGTCCCAAAAAATGTATACACACACTTTGAATAATTATAAAGGCAGTGTTTATTAAAATACATTTCATTTTCAAAATTGAGCTATTAGCTGTTAAAGTGTGTATATACATTTTTTGGGACACCTTGTATTTTGAATTCCTCATTTGTTTGAGGGAGTTGTTTTTATTCTTCATTCCATGAATAGCTAACCAATGCATATTTTGGGACAGACACATTACTACCAAAGAAATCATAATGGTTATTTAACTTGGTAATCCAGAAAAATTATAATAACTTAGATTAATAGTGCCCACAGTCTCACATTGAACATATTCCCGAACTACTCAATGGAAATGAGTGGCTGCTGTGAGTTTTTGCCTGAGCCCCAGTGTGCATCTTTTCCTATCCAGGCAGTTATGACTAGAGAATTGTATCCATTCTTCCAAAGAAGAGAGGAGGAAATGTGGCCCCTGCGTCAGGCACAGCAGGTGATTCACCCATGTGCACGTGGAGCCCTGGCTCTTCTTCGTCTCTCTTCTCCCTTGGGGGTCTTGGTAGGAAGTCAGTGATACCAGTAGAAAAAGCCCATTTTTCTTACTTAGCATTTGGCCTGTTCTCTGGAACCCCTTGGAGAAACCGAAGTTTTCTTTCCATAATAATCTTAAGTGTTTGGTAGTTACCGTCTCTGAAAACTCGTTAACAATGACTTCTTTTCCTTTGGAAGGGGAGGTCACACGCTGGAGCCAAGGGCGGGACGTCAGGAGTAAGGGCCATAAACGTCTTGCTTTAACTCTGGTTCCCAGATTTATTTGGGCCATCTTCGGCCAGGAGTAATTTCAGTGGACACCTAAAGTGGGGAACTATACACATGGTCAAGGAGAGGGAAGGGGTCAGAGGCAGGTGTGGGAAGACCCTGCGACCCAGTGTGCACACCCAAGGGAAGGGGGAGGGCATCCTTTGAGAATCCTTGTTTTGTTTGTTTTATTGTGGTAAAATATACATAGCATAAAATGTACTGTATTTTGTTATGTAACTCAGTGACACTAAGTACATTTATAATGTACAACCATCAGCACTATTTATTTCCAGAATTTTGTCACCTTCCATCCCTTTCAGAAACTCTGTCCCCGTTAAACAATAATTCTACATGCCCCTCCTCCCTCCCCAATCCCTAGTAACCACTATTCTACTTACTGTCTATGAATTTGTTGACTCTAGTTGCCTCACATAAGGGGAATCTGTTCTATTTCACTTTGCTTGTCTCTGAGGTCCATTGATGTCGTAGCATATATCAAAATTTCATTGCTTTTTATGGCGTACTACTACTACTCTGTATATATACCCCGGGTTGTTTATCCACTCACCTGTTGATGGACTCTTGGGTTGTTTCCACGTCTTGACAGTTGTGAATAATGCTGCAGCGAACATTGGTGTAGAGGTATTGAGTTCCTGCTTTCAATTCCTTTGGGTATATACCCAGAAGTGGATTGCTGGATCATAGGGTAATTCCATGTTTAACTTTTTTTTTTTAATGTGTGTTTAACTTTTGAGGAACTGCCAAACTTTTCCACAGCAGCTACACCCTTTTGCATTCCCACCAGCCACGCACAAGACGGAAACCCTGTTTTGACCCCTCTGGATGTCACCTAACTCTTAATTTGCTCACCATGGCCTCATTTATCACTGGGTCTTCCACGAGTGACTGTTTTTGCTGCTTGGTGAGTTCACTCAGGTTGGGGAAGGAGCGTTTTTCTTTAGTTGTTGTTGGTTGGCTGTGCCAGCCTGTTTGTGAGGTGCAGGAAGGCTTCCTGTGGCTGGGCCGCTTTGTGTTCCTCGCTGGAAAGGGAGCCAGCGTGGGAAGTGTGCTCGCCCTCCCTCCTCCAGCAGCAGTCTGCCTTGGAGGCTTTTCATTCTCCTGGTAACCATCTTCTTAATAGCTGCGGGATCGTCTAAATGAAAAATTTATCTTGTGTTGCCTACCCATAGGAAGGGCTCCTCACATATCAGATATTGTTTTACCAATTATCTTGGGAACTTCTGTATTTTTTTTAAAGCAAAGTTTAGAATTATTCGAGTTTCTATATAACATTTAACTTTTTAACACCTTTTTATCGTTACATAGTAATAAATTAAGCAAGGCTTAGTATTATTTGAAATGCTCTTATACCTTCAGGTGTGTGTGTGTGTGTGTGTGTGTTTATATCTGGACATGATTCTTTTCATTGACCAATGTAGGTAAAACCCTTAGTGAACATTTAGGTTTCTTGAATAATAATTTTTATAAAAACCTCAAATCCATTTTTTTTTCTTTCATTTAACCTTTCAAACATTTGTGTGAAGTAGGTGGTTCATGAGCACCATTATCTTCTTTTGGCAGATAAGGAAATGAGCATGTCTGTCAATGAGGAAAGCTGGAACTGCCCATGAAGTCCCTTTGGGTGTGGTCGGGGGGGCTGGGGGGTGAGTTGGGGCCCTGATGTCTGCTTTCATTTCTGTGACTCTCCCCATAAATGTGCCTTCACAGATCCTCATTCTTTTTCTCTTAATGGAGTTATTGTGTTGAATATGTACATAACTATTCAGCACCCCAACTCATAATTTCCCCATACCTTCACTTTTTACAAAACATATACTTTCTTATTCAAAAGTCCTGTGTGGGGTTATAAGTAACATTTTTTGAACACTGTCATGCTTCTGGTACTGTCACGGCTTGTATGAATTCTGACAGCTTTATTGCCTATGGAGATTATTTGACAGTTGATTGTGTTTACCTATGTTGCATATCTTCCATCAAACTGAAAGTTAATTGTTCTATTTTGTTTATTTTACTTTAATTTCCTATCAGTTACTTTATTATTGGTTAGTCTTTTGAATGATAGTATGCTCCTTGCAGCTAGATTGTGAGCTTTTCTGCGATAAAAGTTACGTATTAGTGTCCCCGTGGTGTCTTGTACACTGTGGGTATACACCATATATTTATGATTTGATACATTGCTTTTAGGCAAGGGTATTTTTAATATTAGCTACATGCGAGTCATAACAGATTCAGTCTTTGTGAAATAAACTTTATTAAAATCCTAGAGATGTCCATTTTTTAGTAGAGTGACTTAGTCAACATCTTGGACAGATTTCTTAGGTCATTCCTTCTCAAAGTATCTAGAATGATCCCTAGTGGGCCCTCAAAAAGTAATAGTTTCCACTTCAAGTCCAGTTGCTGGTGTGTTTCTCTTCATTCCTTCGTGTGTGAGTGCCCTGCCGAAGCTGTACCTGGGAGAAGATGCAGGAGAGCAGGGTGAGTGCTGTCCTTACCGTTCTGCACAACCGTTCACATCCTCTCCCAAAAGCAGGGCCCTTGGAAAGGAAATACTATGTCAAGATCAAAAAATGATCAAAAGAACAGAGAAAACACTGTTTCTTAACCATTTGATTCAAGACTTTTTTATTAAGTCTCAAGATACGTTGCAAGTTAGCCCAAAGGTCTTGGGAAGTCCCCCTGGAGTCATGGACTGGGTGGGAGGATGGGGGCTGTGAGCCTCCAGCGTGAGGACCTCCGGGCTTCTGCTCTGATGCTAAGCCCCCGCCCCCGCCCCGCCTGGCAGGCGTCACGCCCAGTACCCAGGCCCAGCACACTGCTGTCTCTTGGCAGGTGCTCGCTCAGTGCCCTCCTTTGAACTGAACTTGGCCTCAGTTCCTCCTCAGTCAGGGTGGGAAGTAGGGAGCAGGTCATGGTGAACTTGTTCCTTTTGTGTAAGAGTGAGTGCATGTCTCCATATTTTTCTCATCAGTCTTGGAGATAAATTAATATCAGAAAAACTTGTTTTCAAGTCTCCACTTTGCCACTTTCTAGCTGACATCAAGTTTCCTCGTCTGTGACATAGAAGTTGAGGGAAGATGAAATGATATTGCTAAGCACAGCAAGTCGACTTTCAGCAGAGGCTCAGTATATATTAAGTATAATTATTTCACCACCAGGTTAGGGACTTACACTGGAAGGCAGTCAGAGGCCTACGTGACACATACAGGTGTTGTGTAATGGCCACGGTGGCACTTAAGGCTGGAAGCATTGCTGACCCCTGATATAAAATATTTGCTTCTGGACCAGGATGTGAAAAGTGAGATTTATAATCCACCTTCTATATCATTTTTGATGGGATAGACAACTCATACATTTAGAGGGAACCTAGAAAGTTGAAAGTAAAAAATAAATCTTAATAACAAAAGCAGTTTTGTAAAATGTCACTGTTCTACTGCATCTCTATAAAGAAATATAGTCACCTTGGACCCAGAAGATGATTGTTTTTTCAATCATATTTCTTGGGTAATATCAGGCTGCAGTATAATAGGTTAGATTAACGTATTAGCTTGTGTCTTCTTGTCAGGGAAAATAGATAGGTCCTCAGAGCGTAGAGGAGTGAGGAACTTAGTTATCCTGTTTAATGTCATTTTGAAGGGGACTAGGGCCTGCCAGTGCCTGGTGTTCTGTAGCTTTTGACAGTCACGGGAAGGGCGTGCCTCTCGTGAGGTTTTTTACCCAGGGGACAAATGAGCTAAGCAATACTGTGTTATTAGTTGTGTGTATGTGTGCGTGCATGCGTGTGCATGCAAGACAGAAACACACACACACAGAGACAAAGCCAAAAGTGTTGCCATCTTGCTTTTTACTCGACAACCAGCCCTAAGCGCAGAAACATCATAAACCCAAGCCACTGCTTTCTCTGCCTGGGCCCCTGAACTAGAGCAGAAGTTGGAGGCAGTTCACCAGTGCTCCAGACTGAGACCCACAGCCATCTTTGGCAGTTCTTTTTTTCCAGATGTCAACGATTTGTACTGATCCAACCTCTAAGAATAGGGGACCAGGTGAAATAGAGAATTTGTCTTTATATTATGTCATCTTGTGCAGAGACTGCTATATAACCAGGAGTCAGAAAATCTAAAGCATTAGCCTGTGAAGTCATTTTGTCCACGAGTTGGGCTATACCACACTCATTCATTGTAAGCACTCACCTACAGAAGAACCCACAGTCATCGCCATAATTTATTCTTCCCAGTAAATGGGGTTTTCAAGTGATAGAGTAAGCTACTGGAATTAAGCAGCCTAGCGTTCCAGGCTCCGTTCATGAGTGCTGGGAACGGTGTTTGGAACCTCAGCTGCCACCACCACATTCTGGAGACGGAGGTCCAGAGGGGAAGTGACTTGTCCAGGGTCACACAGTGAGTTAGGGGCATAATGAAGACTAGAAAACTGGTGATCCTTGATAGCCTGTCCCTGGGTCTTTCTACTCCACTTCCTGGTGACACATGGATAGGTGTTTACTCTAATTTCATTCTCAAGAGTTGATCTGAAAGGTTTTTCACTTGCCCAACCCATTCTTTTTCCATGTAGATTACAGGTGGTACTTTAGAAACCGAGTCAGGGATGCTGAAAATCTCCTTTGTGCAGTGGGCTTTCTTTGGTTTGGTTGTCATGAGTACTCTCCTTGCAGAGCTTAGAAACATCTCCAGAGAAATGATAATCAGCTCTCCAAGGAGCGTGGTGCCGACTGGCATGTTCTGTGCCTGCTGGTAAATATCCTCCTGTAAATTCCTGGCAACGGGAGTGGGTACAGGAGAGGTCAGCAGACTTGTTTTCCTTCCTTGACATATGACAGACAATCATAGAAATGTAACTAGTACCTTGACATGTACCCAGAGAAAGTTAAATACATTTGTCTTTTTAAAAAAATTTTATAAAACACATAGAAAGTTCATATTAAGTTTTTATAAATTTTATGTAACAACTATCTGAACATAGGGTATGATTTTAAAATATGTTATTTTAGGAAACATGTAAAAACTGGCAATTTCTTCAGGTGGACAGAGGTACTACAACCCTTGGGTACTATGACTTATTTGTATACTCCATGTGGTGTTCTTTGTGCAGCACCTAAAGATGTTTTCTCATTTTGAATTAGATAAAATACAGGTTTGAGAGGTGGAGGGAAAGGCAGATTGTATGTCTTGTCTGATCTAGGAAATTTTATATTCCCAAAGTCTATAATTAGCTGCTTATGTTGATTGTTTATTTATTAAAAACAAAGGTGGGAGAGATTGCTACAGAGTGAAAAACATTCTATGGCAAACATCTGAGCTTCTCTTAAAAGCATGGGCTGCAAAGAAATGTAAATTCATTGGCTTAATTGGAAGAGAGTATTTATAGAAATTGAATGATCCAGTGAAACTAAAAGCCTGGCTGGCTTCTTTCATCTTCAGAGACCTGCTGTAGTAAATGTTCTGAAAAGCCCTTGCCTGCAAAGTGGACTTTGCCATTTGATGTCTGGCCCCCTGGAGGTCAATAACTTTGGCCTAGCTCGACTTGACTCATGTTTACTAAGTACTTTTTTTAAAATTTGGCTTTGAATTGTGCTAGAAATATCTAAAGGAAAATTAGTTCATATGTACCAATTTTTTCTTATTTTTTATATAGTTCTGCAATTTGATCTCAGTAACAATTACCAAGGAAGTTTAATAAGGTATACTTGAAAATCTTGCTCTCAGGCCAGTTCCTATTCACCCCACCCTCCTATGCTTTTTATAGGTCATTATTTCCATTCGTTTCTTTTGAATTTTTCCACTTTATGAAAACTCAGAAATTAAATTTTGTTATTTTCTCTATCCTTAGAAAAGATGACAACTATATACTATTCTGTTACCTGTTTTTACATTAAATGATATACTTTAATAAGCTTTCCATGTCAGAACATATAGTACTACCTCGTAATTTTTCAAGTTGTATAATATTCCATTGTATGGATGTATCATAGTTATTAAACCAATCTTTTATGAATAGACTCTTAGATTCTTTCGATCTTTTGCTATTACAAACAAAATTGCATGTGTATTACTTCATACATGTGTAGGCGTATCTGCAGGTTATCTTCATCTGATATGAAAAATATAATATTTTGGTATGGTTTAAATTTGCATGCCTTTTTAAAGAAGTGTGAGGTCAGACGTCTTCTCATACTTTTAAATGCCATTTGTATTTCCAGTGTGTGTGTTTTTTGTTGTTGTTTTTGGCAAACTGTTCCTGTACTTAACTTACTTTTCTGTTGTGTTGTTGGTCTTTTTCTTATTAATCTGTAGGGCTCTTTATTTATAAGGTCATTAATTAGCTTTAAGTCTCTGAATATTTTTCTCAGGTTAGCATTTTTTTAACCTTTGAAGTTTTTGTTTGCCCCATACAAAAGTTAATTTTTACATAGCATGTTTTTTCTGTTCTTTTTTTCATGGCTGCCAGATTTTGAATCACAGAAAGCATCCTCCACTATCCCCCTTACATACAGAAATTGACACACACACACCCTTTTTCCCCCCCTCAGAATTTTTGTATTATTTTACATTGAAGTATTTGCTCTATTGGAGGCTTATACTGTTCTTCTGTGAAGTACAGATTCAACTTTATTTTTTTCCAGAGGTTACTCAGTTGACCCTAACTACTTAGTTAAAAAGTCCAAACTTACCCCCATTTAAATGCCACATTATAAAAGGAACATTTTACAAATTAAAAATACCCACTATTCCCTTGGGAGACAAGAAACTATGGGTCAAGGTTTGGAGTAAAGGGATGTTTAAGTCCTTTTTTTTAACTTAAGACAGCTCTTGCACTGAGCCCATTGTTACTCTGTAGAGTAATGATAAAATTTTGCCTCGTGACATAAATCTTCAGGCTTATCCTAAGACAGTGTCTCATTTTATCACAGAGCCTAAAGCAAGATAGAATATTTCTAGTTACTCAAAGAGTGTGCTGTTTGTGAGGCCTTAGAACAGGAATCCTCAAAGTGTGGTCCCCGTACTAGCAGCAGGAGCATTACCTGGGAACTTGGCAGAAACTCCCTGATCTGCATTTATTGGGCCCTGCCGGTGATGCTGAGCATGCTCAGCTTTGAGGCTCATGACCTTGCAAGTCCTATCTAATCCCTTAATGGAAAATTGCAACTTTAGAGTGCTGCCCTCTAGCTGGATAGACTTGGTCCTTACCTTCTCGACGTGGGAAAATGTAAGGACTGGCAGGAAGCGACAGTGCCTGTTCTTTGACAGTGGTATTCTCAGTAGAAAACTCCTCTGGGTTTTTCCAGGAGTCGCCAAGATATCTCACTAGTGCTTTGGACTAGTACATTTTACATCCAAAATTCTGCCGGCTGGGTCACTGCTTCCCTCTGTCATATAGTAAAAAACCAGCAAAACTGGTTTCTATGATATGCTAGGAAGTTTTTTAGCATTGAAAACCTCTCTTACTCTACAAAAGCATCATTGTTCCTTCTTGTCCCTTGCCCCTCTGCCTTTGAAAATAACTTGATATCAGGACAGAATCATATTTACCTCTGATGACTGTTAGCCACACCATAATTGTGCTTATGCTTGGCAGGAAGGCAGGCTTCCCATAAATAGTAGTGTCTTCTGAGTCTGTCTGCCAACCAGCTTAGATCAGTGCTTCTGAAACTCTGCTGGACCTGAGAATCAGCCGAGTAGCTTCTCAAAATCCTGCTGCCCAGACCACACTCCCATAACTAAATTAGTGTAGCTCATGGCTAGGGCCCAGGCATCAGACATTTCTAAATTTCTCACTCGATTTCAGTATGTATACAAGTTTGAGAACCAGGATGTGTGCATTTGTTTGAAAGTGATTTTGATTCTAACAAAAAGGACTACAGCATGCAAGAATGTGGTTCTGAAGGTGCCAAATACAATCAGAACAAGAAATGTGTAGTTTAAATAGCAACTTGCTTGAAACTTAAATCTACTCATTTTTCCAAGACTTTCTCATCATTTGAAGAACCCATGTTCATTGTCACAGTCTATCTGGTTTGTTTGTTTGTTTATTTATTTATTTATTTTATTTGGTTAACCCTCACCTGAGGATACTTTTCCCATTGATTTTTCACAGAGAGTGGAAGGGAGTGGGAGAGACACAGAGAGACAAATCGATTCATTGCCTCTCACACACCCCTCAGCCAGGACTGGGGATCAAGGCTGCAACCAAGGTACCTACCTGCCCTTGACCGGAATCGAACCCGTGACCCTTCAGGCCTCAGGTTGATGCTCTAACCACTGAGCAAATTGGCTGGGGCAGAGTCTGTTGATTTTGTTGGCTGCAGGGAAAGTGACAAAGGACCAAGAAGGGTCCATATTAGACTTCCCCATTGGCCCTGCTTTGATGCATTTAACAGATTGATTCAAAGCCCCTTTGGAAACTTTGACTTCCAGAAGCTTCTGCTGTCTTGGAGACACAGCCGTTTTTAGACCTTTTTCTGCCTCTGGTCCATCAGATATTGCTTTGTCCACAGCAGCAGTTGACAATCACCACTAGAAGTCCATCATTTTATTATATGACTACTGTTCAGTTCCCCCTGTAGCAAGTCATAGTTGGCTGAAAGGGGAGGCGAGGATTGTGTACAGGCCTTTCTAAAGGAGACAGCACCCTGCTCATCATAAAGTGAACATTCTTTTGCATTGGCCTTGGGGCAGGGTGTCCCAGATGCTTTGACAAGGGTGCCATTTGGTCATAAAAGTGTGGTAATAGGGTGGGGACAGAAAGATTCTGTCATCCTCTTTACAACGCCAGGCAACTCTAGAACCAAACCCTTAGGAACCCATGGAGAGAGCTCTTGCAATGACCCAGTGGCTGGGGTGTGCCTTGGCCACTCCTCCAGTTTAACAGCTGAAGGAGCTGGGGACAGAGCTTATGTGTTTGGTGAAGTCACAAGTCAAGGGACTTTTGGTGTTAAACTTTTGCTTAGGGTTCTGTAATGGTTTTTGAAGTGTATTTTCCTTACCTGTGTTATTAACTGTAATCTAAAAAAATTGTCTGGTGAATTTAGTGCTTGTCAGGTTTTGGTCAGTACACACTTGGGCAGGGAATGTTGCTCAGAGACGGCAGCGCCAGTGGACAAAAGTGGTAAACTTGCTTAGTAGGTGAGGCTTCAGAGACGCTCTCAGGCATTCAGGGCCTAGAAAGTATGCCAGGGATTTTTCTAGTTCTTTGCACTTTGTACAAACAAGAAACACACCCAGGACGTCTCTGTAACTTGGCCAAGTTTTCTTGTCATTCTCTACAATCTCATAATTAAAAAAAAAAATTTTAAGTTATATTTTGCAAAATGAGAAAAAGAATTACCACTTTGAGAACATCATAAAGAGAATTCTCCTAAATTGTGATTCAAATGGCCCTTGTCTGTTTTTCTCCTTGCTTTTTGTGAAGTGACTGGCTACACACACACACACACACGTGTGTGAGTATTTAATGAGCAATGCAATGTATGAGTGCAAACAGAAAAAGATTTTGTTAAAAGTCCATTAGTTGAAAAAAGTACAAAAGTAATCCCAAAATTCATTAATTGTATGTTTAATAAAACAAAAGGGTATTTGGATTAGTTAATTATTTTATAAAGCTCTAACATTCTCAGATCTTTAAACTTGAACCGATTTGTAGAGATCTTGAAGCTTTATCACACAGATGAGTATTCTGTGTTGTTTTTTTGTTTTGTTTTGTTTTGTTTGTTTGTTGTCAAATTACCAGGTACTTATTTTGCATAATGATTAATTGCAAAAAAGTTAGCTCTCTTAATGGGATCCTCTAGGTGACTTCTCGGGAGACCACATGCAGAGTTCTTTGAGGGTCATTTGGGGTAATTCATCAAGAAAAGCAGTGCATTTCAGGTTTGTGAACTCACTTTGCCACAGGTGAGTTTTCCAGGTAGACAACCAGTGGCAGGAGAGGCAGTGGGAGGATCTGTTTCTCCTTCGCTCACCCCCCTTGCCTATATCTGAGAATAATTATAGATGAGGGAGAAATAGTTCTCTAAATTGATAGGTTCAACTAGAGTACTTTTTGAGATCCTGAGTCTCTGATTAACAAATGTCTATTGAGGTAATAGCTGGTGCCTGGAAGTGTTGTAAGGTGTATAGGCTAGAGGTAGTGGAAGACATAAATAGGTTAGGAAAAAACCCTCTTGTGAAAAAAGGAAACAAGCTGTCAGTGTAGTGACTTAGCTGCACCTGCCACTCACCATTGCCCCTGAGGGAAAGCACGGTTCAGATCCACATGAGAGAAAGTACAGTTCAAATCAACTTGCTTTTCCTGTGATCCTCGAGCTGCTGAATCGAGCCAGGTCCTTTATAAACTTTATTGTTGGTTATTGATATTTGTCATTAATAAAGGTTAGTGTTATCATCATCCCTCTCCTTATACAACATACTAGCAGTTTTTTTGATACTTGTTTAAAGAACATTTTTCTTTGTTCATTGAATTCAGTATCATCAAGTGTTTTTATTTTCAGAGCTATTGTGCCACTACTATTCCATCCCACATCTTCATAGCACTTATTCTTAGTATGTTTTCAAGGTCTTTATATGTGCACTTGAAAATGAACACAATTTCATATGTATTCATTAGCAATCACTGCTGTAGGCCTGTGTGTGTGTGTGTGTGTGTGTGTGTGTGTACCTCAAAGGCAGTGGTGACTCCTTATGAAGTAGAAAAAAGCTAAGACCTTGTTCTGAATCCTTAGTGGGTGAGAGGCTTCTGAATCATGATCTCTATCAAAATGTTGGTCCACAAGTCCAATTCGTGTGCCAGAACCTAGGGAGTCATAAAATTGCCGAATGAGAGTGGAGGAATTTGACTCCTTTCAAAAAGTTGTGCCTTTTCTATGTTGATGGCTATATTGTTTTGCCCTGAAGATCTAAAATGAGAGGATGCGTACTTCATGCTGTCCAGATTGAGGGGTCTTTAAATTCTACATCAAGCAGACCCTACTATTGGAATCACCGCAACTAAACAGTCTGCTGATGGCTCTGCCCACGCACCCCACGTGGCTCCTCTCTGTACCACCTCCCAGACCATTTATCTATTTCCTCAGCCTTAGGAAGCTCACTAGTGGTCCTATTTGGAGACAAATTTCTATTCTTAGTTGTTTCTTTTAAGAGTGTTCACTTCTGCCTGTCCAGAGAGGCTCAGTTGGTTGAGCATCATACTGTGTGCCAAAAGGTTGCTGGTTCAATTCCCAGTCAGGGCACATACCTGGGTTGCAATTTGGTCCCAGGTCTGGGCATGTAAAAAGTGTTCACTTCTCATCTGAGAACCAGTGCATTGTCTTATCGGTATTACTTGACTTGTTTTCCAAGGATTCCATTCTATCCTTTCAATTATAGCACATTTCTCAAAAATAGGTAGGCCTGTTGGTGAAACTCTGTTATTACAAAGGGGGTTAACTTGTATTTGTGTGTGTGTGTGTAGTGCATTTTAAATAATCTGTTCCCCAGGAACAGGATGCTTCTTTGGACAATTAAAATAATGCAGGCTCTTTCATCATCATGTATTTCAATAGAATAGTACTGTGTAATGACATTAACAATACCGTTGAATACTGTCGTTTCCTTCCCCAATTGTATGGTCCCTTTTTTCTCTGTATTTCCCTGTATTTTTTTACAAATACTTTTTTATATGTGTATTCTTTTGTTACATATGTATTATAATGATGCTATTTAATGGCATGAATACCGTTTACATTCTTTGATTTTTTTTTTATTTTTACTCACTATTAATTGTGTGACTTCATCTATGTTGATAACTATGGTGCATACTGAAGAATTGATGGTTTTTGCTAAATATTGATGAAATGTTTCTCCTAAGGGCTTCCACCATCACCCCAGTAACAGGATGTAACAATTTCACATGTTTTTAACACTTCGTCTTTTTAGACTTTGCAATTTTTCCCAATCTGATGAGTACGAAGAAGTTATTGCGTTTTAATTGACATTACCCTGAATACATATTTTAATATTTTGACCACGTAGTACCCTCTTCTGGGAATTACCTGATTCCCATCTCTTAGCTATTTTTTTCTTGGGGTCTATGCCCTTTTCTTGTTGGTTTCTACTAATTCCTTATCTTTCTGGATAATAAGTCTAAGGAGAGTATGTGCATTGCGTAGATCTTCTCCAAATCTGTGGTTTGACCTCATTATTTTATCATGGTCTTTTGATGACCAGAGTTAATTTTAATATAGTTTTTTGCATGTATGATTCGTGCATTTCTGTTTTAAGAAAACCTTCTCTCCCATGAAGTCAAGTATTTTCTTTATTTCTTTTCATAACTTTAGCTTTAAAGTTTGGAGCAAAACTTTATTTAGGTCTGGTGTTGAATTTTGTGGGGGCTGAGGTAGGGGTACAATTATATTTTTTATTCTCAGATAAACAGTTGTTAGCTAGTCCATCCTTTCTAATGATCTGCAGTGTCCCATTTGCAATATCTGACATTAACGTGTATGTGTGGCATTGTTTCTGTGTTTTCTAATCTTGGTCTATTCACCCAATCCCATGCCAGTGCACATATCACTAATTACTACAGCTTTACAGTAAAAGTCTGGGTATCTGGTAGGCCACGTCTCTCTACCATGTCATTTTTCTTCAGAATTGTCTTGGTTATTCTTGACTCTTTGCACTTACTCTATTCATTCTTTAGGTCTGCTTACATTTATACCACTTATCTTACAATAATATGCTTTTGTTTCTCACCTCCTGGACATTATGTTATCACTGACACGTATTTTATACACTTGTTATAAACTCCACAATACAATTTACTGTTTTTGTTTGAACAGTCAATTATCTTTTAAAGAGGTTTAAGTATAAGGGGAGGGGAGACCTCACATATTTACCCATGTAGCTACCATTTCTGATGCTCTTAATTGCTTTGTATAGATCCATATTTCCATCTGGCATTTCCTTCTGCTTCAAGAACTTCTTTTAATATTTTTCTAATGCAAGCCTGCTGGTGAAGAATTCTTTTAGCTTTTGTATCTCTGAAAAAGTTTCTATTTTTGCCTTTAGATTTTGTAATATCTTTGAAAGATATTCTTGCTGGGTATGGAATTCTAGTTTGACAGTTACTTTCAAAACTTTTCAAGGTATTGCTCCACTGTCTTCTGCCTACATTGTTACAAATGAAATCTGCTATCATTTTCAAAAATATTATTACTGATTTTTAGAGAGAGAGGAAGGGAGAGCTGGGGGAAAAGAGAAACATTGATGTGAGAGCAGGACATCTGTCATCTGCCTCCTGCATGCCCACTACTGGAGACTGAGCCCATAACCCAGGCATGTTCACTAACCCAGACTCAAACCAGTGACCTCTCCATGCATGGGGCAACAATCAACCAACTGAGGCCAGAACAAGAAAATAGCTTTTCAGATAATTCCCTAAAACATCAAAAAAAAAATCAGTGATTGAGTTTTCCTAGGGAATATTAATTATCTAACCAACTGCACCACACCAGCCAGGGCTGCTATCATTTTTGTTTCTTTGCAACATTTCCCTCCCATCCCCTGACCCCTGACTGCTTTTAAGATTTTCTCTCTTTGTCACTCATTTTGAACGATTTGACTGTACCAAGGCATAGTTTTCCTTATTTTTTTTGTGTTTGGGATTTATTAAACTTTTTGAGTCATAGTTTTATATCATCTATGTCTCTCTTTAACCGTTTGAATATATGCAGTAATGTTACATTAGCTATTTTCTATGTTCTTATCTACTAATTCTAACATTTACATTGGTTCCAGGTCAGTTTTGACTGATTGATTTTTCTCTTGAATATGGCTCATACTTTCATGCTTCCTTGTAAACCTGGTAATCTTTTGTTAGATGATGGTCATTGTTGGGTGCTAGACATTTTTGTATTTCTGCAATTATTCTTGAGTTGTGTTCTGAGATGCAGTTAAGTTTCTTATAAACAGTTTCATCTTTCAAGTCTTGCTTTGTTAAATGGGACCAGAGCAGTATTTATTCTGGAGCTAATTTTACTCACTAATGAGACAACACCTTTCTGGGTACTCTAGCCTGTGCCTTATGAATAATAAGGGCTTGGGGAGGGATCAGTCTGGCTAGTAGGAATAGTTGTCTGAACCGTATGCCTTTTATTTCAGGTCCTGTGGAAGCTCTAGGCACTATTTTCTATTCCTTTCAGGTATTTATTTTTCCTGGCCTTGGGTGGTTTTCTCACATGCATTGTACTGATTAATACTCTGCTGAATCCTTAAGAGGGGCCTTCTGCAGATTTTCAAGGTTCTCTCTCTCAACAGTTTTCTCCTTTACAGTAGTCTGTCAAAATTCTAGATGAAAGTAACTAGAATTATTACCTGCATCTTCTCTACTCAGGGAGCTTATTGGCCTCCACCTTGGTTCTTCCTTATTGTGCTGCAGCCTGGAAACTCCCAACCCCCAAATACAGGAATTGAAGTTGCTAGTAAATGGAAGTTGAGTGAGCAGGAAAGCAGCACTTTTGGCTTTCAAATCATATCTTAGAGTTAGTTCTTTCTGTTTCTTAAAGTAACATTTTACTTCAGTGAGTTCTTAGGTTCATGTCTTTCAAGAGTATTCTTACTTCTTGGAGTCCTTTTATCATACTCGTGCACCAGGAGGTAAGTTTGTGAAACTATGTTCACCAGGACCAAGGGCCCTGTTCCTTGGAGCCAGAGTGATAATTAAACAAATGCTCTTTTTTTCGGAGAAAGGTGCTAGCACTGTACTGCAAGCCATTTAAGCAACTAGGTTATAAAGTAAACTCACTGGAACAGCTACGCTGATTGTGTCAACAATACCTCAATGGGGAAAGTTTACTGACAGATTTTTTTTTTTTTTTTGTACTAGTAATGAAGCAGTTGAATTACTACTCTCTAAATTGATGAACCCATAGTAAGACTTTCTTTAGAGCTCTTCATTTCATGTATAAACTATCCTTTTAGCTTTGAGTTGTTGACATAAAAAGGAGTATCTCCATGTGTTTAACTATTGTTTTCTATGGATGGGATGAGGTCCAACTATTCAAATGGATAGTTTATAGTTTCTTTTATTTTTAGTACTTGTTTCTAGTCCTTACATATGACCCAAAGTATGTCAGAGATATAATCCCATTATCCAAAAAAAGATTGGCTTTCTCACTTCATAAAATATTAGTATTTGATATGAATAATATAGATATCCTTTAATAAAAACAGTAGTAATGGCAGGAGGGTAATCGTTTAACCCAAATGACCTGCCAGCCAAATCTGGCCTACTGCCTATTTTGTAAATAAAGTTGTACAGCGAAGCCCATTTATTTATGTATTCTTGCTACATTAGCAGAGTGGAGTAGCTACATCAGAATTGTGACCCACAAGGTCTAAAATATTTACTATGTGGCCTTTCACAGAAAATGTCAGCTTCTGGTGTATTCCATTGGTGTTGAAGTGAGGTAAAATCTTAAGACTAAAAACTAGGAATCGGAAAGGGAAGTAGAGATAAACTAAATAGTACTCTGGTGGGAGATTTAAGTACACTATTGTGGGTGGCATCTGAGCAGCAGAATTAGAGCCTAAGCTTATAACTGCCCATCACTGAATATATTTGAAATACTTTTGTCAGTCTCAAAATTGGAAATTCAGTTATCTGAAGAGAAGAATTCTTAAATTCCATTTTATGGTCAATAACTGCATATTTAAGGTT
Source organism: Miniopterus natalensis (assembly GCF_054644295.1). Taxonomy (NCBI): domain Eukaryota; kingdom Metazoa; phylum Chordata; class Mammalia; order Chiroptera; family Miniopteridae; genus Miniopterus; species Miniopterus natalensis. The sequence continues at coordinate 63,488,444 of NC_142089.1, read as the reverse complement.
AGCGATAATTTAAAGAAAAACTCATTATGAATTTGGTAATATAAATAAATTAAAAACCCACTTTTAAGTTAGTGGTTTAATTGCAGTTTTCCCTGCTGTTTATTTTTCTGTAAAAGAACATAAAATTTAGAGTTCAAAGGGAGTAAAAAAGCTTAAACATTGTATGGGGGATGAAATCTTGTGCCCACTCAGATGAAAGACCACTGTGACTCACTAATATAAAGAGTCATCATAGCATTTCTTGTATTAAAAGTATTACTCATTTTCTCTTATTTCATCTGAGTAACATTAGGTCTGTTTAGTTTATTAATTGGGCCTTTCTCAAGCTTCTTATCCCTTCACTCTTAGTTTGGTATAGACTTAATATATTATATATACACACACATGCACAGATAATAGATATAGAATTAATTTATAAAAAGGTTTGCAGAGGGTTTTGCTTTCTAAGATCAACATTCAATTAATTATTGGGGTAGAGACTTAGGTAGGAAAGATACTGGGCCTTTAGCTTTCTATTTTCCTAGTTTATTTACTAATATAAAGTGCCTAGCTCATAGTGAGTAGTCAGTACCACTTGCTGATAAATGAGAATTAAATACAGAGAGGGCCAGTTCTGGTTCAGAAAGGCAGATTGTCAAACATATTTATCTCCTTCCCCTTGAAACCCTTTGAAAATAATAGTAAACAGTTTGTTTTGTTTTTTTAATCATTAAAATGAGAGTGGGGCCTTTAGTGGACAGGATAATTCAACAGATTTCTGGATTATAGAGAATGAAGGAGTGGCAATCATTATAGCAGAACAGAGGAAGCTATACCAAAGAGAGTCGCTCTGTTCTGGAGAACCATAGAAGCTCAAGTGTGGCAAAACCAAGAGTAAGGGGGGATTCATGTGAAGGTCTTTATGCGGAATAAATGTTCACAATCCAGGAGGGATTTTTCCAGACAAATAATTTTTTGGAAATCGCAAACTAAATGAATTAGCTCCATTCTCGCATTTAAGGGTACCACCTCAACTTGAATTATGCAGCTCCCACTTATCAGTATATTGCTTTATTCTTAAATATGAACAGACACAACACTTGACTAGATGTTTGAGAAAAGAGTACATTATACAGTGAGATCAGGGTTTTTTGTTTTTTTTTAAGGAAGGAGCAAAAGGCTTTATTGGTAAATATGCAGATAAAGGGGGGGGGGGAGATAGAAACATCAGTGATGAAAGAGAGTCATTGACTGGCTGCCTCCTGCACGCCCCCAACTGGGGATTGAGCCCGCAACCCGGGCATGTGCCCTGACCAGGAATTGAACGTCGAGCTCCTGGATCCTAGGTTGATGCTCAACAAATGAGCCACGCCCGGCCAGGCAAGATTTTTTTTTTTTTTTTTTTTAATGGTAGGAAAAGATGACTGAAGAAAACAAACAGGATATAAAAGAACACTTTAAAGGAAAAAGTTAGTGGCATCAGAGAGGCTGTCCTATTCATAAAATAAGGGCAAGTTGCTATAAAAATAGGTTGATCAGAAAGTAAAACAAATGTCATTGGAAATTCAAAAGTTACCCACTTTTAAAAAAAAATTAGTGAAGTGGAAGCTAAATTTGGTGTAAGGACACAAATAACTAGAACCAAAAAAATAAATAAAGAGCTTTAGAGGATTGATCCAAAAGGAATAGGAATTTTAGAAAGTTTAGACAGAGACAGCAAGGGAATAATTTACAACGTATTTCAGGTAGCTGAAGTCCAGACACGCCGTTTTGGGGAGCTCGTGAGTTTCTCCCGTGAGAGGAGATGCACAGCCGAGTGCGTGAGATTTACAGTGCGGTGAGGCAGGCCTGCAGGGTTCCGAGGTTAATCGATTCCCGTTTCTCATCACCGGAGCGCGCCTTCCGTTCTGAGGCAAGTGATCAGGCCTTGAATTCTTTACCTGGCCAGGTTGCCAACGGTGAGGGTGAAATACGCACTTCAGGTGTACAGGGACGCGTGTTCTCGTCTGTACTACTGTGCAGGTATGTTCAAGGAAGACAGTTGGTAACAGTGCAGTCAGCTCTGGCCGACTGAGGCAGGAAAGGAATTTATTGCAAGGCTATTGGGTAACTAACTAAATTGTCTAGACGATTAGAGAATCGCGCTTGGAGAACAGGCAGGAAGGAGGAATGATCAACAGCCAGACCACAGCCAAAGCATCAAGCCCCAGAACCAGTCCAGCACCTACGGTTCCTCCTCCCGGGCTCCCAGCCATCACCTCGGGTCTGCTCCCTTGCAGGGGCCACTCGAGATTCCGCAGAGCGTTGTGCCTACCTGTGGCGGCCCAGGTGACAGCGCGGGGAAGCTGAGGAAGGGCACTGGGGGTCTTCAGCTTCTGTGGCCTCCCACCAGGACTGACAGAGTGGAGAACTTCTAATGGTAGGGGGTGGGTTCAGAGGCTGGGCAGTCAAATAACATGACAAGTGTCTACCTCAGACACCAACAATGTATGACATGAAAGAAAACTGCAGAAAGGCAGCCGTGCAACAAGCATGGAGAATAGTCCAGCGTCTAGACAGCAGGAGGGCCAGGAGTTTCAGGCAGGAGAAGAAGCGGGGGCTAAATGGAATGTCTGATATGGCAGAAAGTTAGAAAGTTGAGGATGTGGTGGAGACAAATGGTGCCAAAAAGCAAGAAAGGCTATTTGAAACTCCCAAGTAAACAAACTTTACAAAAAAGGAAATACAATCTCAGTATACTGTTTGACTCTGAAATGAATGATACTTGTATAGTAAAAGTGCACAGCACTGGTTTTTAATTTAAACAAAAGTAATGATGTAACTATTGGAAAATCGTGGAAGAGGTGGGTGTGGCATCATGAAGGAAGTCTACATAAAAAATGAAAATTGCTAAACCAAGAAATAGCTATGTAAGCTTATTACTCAGAGATAGAGGACCCTGGGCAGGTAGTCATAAGATCCCCGAGCTAGTGGATTTTTAAAAATCATGTGCGTTTAGTTTTAAATTGTCTTAATTATAATTTTTTTAAAACAGTGCATGTGTGTAGAAAGGAAAGCCGTCACCAGTTCATGAGTAAATGGCTTCTATTCCAAAGTTGTGAGGCAGTTTGAGATCCCTTTTCCTTTAGAAACGTTCGTATGTATGTGGTTAGATTTCCAAAAATAAACGCAAGTTATACTGATTTAAAATACCCTAAGTCTGTAGTTTAAAGTTCAAAAAAAGAAAGATGGCCAAGTTTGCAGGCCATTCTAGTAATCCATTGAGAAATGATGGGGGAATTTAGCCGGGGCAGTGAGATGGACATGCATAGGAACACATCTGAGAGAGAAGAGAGATTCTGCTCACCAGCTGGTGGGGTGTGGGGTCTAAGGGGAAATCTCTACCGAGATAAAATGTGTGCTTGCTATTCCTGTCGCCCGCCACATGCCTCTGTCAGGGTTTTTTCCGTGTCCATTCAGTTCTCCAGTTCTCTGAGATAATTGGGTTTCTGATTAGGCTTCTCACCTAATAGCTCATAGAGATGCTTGTTCATGTTAGATTATGAACTAACCTCTCTCCCAAAAAGTCCGAGAAGGCCTTAGAGCTCTTCCTCTTAAGTAGTAACCTCATCTCTTAGAAAGGTTGATGTCTGAGTGTGGTTATTAGCGTGGTGAGTAAGGGACTATGGCCTGGCCCCTTCTTTATTCCCTAAGCAGGGCCCTCCCTACCGCCAGCATCTCCGACAGGGCTCTTCCAAGTCTCAGTGCTTCTGCTTGTGCTTGGCCAGCTGCGCAGGTGCCCCAACTCCATTTAGTCTCTGCATGACAGAGCCCATTGGCCTTTGAGGACTTGGCACAAGTACCGCCACCTCTAACTGCTCTCTCCAGATCCCCACCCACCTCTCTGTCCAGCCCCTCTTCCTGCCCTCCTGTCCCCAGCCGCGGGCTCATTTCAGTGTTGGTCATGCAGTTCCTGTTACTTGTCTGCCCGCACCCTCTTATATAGTGGGGATCACTGTGTCGCCTTTACAGTCATCTCCCTGTGCAGGGAGGGCCTGGCACAGAGCAGACACTTAATAAATAATTGGATGGATTAAAAAATGGTTAGCCACTTGAGTTAATGTATAGTAGTCACTGGAAGCTAGGTATTCTTTACTCAAAGTCCCCATGCCCTAACCTGCTGAGCTGATGGCCAGAAACCAAGTGCGGTTCAGCTGTGGCCTGGGCTCCAGCTGGAGATCCCTCGTCTGGGTTATTTCACTAATGTGCTTAACCTGTTCCTCATTCTCTCAATTTAATTTCCATTTTCTTCTATTTCCCTCCTTCCTCTGTTCAAAATGCCTGTCTCATGTTTGGCTTTGAGACAGAAATGTATCATATATCTAGTTCTTTTCCTTGCCCAGATCTCCTGTTAGCTGGGGTGAAGGGAGTTTATATTAGTGTTCACAGTTTGTTAACCTACAGCAGGCCGTGCCTTTTTCTTCCTTTAATTTTTCCGGTGGCTCAGCCAAATGGTAGATAAGAACACCACTTGCCTTTCCCCCACGAAGTGGGGATGCTCTTCCAGGAGCATAGCTTGTTTCTGTGTTGAACCCAGAGCCAGAGCCATACACGTTAGTACATAAGATTTTCAGGTCTAAAAAGTAAACTACCAGATTTTGTTTTGTTTAACCTCAAATGGAAATGATTTTTGTTTTTCTTGTAATGCAAGTAACCCATGCTCACCTTAGAATAACTTAGAAATATAAAAGGCTAAAAAGAAAATAAAACCATAATTCTACCACCCAAAGATTAATGCTCAAACTATTTGGTGTGTATTCTTACATACCTTATTCCTATGCATATAGTTTCCCTACAAAAATAAAATTTTACTACTCACACCTGCTTTTTAAAAACTTAATATATAACATAGTATAATATAGTACATAAATATTAATTGCATGACATTTCATTATATAAATGTATAATTACTTACTGAATTATTATTCTGAGATTGTTGGACATATGTGGAAAAATGTAAGTATTCAAAACACTGGCTGTGCTGTTTTTAATAGACAAACCTTAGAAATAACATAAATATTCTCATAGTATACTTCAAGAAGTGGAATTGCTAGGTTGGAAGGTATGAATGTAACATCACTTTAAAAAATACAGATACTACAGGACTAGAAACATGAAATCAATACCGTGGGTTTTAGTTCCTAGAGATTACCTCCACTAACAATTGATGTGGATCTTTTACTCTGGATACATGGAAAATTTTATAGTGAGGTCTATAGTTTTATAATTTTTCATCTCTATGAGATCATATTATACATATCTTTCTGCAACTTTAATTTTTCCCCTTTGTATCTCTTAAGAATCTTTTGAAATACAAGGTGGGGCAAAAGTAGGTTTATAGCTGTTCATATGGAAAATAATACAATAATAAATAAATAATAATACAAGAGCCTGGCCAGTGTGGCTCCATTGGTTGACTATTGTCCCATGGCATCGAGAGGTTGCTGGTTCGATTCCCGGTCAGGGCATATGCCTGGGTTGAGAGCTCGATCCCCAGTAGGGGGCGTGCAGGAGGCAGCAGATCAATGTCTCTCCCTCATCCATGTTTCTATCCCTCTCCCTTCCACTCTGAAATTAATAAAGACATATTTAAATATGCATATAATAAACTTCAAATATTTTTATATGGAAATTTTTTACAATCATTTTATAAAGTGTTTATAAGCATTTTATAAAGTGATTATAAGCATGATTTGTAGGCATACTTACTGGCTGTGGGGTCTTAGAAAAGTTATTTAAGCACTCAGACCTTAGTTTCCTCCTGTAAAATAGGAGATAATAATAACTACCTTGTGAGGTTGTGTGAAAATGAGATAACACAATTATTTGGAAAGCAATTAACATGGTGCATAATATATCATAAGCTCTCAAATGTTCATTGTGTTATGTTAAATGTTTATTGTGTTAAGAGTCCATATCTGTCTGGACTCTTCATTGCCAGTGGCAGTAATGTAAGTCACTTGTCTTCTTACAAAAAAGGGAGTTTGTTGGCTCACACAAATGGGTCTAGGGCAGGAGTGCTTTTCGGCATGGCTGTATCTAGCACCTCCCTTGAAGGTACTGGGACTCAGCCTCTCTCCAGCTCTTACCTCTGCTTTCTTCTATGTTGGCTCAGTTCCCAGGTAGCTCCAGGCTTATACCCTGCTACCTAATAACACCAGTACTTTTCAACAAAAATCCCAGGATTGACTGATTCATCTTGCTTTGTTCATGGGGCCCATCCCTAAACCAGTCACCTTAGTTAAGGAACTGGAATGCACTGATTGGTAGGCCCAGATTACAGTACTTACCTTTGTAACTGATGGCAACGGTCAGCTTAAGATATTGAGCAATATCAGACCTTTTGTTTTCAGGCTTTGAAACATAGAAACCACCTGAACTAAGTTCCTTCCCCAACAGAAAAAATAGGGGCAACAAATGCTGGGCAGGTGGAAACTGTGGATGTTCCCCACAGCCCACTGTTTGGCTGCCTGACCATGAGTCCTGGTATTTTCATATATGCATTTTCAGAAAAGCCTAACTGTGCAACTGTTAACAGAGGAATGTAATCTTAGTTGGAGCTGAGATTCCAGGAAGGTGCCATGTGGGTGATCTATCTACACAGCGTCTCTCATGTCCAGCCTTGATTCCAAGTGGCTGGGCCTTCTGTTGAGTGCCAGAAAGATTAGTTGCTTGACTAGTAGGGGCCATCTAATATGAAAATCTGTTTATGAACAGAATAACTCAGTTCAGCAAGGTGTTCACACTAAGAGCAACCAGAAATTCAAATGAGCTGTGGCTGGTGTGGCTCAGTGCGTTGGAAGGTCGTCCCTTGCTCCAAAAGGTTGCTGGTTCGATACCTGGTCAGGGAGAGACAACCAATTGATGTTTCTCTCTCCCTCCCCCTCTCTCTAAAATCAGTAAAACATTTTTCTTTTTAATTGAGATGACCAAAAGAGATTTTCATCTGCCCTGGTGCTCAGCCCCGGTCAGGGGGGTGTAGACAGAGACAACCTGCACTGTTTAAATCCTCCTGTCTAGTGTTTGGTTCGGTTCGGTTCGGTTCGGTTCGGTTCGGTTTGGTTTGTATTACCAAGCATGTGTGCTTGAATTTGCTAAAGTAATGTTGCTCCAATATATGTCAAAATTCTTAGCCTTTCCCAAATGCGAGCCTGATTATTATGCCCATCCTCAGATCCAGGACCTGCAAGGTCTGTAGGTCCTCTCAAGCCCCACTCACTGAACAGGGAGGGAAGGAAGGTAACAGGGAAACCCAATAGAAACATCCATTTGGAAAAGGAAAGTAATACACAGTGGTTGCCTCCCATAGCACACCGTGTCCTCCTCAGCAGGAATGCTGGCTCTTGGAGACTGGTGGAGACGTGATTTGCTTGTCGAGTCAGTATAGCTACCTCACTTTCTACCCTCAAAGCTCGGATCTTTTTGCTAGATTCATAGGCTTTAGTAGTTGAGTATCTTAGAGGCTAAGATATCATAGGCCTTTGCTCTCTAGATGTAGAGATTGTCCGGCAATACAAGTGCCTTTAAAATTTAGTAGATTTTTCAGTCTAGTATTTAGATTTGGTTAACTCTGAGGTTTGGTGCTTGGTGACCAGTCACACATCATAACTAGTCCTACTCTTTAAAGTTCTATCTCAGTTTCTTAGCAACAGATTTCTGGAAATTGCCCTAGCCTACAGTTTATTGCTTCCATAGGTCCTTGCCTGCCTCAAAGCAGTTCGGAACAATAGCCTCAGATGGGGAGGCAAAACTAATATTCCCCAGGCTGCTGACCAGTGGTTGGTTCTCTATTGTGAGGGTTCAATAGAGTTCAGCCTTAGGGACACAAGAGTTCCAGGTCCCAGACTTTTTTCCCATTTGCCTTTCTTCTGTGGACTTTAGCATGAGCAGAGAATACAGCTCTCTATCTTGGATTACTTGGTACAGAAAATAAAGGCCTCCATGGCAAAGCTCTTTTCTTCTCTACTTTTAGGTAAGCCAGCCTCAAATGGAGCTTGTCTCTGTCAGTAATAATTTCCTAAAGGCCACGAGAAGTGACGGACACACTCTGCCACTCTTTAACAGGCTTGCCAGCCCCCCACCATTGCACCACACTCAGCTAATCCCACAGGCTGTCACTTGCAACACCACGCTTTCAGAATCTCAACTCAAAGTGCTTTAAGCAAAAAGGAGATTTTATTGACTCATGTAACTGAAAAGTCTGGGGAAGACCAGTTGTTGCCCCCAGTATATGACCTGAGACCCCTTTCCCTCCATCTCTCCACTCTGCTTTTCCCTGTGGAGGCTCCATTCTCAGGTAGTTTCCAGCTTACCAGCTTTACTGGGAAGGTACACCCCTTTCTTCCCAGTAATTCCAGAAAAATGCCTAGAGTTGGCCTTTGTTCACCCAGCTTTGGTCATGTGACACCCTGACCAGTGACTGTGGGTGAAGGGAAGAAGGGAGAACAGACCACAGTGACACCAGGCTTGGGTCACCTGTGTGCACTTAGGCTGTGAGAGGGAGGGGTACTCACCAAAGAACAATCAGGGAGCATTTTCCTGATGAAGAGGGAACTTTGCTGTGCCAACCAGAACAACAGGCCTACATGAGGATTGGACAGAATATTTGGGAGGGGGAGATGAAGTTGAGAAAACAAATTTACAGATTGTCATTCCTAGGCCTTTAGAGTAATGTTTAGCTAATAGAAAGATAATCTGTGCCACTAATCTAGGCCACATAGTAAAAAAAAAAATAGAGGCGAAATAACTTTAACACTATCTTAATTTTATAAAGCCAGATACTGGTTTTTAACATGTCAGCAATATTAAAATTAGGACATTTTACCCCTTTTTGTACTGTCTTTGAAATCCAGTACGTGTTTTAAATGTGTAGCCCAAGTCTGTTGGGATGAGCCACGTGTGGCTAGTTGTTTGCTGTAGTGAACAGTACAAACTGCTGTTAACCTTCCATAGAGAAGCTGAATATGTGTCATCAGCTGATAAGTTATTACTTCCATTTCTGTGTCTTGGGAGGTTATTTTGAAATTGTGAATCTCATTAGAAGAACCTACCCTAAAGTAAGCCTAAGTATACATTGCCGTGTGGAGTGTCTAATTGGTGCCACTTGTGTCTGAACACCCGTCACACCCAAACTGTTAGTACTCAACAGTGACCTCTTTAATCCTCTGTCTTCCCTCGTGGCCTAGTCTATGCCCTGTGTAGGTAAGGACTCATCTGTCTTCCTTACCCCTCTTCCCTAAGTCCAGTGCCCAGTACATAGAAGATACTAAATGGATAATTTTAAAGTGAAATGAAAACAAATTAAAAACTTTCATGAGGACTTCTCATTTGCCAGGTTTGGTGACAAAATGGTGGAAGTAATACCAGTTGAAGCCCAAGATTGAGTGTTTACAATTTTTTATTCTGACGAATGACCATCTGTAGTCTGTGACTAGTGTTACCATTCAGTCACTTAGAGAAAGAGAGAGAGGGAGAGATTAAATACCTATAGAAACCCAGGCTGTTTGCCAGGCACAGGTATACAAAGATAAATGGGAAAACAGCCTCTGCCTGAAAGGAAATGGGAAACAGATTAGTAAAATAAGTCTTATATCCAGTGTTATGATACAGATAAACACAGAGTGTTTGGGGAAGCCCAAGGAAGGCGGTCCAACCCAGGTCAGAGATGGAGAGAGGTAGCAAAGGTTCACTGGGGAAAGTTAATCTCAGTTCCATGGTGCCCGCTGTATTCTTAGTATCTAGCCCCATGCCTGGCACATGTCGAATCAATGAATAAATGAACAAAGTGGCTCCTGCACCTAATCCTAAAGGATTGCTGGGTTTGTCCGTCTGAGTGTATATGGATGGTCATTGTCAATGGAGAGAGTGTTTGCAGGACAGCCCATCCCCAGAGCCAGAGCCTGGCTGTGGGGAACGGCGAGACCCTAAGCGAATGGAGCTGAGGTGTGAGAGCAGGCAGGAGCCTGCGGCACTGGGCGGGGGCCAGATCCCACACAGCCTCGCTTCTTGTGATTGTCCATGTGACCGGGACAAATGATTGTACTTTCTTATTCCAGGCCAAGCGAAGGCTGGAGCTAGGAGAAAGCGGTCATCAGTACCTCTCAGATGGTTTAAAAACCCCCAAGGGCAAAGGGAGAGCTGCACTGCGAAGTCCTGACAGTCCCAAAAGTAAGGATTCTTTCCTCTCTGGTTCTCCATGGTGTGGGCTCCCCACTTTCAAAGCTTGTGGCTGGAAGGATGCCAAGGTGTGGATAATTTGGGCATGTTTTGTTCTTTTTCATTTCTTACTATGCCTATCCAAAAAATAAATACAGTGTCTGCAGACACCCAGTGAAAGATTTAGAGTCACTCCAGTGCCTAAATACTGACTTAAGGGGAGGCCTCTTGAAATGTGTGCAGTTTCATTTCTCAACTCAGAATATAAGCTCCTTGTTATGTTCTATAATCCAATTTAATTTTAACGGACATTACTTCAGAGACTGAGGCTAACTGGGTGTAGACGAGCTGTGCCACGGTTGCTAAAGTCTGTGTCGGCCTAAATCTCTAGCTCAGCGTAAGGCAGCGTAAGAATTGGTTGAGACCAGTGAATTGCAGCTGGTTTCCCTCTCCATTGATACGATCATCATTTCTTCTGGGAGAGAGAAAAGTAGGTCAGAGATGGCTAACTAGTCCTTTATGTCTCTGGCATTTAATGTAAAGGCTAAATTAGACTGTGTTCTCTCCTGTCCTATAGTTTATGAAGTAGGCAGTCCACAGATTGTGTGTACTGCTAAATTAAACCCTTGATCTGTGACCCATAAGAATAAATGCAATATTAAATAAGAAATTTTATTCAAGACAGATGGGGAGACTTGATTGAAAGACTCTTCCAGATTCCAGATAATCTTCATCCAAATGAAGCATTAGTTGAAATATTGGTGAGCTCGTTACATACACGCACAGACCCTTGGAGCCTGAAAGGCCAGTGAAGTGGGTCTGTCTGCACCCTGTCACGAAATGCTGGAGAGATTTGCCACCTGGCCCCATCAGGTTAGACTCCACATGTGCTGGTGCCACAGGGCCACAGCACTTTTTCATTCATTCAGCAGACATTTTTGAGCACTTACTGTGTGTGAGATACTCCACTAGCCCCAGGGAATAGAGTGAGCCAAAGTAGAAACTACCGAGAAATTCACAGTGCAATGCTCTAATCAAACAGGAATTTTTATTGTCCCTTCCTTTTCTAATAAAGCGGTTTCATAGCTTTCCCTGTAACTTCACAGAAGCAACAGCTTTGCTTCCGATACTAACACTCGGCTGCAGTGGGAAAGGGGGCTTGCTCAGCTGCAAAGAAACCCTTCATTTCTTTACCTTCCCCCTGTCCCCCACCCGCTCGGTTTTTGTTTTTCCTTTAAGCTCCAAAATCTCCCTCAGAAAAAACACGGTATGATACATCACTTGGTCTGCTCACCAAGAAGTTCATTCAGCTACTGAGCCAGTCACCTGATGGGGTCTTGGATTTGAACAAGGCAGCAGAGGTGCTGAAAGTGCAAAAGAGAAGGATCTATGATATCACCAATGTGCTGGAAGGCATCCACCTCATTAAGAAGAAGTCTAAAAACAACGTGCAGTGGATGTGAGTATGAGTCGCACCCCGCTCCCCATTCCCTGGCTCGGATGGGGTCCATCCCGACGTTGAGCTTTCTCTCGGTCCCAGCTTTCGCACTCCTGCCCACACTTCATTTCGTTGCTCTCCTAACTCTTCTCTCACATTCTCTGTCCCTCAACTCCTTAGCCACGAGTTCAAAGTCTGTTTTGGAAGAGACCTGTTTAGATACTGTCAGAGATTAAAGGGTTTATACTCCATTAGCTTTAAGTAAGGGGGCCCTGGGATTCACTGGGGTCCTGCACGTGCACAGTGGAATGCTGTTCCCTTGTTACCGTGAAGTCCATGTGTGCCATCTCACAGACGCTAACTCCAGTAGGGATCTGGGAATTATGGCTGTGTGTTAACATATCTGTGTATACACACAGTCTCCACATATCTTTACCCATGGTTCTAGTAGCAGATTAACTCACTTCCTGAATAAATTAAGGCAAGAGTCAAATGCCTCAGTTCCTTCTAGAAAGCGGAGATGACGACGGGTCACCTAGACACCCACGTGTGAGATTAAATTTGTGAATTATGAACAGAGCACCTGAACAGCCAGTATTTTAGAAGAAACTATTAAAGTGTATTGGAAGGAGTAACTCTGTTATGGGGTTTGAAAAAATACCATGTCAAACATGATAAGATGAACAGGTAACTGTTTGGAATTTGCGGCCGATTCGGTAGTAGTGCATTTTGGCCTGTGGTTTAGAGAAACCCGCTGTGTTCGTGCGTATAGCACATCCAGTCTGTTCCCTGAACTCCTTTTCCTTTTCAGTTGTTGGTATAGGACCCTCAGAAATTACCTAGGCTTTTTGTGCTTGTCGGATGATGTTTGGCTGAATTTTAAATCATTCCATCTTTTCTTTCAAATTTTTCTCTTTCTGTGTTTTCCTATCTGCTCCCCCACCCCCACCCCACCCCACCCCACCCCACCCCACCCCCAGAGGCATGTGGCAGGAAGGAGCTGCCTCTCTTTGCCCTTTGAAATTGAGCCTTCTGCAGAAACAGGCCCCCTCTGTAGGAAAGAAACCTGAAAATAGTGGTTTTTCACTTAATTTCTATGGTGTGAAAAGTGAAGGACTGTATGTATAAATATATATATATATGTATGTATAAATGTTCTAACTTTAACACTTGGCAAACAAGCAGTGTGACCTCCTATATCCCGAGGGGACATTTACCCAAAGGATCATGTCTCCCTGCGCCCTTGATTGTTCATTTCCCCCTTCCCTTCAGCCTCTCGAGTAGCCATGAAGAGTCTGTGTTTGGATTTCTAGGGGCTGCAGTCTGTCTGAGGATGGGGGCATGCTGGCCCAGTGTCAAGGCCTGTCAAAGGAAGTGACCGAGCTCAGTCAGGAAGAAAAGAAATTAGATGAACTGATCCAAAGCTGCACCCTGGACCTCAAACTGTTAACCGAGGATTCAGAGAATCAAAGATATCCTTTGTGCCACCTGGTCATTGGGGTTTAGTGCCTTCTAGACTGTTTCCAGAATGGGCAATCTGACTTTTATGCACAAGGTAGAATTTTACTCTGGTTTCGTGCGCACGCATGTGGAGTGTGTGTGCCTGTGTGTATGTGTGTTGTGTGTGTGCATGTGTGCTCATATGTTTGAACCCACTTATCTTTGTATTCGAAGTCAGTACTTATGGAAAGATAATCACCTTTTATGTCTCTTTTATAGCAAGGAGGAAACCATTTTTAAAATTGTTTTATTCATGTGTGGTTGGCACGTATTGATACTCATAGCGTAAGGTAACGCTATTATAAGATACAGATGGTGTCAGTATTAATATTAATGGCAACATTCCACAGGTTTGTCTTTGGCTTCCCAGATTTTGGGTGGGTGTTAGCTGTCATTGTTGGGGTTCTCACATTCTACTTTCTTTCCATCAGCTACTGGAGCAATTGGAAGTTGTCGAAGCTGTCTGATTGAGCTGTAGTTGAAGAAATAGAGAATATAAAAGAATTATCTGATAAATTTTAAAGAGCATTATGCTGATTCACAACACCAAAAATTGATTTTAGATGCACCGCAGCGCCTGAGAAATCTCAATTTATCTGTTCATCTGCAAACAGTAGTTCATGGAAATAAAAATGTAAAAAGCCAGTTTTTGTTCTCAGTAGGCTAACAATCTGTTGGCCACCTCAGGACAACTTACTCTTCATCTCACTTCAGACAAAAGATTGAGGAGATTATTTCGTTGTTTTGCCAAGAAGATTTTGCAGTATTCTCAGTTATTAGTATGAGACAAAAAGCAATATTTTTAAATTACCCCATCTCTAATTTTAGTTCCAAACTTTAACTGTTCCACATTTACCTTTGTGAGGCAGACAATAAAATGTGTCCTGCCCACTTTCTTCTAGTGTCTCCTCTCCAATAGGCTTTCCCTTGGAGGGTGTGGGGACATTTATTTTCCAATTCAGGCTGTTTTTTGAAACTGCGATTGTTCATTTCCTGTTGACCAAAAGATTAACCTTGTCAGCTGATGATTAGTGAGATGGAGAAAGAGGTGTGCTGATATGAACCCCCAGTGGTGGCCAGAGTGGGTTTACAGGGGAAGAAACCAGAATAGCTCTCGTTGGGCTACTTCGTTCATTGCTTAGTTGGGAGCCCCAGTGAGGAGGAGATGTGGTGGTTCCACATGATTGGCAGCTTGTAGTTTATGGCATTGTCACCTACATTAGCTTTCTCTGGGGCCTTTGTTGCAGAAAATGAAAGCTTCCTAGCAGGGGACTGCTAACCCAAGAAGCAAATGCAGGAGGCAGCCACAGTGGAAGCACTTTTAAGTCTATAAGATTAGAGAATATGCTTGCACAGTTTATTTCCATGTGCCATTCAGTTCCGAATTTGGTACAGCTTGTTCACAAATGTGTTGAAATTTTCTTTCCTGCAGCATGTTGAGTAATTGCAGATGAGCCTTTATGTTAATGAGTTCTTGTCACGTAGTTTTTTCACTTTGGGCTGTGGTGTAAGTACCTGGTTGGTTATCAGTTTCCCCGGTGTTCTCAGTAAAAATTCCGAACTGTCAAGACTTGTTTTAACCCTCACACAAGGATACGCTTCTAGTGATTTCAGAGAGGGCGGGCGTGACGGAGGGAGGGGGAGAGGGGGAGAGAGAGAGAGAGAGAGACAGAGAGAAGCATCGATCAGTTGCCTGCCTCCCGCAGCCCTTTGGTATACCCGATGATGCTTCAACCAACTGAGCCACCCGGCCAGGGCATGTCAAGACTTTTTACAAAGGTACCGGTTGGCTTTCATGGTGAGATAAATATGATGACCTAAAACCTGGAATCCTGCTTGAACTGTACAGTCAAGCTCAACGCTGAACTGGCTGTTGTCTCAGTTATTGAGACTTTAGCTTTGATAAATGCCCCTAAATGTATGAGCAGATTTGTGGTGAATGTGCTTTTTTTTCTGGTGAGTGTGTTCATAGCTTCCTTCAATGCCTCATAAAAACTACTATTCTAAGGGACATTATTTCCTCTAGGCTCTCCAAGTCCTGTGTCTGTGATAAACATGTTAGATCACAGAGTCTATTAAGTACATTATTATATTGCCTATAGAAATGCCTTCATTGAGTTGTGATTTGCTGTTTTATCGTAGGCATTTTTTTGGTGGGTTAACATAAAAAGAATGCTGGCTAAAGACATTGTACATTATGTTACTCCATGTTCCTTATTTAAGCAAACCATGCAACCTGTTCTTTTAGTGCCAAGTGAAAGCTTGTCTCTCTAGGCAAGCTTAAATGGATACTTTTATCGTATAATAAGTACCATCTTCTTTCATTATATCCTCGTAGGTTTGACTGCCAGGGCCCCTAAAGGAACCAACCATTCAGTGCTCAAAAGTAACTACCAAGAAGTACTGAAATATTATTTTACTCTCTTTTCCTAAATCAGTGTTTCTCAAATTCATTCAGGTTACAGACCATCTGGAAGCTGCTTTCTTCCTTGTGAACACTGAAATATTGATAGAGTTAATAATGCCATAAAAAGGATAATTTTTCTAACAGAGAAAGACTGACACTCTTGATATTTAATCACAACCAGCCCCGGTACACTTTAAAAAACATGTTGCTTGCCTCAGCAGTATTCTGACTTCTTCCACTAATATATCTGTTTGCTACTCATTCATTCATTCATTCATTTGGGTGGCTGCTGACACTTGCTAATAGTCAAGTACAAGATAGCAATTGTTGGAATTTGAGAAAAGATATGTTTAATAGAGCTTATTTATTACTTATTTATTTTTCTGTAAATTGGGATCTGCCATCATTCAGTTTGAGTGACAGCAGACTTCATTAGAGGGCATGGAATACTTGTGCTCCAGAGGAACTTGGTTTGAAAATCCTGTACCAAATTGGGTTTTGGTTTTCTTTTGATAATTTTTTATTTCAACTATTCTGTTTCTGTGTTTATTTAAAAAACTTAAATAGCCATGGACTTTTTTTAAAACAGGCAGAAAAAGCTATACATTTCTGTTGTTGTCCCAGAAAATAAGATTCGTGGGAGATCCCATATATTTCAAGATATAGAAGGCAAGACAGATATATTCTTATAAATCATAAAATACTTCAAAAATTTTCCATGCGTCTATTTTGTTATCCTCATAATGGTTATTACATCTGAGGCAATTACTTAGAAGATTTCCTTAACAGTCATTACGTTAGCTTATGTTACATATCAAGATATTCGAAAAATTAGTGGCCTTAAAGACCAAACTGTTATAGTTGTGAAAGCCCCTCCAGAAACAAGACTTGAAGTGCCTGACCCAGTAGAGGTAAGGAGACACCGTCTTTGTTCGTCTGCAGAGGTCTTTTGGGGACGCCTGAAGTTAAACAACCGTTAACTTCTGGTTAAAGCCTGTATCCCCCTAAAAACTGGGAAGCTCTTTCCCCCTCTATTTGACTTAACTCTAACTTTCAGAACATTTCAACAGTTCAGGGTATACTGAGTGTCCAGAAAGTCTAATTGTAACATAGCAGGGCACTCAGGTCAAGGTGGTATAGAGTGGCCTGTCCCTCTTGTACTTTCTTTTTTATTTTTCATAATTTGTTGGTTCTGATCATTTTGAACTTTTGGGGAATTTTATGTTGATTACTCTAGATATGGTTCCCACTACAAAGAGAGGTATGTTTTAAAGCATCTCCCTAACTTATCTTAGCGTACTTAAGAATTTATCATTTACATCATGTTTACTTTTAAGAGATAAAATGGGACTTTGGGTTATTTGATAGAGGAGGATATTGTAAGAAAGTAAGGGACATATTTTTGTGATTGGTTTCAGGTATCATTTGATAATAATAGTCCCAGACTATAATTCTAAGGTAAAGAAATGTAGTAAAAAGAATATGCATAGGAAATAAAAAGAGAATGAAATGTGCAAGCTCCCATCTAGGGTAGCGTTCTCACCTTAAGTGATAATAATAGCTCTATGACCTAGATGAAGAGGAATTTTAAATATTAGTGTGCTACATTGTCTTACTAAACTCAGTTCCAGTGGTTTTTAAACTTCAACATAAAAAAAAGCCTATAGTTGTTTGTTTGTTTTTTTTTAAAAAAAGAATACATTTAGAGAGCATAATTCACCTCTTCCAAGGCAGGGGTCAACAAAATTTTTCTTAAAAAAAAATTTTGAGACAGTAAATATTTTTGGCTTTGTGAGCCATATGGTCCTGTTGGAACTGCTCACGGCACAACTCTGCCATTGTAGCAGGGAAAAAAAACTAGTCAGAGGCAATGCATAAATAATGGGAATAAGCGTGACTGTGCCAATAAAACTTTATTCATAAAAATTAGTTGGTAGACTGGATTTGGCCCTTGGGCTATAGTTTGCTGACCCATCCTCTAGAGGATGACAGTCATTGAAAAAGGTGGACTATCTGTGGAAAAGGAAAATGAACTATGAAAATTACCCTTACTTTACAGTTTTAGGTGAAAATTACTATAGCTTTCCTTTCTAAAGGAACTTTCATTCTGAACTTTTCTCACTTTTTTCTGTTCATAGAGCCTGCAAATACACTTGGCAAGTACTCAAGGGCCCATTGAGGTTTACTTGTGTCCAGAAGAGACTGAAACACATAGTCCAATGAAAACAAACAACCAAGACCACAATGGGAATATCCCTAAACCCACTTCCAAAGGTAAGAATGCTGTTTTTGTCATTTGGAAACTATGTTAAAAATGAAGGTGACTAGAAGGATCCTGTATCAGGAGCACAAGTCTAGGCAAGACACAAAATCTTCTATTATTATTGTTTTGAAGGTAACGTTTTTTTAAAAGGCATTCTGACTAGTTTATAGGATAAAATAATGATCTTGGGCTAATGACTCCTCCACCCACTAATGGAGTCCCTCCGGCTTTTGCTATTGGCAGAAACCATTTCCTTACAGTGTTTGGAAAACCAGCTGAAGTGGGGAGTGAAGCTGGGCGAATCTTCAGCTACCCTTGGCCACACATCTCTGCCTGATGCTACAGAGTTCCTTAGAGAGAGAATTTAAAATGTTTGGGGAGAAAAGCCTTCTGTCAAAGAAGTTTTATCTTAATTTCCCCTCCTTCCCCACAATGTGATGGGGCGAGGATATGGGAGAAACCCCTAGCCAAATAAATCTAACTTTTCCCTGCACTGTCCCTAGAGCAAAGGCAGCTCTTTGTGGGTGTTTTTGTTTTGTTTTGTGGGGGTTTTTTTTGTGTGTGTGTATGTGTTTTTCTCCTTCAGTTTCAGTTTAGGAATATGTATTTAGTTTTTTCCCCATTTCCCAATATAGCAGCAAGAATAGCAGTGATTTAAGTGAATAGATCTGACTTAATACTGAACAAAGAAATGCAGTTGATGTCTGAAACCAGAGATAGTACTGAACCCTGTACAGCTGACCCTTGAACATCAACAGGGTTAGGGGTCCCTCTGCCCTCAGTCAAAAATCCACATATAAACTTACAGGTCCCCCAAATCTTAAGTTGTCCCTCGGTATCCGCGGGGGATCAGTTGCAGGACCTCCGTAGACTCCCAGGTGCGGATCAAAGACAGTGCAAGTATTTACTGAGAAAAAATCTGAGTATAAGTGGGCACATGTCGTTCAAGGGTCACCTGTATATATTGTTTTTTCCTATACACACATACCTATGATAAAGTTTAATTTATGAATTAGGCACAGTAAGAGTTTAACCACAATAACTGATAATAAAATAGAACAATTATAACAATGGACTAATAAAAGTTACATGAATGTGGTGTCTCTGTCAGAATGTCTTGTGCTCTACTCACCCATCTTGTGATGCTGTGAAATGATGAGGTGGAGTGAGGAGAATGGTGTGGGCCCTGTGAGGTGGCGTTAGGCTCTATAAGGGGCACTTGAACACAGCACTGTGGCACCACAACAGTCTGCTGATAACAGAGATGGTTCCTAGGTGACTTAACGGGCAGGGAGTGTCTGCCATGTGGAGATGCTGGACAAAGGGATGATTCACATCCTGGGCAGGATGGAGCAGGACAGCGCGAGATTTCATCACCCTGCTCAGAACAGTGGCAATCTAAAACTTAGGAATGTTTACCTCTGGAATTTTCCATTTTAATATTTAATAGTTGACTATGGGTAATTCTGAAACCGTGGAAGCAAAGCCACAGATAAGGTGTACAACACATCAAATAGTAAATCAAAAGACACTTTTCCTCCATAAATATTAAAAGTGAATATGTCTTATTATTTGTATTTTTAGAGGTATCTTTAATAAGCTGGTTGTTTGCCCTGGCCAGGTGGACTCGGTTGGTTAGAACTTGTTCTCAATATGCCAAGATTGTGGATTTGATCTGGCCAGGGCACATATAAGAATCAACTAATGAATGTGTAAACAAGTGGAACAAATCAATGGTTTTTTTCTTTCTTTCTCTCTCTTTTTCTCTCTCAAATAAATAAATAAATAAATAAATAAATAAATAAATAAATAAAGCTAGTGACTAAGTTAAAATCAGTGAGTTTCTACTAGGGAGCCAACTTTATAATATGTACCGCATGTTTTGTTTTTCTGAAATAATGACTAATTGATACTAGAGAAGTTTTTTAACTTGTTAGCCTCTAATCTTTGGAGCTCAGCAGGTATTTTAAGAGAGGAGGGAGGAGACTAGAACAAAGAAAGGCTGCAAGAGGTGATGTGTATCATAACGTTGTCTAATTGTCATTAGCAGAGGGTGAATGCTTTTATAACAGCAACCTGTGTATTCTAAGGAAAAAAGAATCATTTTGGTTTTCTCCTGATTTATTTTTGTGTTTCCACCAATTTTTTCCTTTCAGACTTGGCTTCAACCAACTCAGGACATAGTGATTGCTCGATTTCTATGGCAAACCTTTCTCCTTTGGCCTCCCCAGCCAACCTTTTACAGCAGACTGAGGACCAAATTCCTTCCAACCTCGAAGGACCATTTGTGAACTTACTGCCTCCCCTGCTCCAAGAAGACTATCTCCTAAGCCTCGGGGAGGAAGAAGGTATCAGTGATCTCTTCGATGCTTATGATTTGGAAAAGCTCCCGCTGGTGGAAGACTTCATGTGTAGTTGATTATGCTTTGTGAACTCCCCTTATAAACCAATATTTTTTTATTAATGGAACCAGAACATCAGTCATGCAGTGTTGTCCCTTCCTACCTTCTTCCTCCAAGATAGTATCATGAAGTAAACTACAAACTTCAGAACAAAGCTGACATTTTAATGGAATTTTTTAAATAAATTGTCTAAACGCACAGTTGCAGGCTCCCTTGGGAAAATCCTGCTTTGCCCCAGGCTCCAAAATCTCCTGGATGAGTCAGCAAGTGAGAAAATGTGCAATCAGGTGTCTCTCACCCATACTTTTCCTCCCTCCCTCCCGGATTGGCTTGCTGTGCCTGACGGATGGGCTGTAGAATGGGGTCTGGCCACCTGGGCCACTGGAATACAGCAATCTTCCTTAATAGCATTTCAAGCCGTGCCTTCTCTGCAGAAAGCATGTCGTTGGGGTCTGCTAATACGGAATGGAACTACAGGAACTGTAAACTTGAAGTCATGCAAAAGTATGAAATGGATGTCTTCAGCTCTTCTTAGGAATATTTAAATTACTGTCATAATTCAGTGTAAGCTATGGACCGTGTGTCCCACTAGGAGGTCAAGAGAACCTCCACAGCCTTTCTGATGAAGAACCTGTTTTCGAGTACTTGTTGCAGATACGGAAGAATAGCCGAGTTCTGCCACTCTAAGCTGTTGTGGATTTTCCTGTCTCCATAAACCACTCCCACTCCCCTGCCCCCAGCGTGTTTGTGAGTTTAAAGTTGATTTGTAGCAAATGCCTACTTCGGAGTTCTTTGTGGATTGTTTTAGACTTTATTTTATCTTTTAGCTGCCATTTAAGCATTCCTGTGGCACCCATCACCATTTCAGTTTGTTTACTTTGAAGCGGTTTTTGCTAATTCAGATTATTTAAGCAGAGGTAGGGAACCTCTCTGATCGGAGCATCTAGCGTGTGAGTGGGCCTGAGGTTTAACAGCCTTTGCGGCTTCCTTTCCCGGAGGGGGGCCGGGAGCCAGGCAGGCCTGGAGCTCGCTGGCCCTGGTGGCCCATCCGAAAGGGGAACCGGGTCGGGAGACGTGGCAGGCCCAAGGGACAGCAGGCGGGGGCCGTGGGCCCTGGCCTCCCGGCGCCCCCGGCCCGGGCTCTCTTACACCGCACTCAGGGAGACCGCCCCTCAGGATGGGGTCGGATGGGAGGAAGACGCCCCGCGCGGGGTGGCATCCCGTAGCGGCTTTTGCTCGCGCTGGTGAGGGCAGGGAGCGCCCACTTTGCGGGGTGCCGTGGTACCCCGGCCAGAGCCCGCCCCCCCTCTGAAGGAGCAAGGTGGCCCAAGGGGAGCGCGGGCGTGGAAGACGAAGCGAGGGAGCGCCAGGGTGCCCCCCGCCTCGCCCTGCAGGAGTGCTGTCCCCCGCGGAGGCCTTGGCGTTGGCGGGGGGAGGTGGCCCTTCCCCACCGGGAATGCGCCCTGGTACCTCGTCCATTCCTTGGGTGCTGAAGCCCGCGGGGTGAGGGAGCCTTAGGGACAACGAGCCCCAGCGCGAACAGAGCCCGGAGTGCTCTGTGCCCCGCCCGGCGGCAGGCGCGCGATTCGCGTGCGGAACCGAGTTCAAACTACCCCTTAGGAAACACGCAAAACGGAAAACCACGAGCCCCCGGCCCGTTCACTCCAGGTAGATTTCCACAATATGCAAAGTGGTGGTGGGGTCAGAACCGTGACACCAGCACTTTAAACGATTCGTGTGGGTATGCGTGGGTGTGTGTGTGGGAAGAAAACAAAGGTGCAGATGACCGTCCTTTCCCCTCTGCCTCCAGCCCGGCCTCCTCCCGCACACACTGGACTTGGTACAAATGTGGTCCGAGATGACGACGCTGCGGGGCGGGGGGAGGGGAGCTTTGTGTCAAGTGCCTACTGGAAATGCACTGTGGGGTTTTTTTCCTGTATGGGAAACCGTTTATGCCAAGCTTTTCCCCATTTCCCATATTTATCTCATCCGGTTAGCTGCCTCTGCTTCCAGCCTTGTGTAATTCTCTGCCAGCTGCACAAAGCTGATTTTTTTTTTTTCCAAAGTCTAAAGACTGAGCTCACCTGGCTAGGTGGTTGTGTGTTTTGTTGAGTTTCTCGTTAAACCTTTCGTAATGTAATGCCGTATTTATTGTTTTAAAATGAAAGGAATACTAATAAGTCTTAAAAGTTCCTTCGTGCATAAGATTTCTTCAGTTAATGGGCGTTAACTGGTGGATATTCATGCAGTGTCCATACTGTGTTCTGTCTGCATTAGTCATTTTCTTTTTGACAAAGTGGATTAGTTCCCCGGTATTTGTGTTCCTTTAAGTCAAAGTATGCCGGTTTCCTGGTACCATTGAGTTGCTGCTATTAAAAGCTCACACATGAAATGGCTAAAAGTTACAAGTGTGCGAATTATGACTGCGTGAGCCTTAGAAAATAAACTGTATAAAGGGCAACACATGAGCTGTCAAACAGTGTTAAGGTGTGTGTTTATATGTACAGATGTGTGCATAGCAATTGTTCTATTTAAGTTGACATGTAGTCTACTCACCTTTTCATTAGCAATTTTGTACAAAGATAGCAATTAATTTGTAAACACTGCCAGAATATTTTCTAGCTGGTTTGTAATTTTTTAAGAGTGTTATATTTTGTTTTTGTTGTTTTGTTGTGGTTCTTGTTTCCATTTTTGTTTCAAGTGTAGATCTGTAAATAAAATTGCAGTATTTAAAGCTTTCAGGAAAAAGAAGTCAGAACTCAGCGTGTGCATGACAACTCGTGTGTGTGAGAGGAGGGATTTGAAGGGGAGGATGCCTTGTAGAGTGAGTCAGGTGGCAAGTGTCAGATTGTGGGAATTTCTTTTCCTATGGGGTACGTGATTTTATCAAAGGGAAATATTTCTCCCAAAATTGGGAGAAGGCAAACTACTAATCAGTTTAGCTTTGTGTGTTGTATGCTAGTTTAAAAAAGAAAATGTGTAATATAATGTAAAAAAAAAAAGCTTTTATGATGGATTTTGTAAATAGATTTGTTACAGGGTAACCTGTTCTCTAGCTGTGATCTTACCACTTCAAATGGGTGTAATTTGAATAAATTTTGTATGGTAATGGATCAATAAAATGATTTTTTTTTTTAAGAGTTGCGACTTGTGGCTGGATTTTCTTACTTTGGTCTTACTCTCCTATATTAATTTCATTTTTAAAGACATGCTTTGCAAGTAGAGGCGAAAGCTTAAGACACTGTGCGTTCCCCGTGATTTGGGGCTTCAGGAACACTGATCAGGTATTTGTGGAGCACCTGTGGTATGCTCCCCACTTGGGAAGCACAGGAACTTGCCGTGTCTGACCACCTCAGAGACCACTCCCAGGTACTGAAGAAGGATTTTTATACTGAGAAAGTGGCAAGTCGAGTTCTGTTCCTCATAAGGAGTATGAAGCCAATAAACGTTCTTTTTTCAATATTGGTAATTACCTCCGTTGTTCAAAATTCTGTATTTCTTGTAATGCCAAATTGGGGCTTAACTGCTATGTCACACTCTTAACTCTGAGCTCATCTAAAAACTTCAAAATGTGTACCAAAAAAAATTCCCACGCCCCCAGTCTATTTACCCCAGAGGTAACCACTACTCTTTTCATTTTTCTTCACGTCTCGTTTCCTAGGCATATATAAACGTGTGTGCATGCATATGTGTATTTTAACAAATTATACCAAATATATGCTGATCTTTAGCTTTTTCCCCCCCACTAACTACATCTTGGACATCTTTCCATGTTTCTACTTAGAGATCATGTTCATTCTCTTCAAAGGCTGCATAGTATTCCAGTAATTAAAAACATTTAATAATTTATTGATCTAGGTGATTTTCTATTTGAGCGATTAAAAAAATTTTTTTAATCACCCCAGGACATGCTTTTATTGATTTTCAGAGAAAGGGAAGGGGGGAGAGAGAAACATCAATACAAGAATGAAACATTGATTGGCTGCCTCCCACACGCCCCAACCAGGGATGGAACCCACAACCTGGGTATGTACCCTGACCAGGAATCGAACCCGAGATCTTTTGGTATATGGGACAACGCTCCGACCAACTGAGCCATGCTGGTCACGGCTTGAGTGATTTTTGTTTGTTTTGCTATAAAGTAATATATAACACTGAATGCTTATATTCCAGGTACTATTTATATTATGCCAGGTAAAATACATATGACGAAATTAACCATCAATGACATTTAATACATTCACAATGTTGTGTAAGATCACTATTTCAGGACGTTTTCAGCCCCCCCAAAAAAACCATACCCATCGAGCCATCACATCTCATCTATTCCCAGCCCCTGACAACCACTCATCTGCTTTCTGTCCCTACGGATTTGCCTGTTCTGGATATTTCCTATAAATGGAATCATACAATACATGACCTTTTGTGTCTGTCTTTTTTTACTTAGCATAATGTCCTCATGGTTAATCCAAGTTATAGCATGTGTCAGTACTTCATTCCTTTTTATTTTTTTAAATATATTTTTGACTTTAGAGAGAGAAAAACATCAATCTGTTTCCTCCCACACACATCCAGACGGGATGGAACCTGCAACCTGGGCGTGTGCCCTGACCAGGAATCAAACCGGTTAGCTTTTGGTGCAACGGACAATGCTCCAGCTCACTGAGCCACACCTGCCAGGGCTTCATTCCTTTTCCTACCTGAATAATACTCCATTGTATGGTCATGCTACATTTTTTAAACCCATTTATCAGTGGATGGACATTTGGGCTTCCACCTTTTGGCTATTGAGATGCCAGGTACTATTATTATAAGTGCTTTCTTGAGCACTCTGTTTTCAAAGCACACATCACTAGCTAATATGATATCTCCTCTTCCAGAATGTAAGCTCAGTGAGGAGAGGTACTTGGTACGGTGCACTGTTGTGTCCCCAGTTCTTAGAAAACATATTTATAATACCTAATATATGAATGAATTATTCCTGTTTTGCTGATGAAGAGTCTGAGGTTTAAGAATATTTTTAAAAACAATGCCCAAAGGCAACAGTGATATAATGAGCTCAAAGATTTTTTACCTTTGCTGTCATCTTCCTCATTTTGTACCTGGTACTGGAATTTTCATTACTATTGTTTTGCATTTTTGTTTTCATCCTTAGTTCTGCCTAGGAGTTCCATTTTCCCAGAATTTGGGCACCTGATTTCTGTCATCCAACACAGCTACTATCTACCCAGGGATTTGCACCGTCAGTCAGCAGGCATTCTATAGTTAAGCCAGTGATGAAATCAGAACAAAATGATGCATGATGTATTCCTTGTTCCAGTTAGACTACTGGAGGCAGGGGTGGTGGGAGCTAGCAAATAAACAAGAATTGCCGTCTGGCCAGCGGCTCAAGCTGAGCATCGACTTCTGATCCAGGAGATCGCGGTTCGATTCCCTGGCAGGGCACATGCCTGGGTTGCAGGCTCAATCCCCGGTTGGGGGCGTGCAGGAGGCAGCCAGTCAATGGCTCTCTCATCATTGGTGTTTCTAACTCTCCCTCTTCCCTTCCTCTCTCTGAAATCAATAAAGACATTTAAAAATTAAAAAAATAAAAAGGCTAATGTATAACTAGAACGTGTAAATATTTTATAATTCAGAACCTTACTTGAGTATTGTTTCAGAAATGCGCTTATTCTATTCTGGGAACAATTTAGAAATCTGTATCAATATTAGTGAGACAAAAGAAAACCATTATAGAAAAGTTAATTGAATTCACTCATACAATATCCATTAAAAGAAACATGTTCAACTTATTTACTGCTGGCAGGGGTGTAAACTGGTCCAGCCACTATGGGAAACAGTCTGGCGATTCCTCAAAAAATTAAGACTAGAGTTACCATATGACCCAGCCATCCTTCTCCTGGGTATCTACCCCAAAAACTTGAAAACATTTATTCACAAAGACATAGGCACCCCCATATTCACTGCAGCATTATTCACGGTGGTCAAGGCATAGAGACAACCAAGGTGTCCTGAGAAAGAGGACTGGGTAAAGATGTGGTGCATACACACAATGGAACACTACTCAGTCATCAGAAAGGATGAAACACTGCGATCTGCAACGACATGGACGGACGTTGAGAATATTATCCTAAGTGAAATAAATCAGTCAGGAAAAGCTAAGAACCATGATATGATCTCATTCATATGTAGGATATAAAACTGAAACCCAGACACAAACAGAGGGAAGGGGATGGGGGATGAAGGGGGACTAATATATGGTGACAGGAGAAGATGTGACGTTGGGTGGTGGGGACACAGTGCAATATACAGATTTTGTATCACAGAAACCCACACCTGAAACCTATATTATCCTATTAACCAATGTCACTCCAATAAATTTAATAAAAAAGAAAATACGGTGCACTGTAAGCACTCAATACATTTTCCCTTTAACTCCTTAAAAGAGAGAGAGAATCATGTTCATTTTTTTATTCTGTTATTCCTTGAACAAGCAAAAATGTCAGGGACTGTTGTAAGTGCTGGAGTCCGAATAGAAAAAGTCATAGTTCCTGTTAGCAAGAGGAAGCTTGCTGTCTAGTTGGGAAGAAACAAGTTTAGCTAGGAGAAGTAAATACTGAGGGCCAGACACTGAATAAGTGACTTTTCTTTCTGAAGCTATGTTTGGAAGACTTGGAAGGACAGATGGTTAGAGGCAGAAATGGAAATGAAGGAAGGATGACGCCTTTACAAAGCAGGAGAGACTTGATCTCGGGTGGTTTAGGGACCTGTGCATCTGGATGCAGAAGTGCTTGCAGAAGACTGTAGAGCAGGCACAGCTCAAGTGTAAATCAGCAGATGCATTTTCTAGTCTACATCATGACTACAACCCTGATTTCATGGAATCATTACATGGTAGATCATGCATTGGGGTATTAATGAGAATTCCTGCACTGGCTACTTAGAATTAATCAGTCAGGAGTCAATCAGAACTTAAAAGAAGTAGCATTTGTAGCAGGAAGTTGAATGCAAAAGCAAGCTTTTCATTGTGCCCTTAAATCTGGGCCTTGAAGACTGAAAGATGAACACAGGAATTTATTAAAATATTCTGAAATGTTTATAATACTAGACGTGACTATCATGCTGTTCGTGTGTGGGAAGAGGGTCATCAAAAAGTCGTGGAGTTCCTTCTGCTGGAGTGTCTGGGAAGTGCTGTGGGAAACAGGAGGGAAAAGCCATCAGGGATGTGCTTCGGAAACAATACAAAGCTCTTGCAGTGCTCCTGCTGGGACATTTCAGGACTTGGGCATATTACCATAGAACAGAATGGACAGCTCCTAGAGGAAGGTGGGGTGTATGTATCTTTTCTTTCCCCCATCCACTTCAGCCGCTCACTGCGTACAAGTCAGGAACACAGAAACATGGGATTAAATCTCCAGAATTAAGATAAACAAATGAACCAAAAACATTAATGAAGGCCTAGTTTTTCAACTCAACCAAAGCCATGTCCTGGTAATGATCACAGATTCATTAAATTTGAGTTGGAAGAGGCAACTTCATATCCAATAAGGAGCTGTTTTCATTACGAGACAATTCAGTTATCTTTTTTTTTTTTTCAAGAAAATAGTCTCCAGAATCCTAGTCCAACATTCTTTCTGCTGTACCCATAAGGTCTCCTAGTTGCCCCGCTCAGATATGCACATCAGAAACCTTGGCCCCGGAACCATAGCCTGACCGTCACGCTAACCTGTCATTTTGAATTAGCGTAAGCTTCTGGAAGGTCCCCGTCACGGTGCCCACTAGCACTGGAATGCCGCCACGCTTCCACGCCCGTCTCCCGGGCTGTGCTCGCATCATCCTCTGCGCCTACATGTGCACAACAAACTGGGAGAGATGGGAGTTGTTGGAAGTGTAATTTTGGAGGACTTTTCAGTGATTCTCTTGTCCTCAGTCTTTGATAAAAATAAGCTTGCTCTATTTAAATAGAGGAAGAATCATGTTGGCAGCAGCTTTTCAGTAGGATGTTCCGCTTCCCCCCCAAAAGGCTCAGACTGCTCTTCCTGCACAGACTGCTCTTCGGTTTCAGGAGCCTTTAAGGTGCTGTATATCTCACCCCTGACTAGTCCTTAGCATTGGACAGGGCTTTACAGTTGACAAAGTATTTTCATATCCCTTGTTTCTTCATCTAAAACCATTTGTAACTGGCACAACAGCTGCAGAAGTAACTAATCAATCTAAAAATGACAGAGCAGTATGTGGGCAGTGATGTAAACAAAGGAAGAAAAACAGCAGTAAACCATACTCTGGGGACCCAAGCAGCAATTCTATGGAAGAGACCTGATATAATAACATCAGTAAATAAAAATTAAATCATGTCAACAAAAAGAGCTTGTTTAAATGGGTTAGAGATAGGAATAGATTGTGTGTGCTTAGAAATGGGAGGAGACAGGAGGAGACCCAAGAGGCTCAAAAAGAACCACAAGCTAAATTCTGTCATTGGCAAGAAACCAAAGGATGGGTGTTCCTTTAGTCAAAGAGAAGGTGCCATCACCATCAACTCAGAGTTTGGGTATCTATTAAGGGAATAAAGTGGGTGCTAAAGACAAGAACAGGCATAGGAGTGTAATGAAGGAAAGGAGAAGGTAGAAAGTATATAAATAATTCCCTTACCTGGTCCTGGGAAGGAGGTAAACCAGGTAAATAATTCCCTTACCTGGTCCTGGGAAGGATGTAACTTACAAAATTAGTTGTAAGTGCAGAAGAAAGATTGGATAGGACTCTTGCTCTGACAATATGGCAGATTAGATAGCCAGAAAAACCCTCCTGTTACAAAACATCTAGATTGTTCAGAAATAAATAATCTTACTGTGTTGCTGAGATTATAGAAAATCCTCAAGGGCCAGAAGAAGAATAAAAAAAAAAAACTGAGCTGAAAACAAAAGTTGAGGAGCATGCACATGGGAAAGACAGGTATAGCTAGGAACAGCTACCGATCTCATTTCCAATACTGTAGCAGGAATTGAGAAAAATAGTCTGGGGCCAACAGAGAAAGATTGAAGTACCAGATTAAGCCAGAGAAATTGGAAGAAGGCTCTAGTGCTCCAGGTCATTGTCATCTCCCTGGGTGTCAGAAGAGCAAAATCCTCTGTGAACAAGGCATTCTTTCTATAGGAGCATAGACTGGATCTATCAAACATGAACTCACAACCCATGATCATAAGATACATAAGGAAACAAACCAGTATTAGTTGCAGAAGCAGCAAACATCAGATTTAGGCTTCAAAGGATTCAAACAATGGAATTATCAGATATAAAATATTACATAAATATGTATGAAATGCTTAAAGAAATAAAAGAGGTATCACAAAAATGAGCATCAAGGGGTGATCAAAACCTGCCACATAGATTAGAAAAGTAAAATAAAATTTAAAAAATTAAAAACATAATTGTTGAAGAAATAATGATAACAGAAAATCAGCAGATTAGATACAGCTAAAAAAAATCATAATAAACTGGAAAGTAAACCTGACAAAATTACCCAGAATTTAGCACAGAGAGAAAAACAGATAGAAAATATAAAGAAATATTAAGAGACAAGGGGCAGGAATTGGACATTTTTTTTCTGCAGAGAGTCAGATAGTAAATATTTTAGGCACTGCCAGCCTTCAAGTCTCTGTCAAACTCACTCAGCTTGCCTCTGTAGCACAACAGCAGCCATCAGCGCCATAAACAGTATGAGCATGGCTGTATTCCAATAAAACTTAAATATAATTTTTAAAATTTGTTACTCATGTAGTTTTTACTAGTCATGAGTAAAGGAAACGACAAGTAAAAGTGACTTACTTGTCAGAGAAGTAATATTCCTCTTTTGATTTTTTTGACCACTTTAAAATGCAAAAATTGTTTTTAGTTCAGAGTTGTACAAAAAAAGGTGGTGGGTAGTTTTAGAGCCAACATGTAAAGACTGTGGAAATTGTCACTCCTGTCCTCACAATAAGAAAAACACGGAACAAAGTGAAAATCAACAACTGTCCGTAGACCCATGAGAGAACTGAGGTCCAGGACAAAACAGTGAAAACTGGAGAAAGAGGCGAATACAGGGAATCATAGCTTACCCAGAGCAGAAATGGCAACTGGAAACAGCAACTTGTATGAAACCTAAGGGGGAATTGACTAATAGTTGGGGTCTCAGCATGGAATAGCTTGAGAAATAAAATCTCCTGAGGACCCAGTCTTAGGAGAAGCTTTCACACTTTCTCCGTTTTTTCCTCCAGGATCCCCACCAGGTGCTCAGGGGCGAAGATCTGAGAAAATTTCCCCCATGCTTCTGGCAGGGGGATGGGAAAAGTAATTATTTTGAAATATACCCAGAGCATTCTGTTCTCTTTAACAAAAGTCTGTCCTCAAGGAAAACTATTTTACCAGAGCCTAACCAAAGTGGATTTTGTCAGGGTCCAAATGATGTGGGGAAAGGGAAATACCCAGTCCCGGCCCTTTCTAGCCTTCCCATCCCACCTAAGGAGCAAAACAGCAAAACAAAACCGAGAAGCTTGTGAAGTTCACAGCCCAGGGACACCAAAAGGCTAAGGCCTAATCATAGGATTACAGAATGCTTTACTTCTCCCATATCTTACCACCACATCAATAGGGCTGTGCATAATAACAGGGGACTACAGTGCAAAAACCTGCAAGCCCAAAACTTTAAAAGGGAGCTGGTATTAAAGCCCAAAGACAACACAGTATGGGGAGTTTTAGCCACTGGCACCACAACTACAGCACCCAGTACACACAGCCTGACTCCTAGCGAGATTAACCTAAAACTTCACGCTAAAAGGCCTGACTGCCTCATTTCTTTTTTACCTTATACACAGTGTCTGACTTCTTGCAAAAATAAAAAATAAAATGCGAGTATGATAAAAGACAAAAACAAAGTCTGAAGCAACAAAGCAAGCATCGGAACCAGATTTAGAGGGCTGAGAATGATGCGACTGGGAATCTTCACTGTGATTAGATGATAAGGGCCCTTAGGAATAAAGTAGTGGGCTTCATGCAAGGACAGATGAGCGATGTAAGCAGAGAGGAAACTCAGAAAGAACTGAAAGGAAATGCTAGAAACTAAAAACACAGAAACAGAAATGAAGGCTGCCTTCAGCGGACACACCAGTAGATTGGACATGGACAGGGAAGAATCAGTGAGCTTGAAGATATGTAAGTAGAAGCTTCCCAAACTGAAAAACAAAGAGAAAAAGAGAATGAAAAAAAGAAACAGAGCATCCTAGAACAGTGGGGAAGTTACAAAAGGTGTAACATGAGCTTGATGTGAATACCAGAAGGAAAAGAGAGAATGAAACAGAAAAAAATATTTTTAAGTAATAATGGTTGAGAATTTTCCAAAGTAATGGCAAACAGGTGCAAGAAGCTCACAGGACACCAAGGAAGAAAAATATAAAAATATCTCCACCTAGGGCCCTGGCCAGTGTGGCTCAGTTGGCTAGAGTGATGCCCCCCCCCCCCCCCCCCCAGTACGCTGAAAGGTTGTGGGTTCCATTCCCTGTCAGGGCACACACCTAGGTTCCAGGTTCGATCCCTGTTTGGGGTACGTACTGGAGGCAACCAATTGGTGCTTCTTTCTCACCTCGATGCTCCTCTCTTTCTCTTCCTCTCTCTGCCTTCCCCTCTCTCTAAAATCAATAAGCATATGCTCGGTGAGGATTAAAAAAATGTAACTACACCTAAGCATATCATATTCAAACTGCAGAAAATCAAAGACAAAGAAACTTCTAAAGAAGCTGGGAGGTGGGGGACGCCTTAGAGAAGCAAAGATAAGTATTATTATATTGAATTTCTCCTCAGAAACCATGCAAGCAAGACAAGAGTGGAGTGAAATATTTCAAGTGTTAAAAAGAAAACCCCCCACCAAATTAGATTTCTATATCCAGAGAAATTATACTTCAAAAGTATAATTTTTTTGTCAGACAACTTTGTCAGACAAATAAACATTGAGGGACTTGTTGCCAGCAGACCTACCTTGTAAGAAATATTTTATTTTTTATTATTTTTTAAATATGTTTTTATTGATTTTAGTAAGAGAGGAAGGGAGAGGGAGAGAGAGAGAAACATCAGTATGAGAGGGAATCATTGGCTGTCTTCCGCAGGCACGCGGAGATCAAGCCTGGGCATGTGCCCTGACCAGGAGTCCAACTGGCTACCTTTCAGTGCATGGGATGATGGATGCTCAACCAACTGAGCCATACCAGTGAGGGATGCAAGAAATATTTTAAAAATTTCTTTAGAGAGAAGGAAAATGATATAGGTCAGAAACTCAGATCTACATAAAAAAAGAAGAACATTAAAGAAGGAATAAATGAAAGTAAAATAAAATATTTCATTTTTCTTATTCATAATTGAGCTAACAGATAACAGTTTGTTCAAAATAATAATGGCAACAGTATATTAGATGATTATAGCTTATGGTTAAGCAAAATGAATGACAGCAATGTCACAAGGGATGGGAGGGAGGAATTGGGATAATGTATTATGAAATAACTGTACTACATGTGAAGCAAAATAGTGTTATTTGAAAATGGACTTAGATTAATTGTAATGTACAGTATACTGAAAACTCTACGGCACCCACTAAAATTTTTTTGTAAAGAAGTATAAGAAACAGAATCAGACTCATAGATACAGAGAACAAACTGATAGTTCCCAGAGGGGAGGGGTTTTGGGGGACTGGGTGAAAAAGGTGAAGGGATTGAGAAGTACAGATCAGTAATTACAAAATAGTCATGGGGATGTAGAGTATGGCATAGGAAATATAGTAATAATATCGTAATAACTATGTATTGTGCCAGGTGGGTACTGGGAATATCAGGGGTAACACTTTGTAAGTATATGATTGTCTAACCACTACGCTATCTATATACCTGAAACTAATACAAAATACTATTGAATGTAAACTGTAATTTTTAAAATTAAAGAAAAATGTATAAGAGAGGAGAAAAAATGAAATCATACAAAGTGCTCAGTTAAAGCCAGAGAAGAGAGAGAAAATGATAACAAGGACGACAAATAGACCGCAGTAACAAAAGCGGCAAATATTGATCCAACTCTTATCAATGATCACTGTAAGTGTCAATAGTCTAAATACACCAATTAAAAGGTGGAAACTATCAGAATGGATTATAAAACAAGAACTAACTGTGTGTTATCTATAAGAAATCCACATTAAATATAAAGACAAACAGATTAAAAGTAAAGGGATGGAGAAAGATATACCATGCCAACACTAACCAAAACCAAACCAAGGGAGAGTAGCTGTATTAATTTCAGAGAGAGCACACTTCAGAGCCCGGAAAGTTTTCGGGGATGAAGAGGAGCATTACAAATGGTAAAGAGGTCAACACTCCAAGAAGTAGAACAGCCCATTCTTGCAGTGTCTGTGCCTAATGGCAGAGTGTCAAAATACATCAGGCCAGAACTGATAGAACTGCAAGGAGATGTAGGCAAACTCGCTATCATGGTTGGAGGGGTCAATACTGCTCCATCAGTAGCTGACACATCTAGCCATCAGAAAATCAGCAAGGAAATAGCTGGACTCAGCAGCACCACCAATAAGCTAGACCTAACTGACATCTGTAGGAAATTTATATAACAAGAGCAGGCTCACATGGAACATTCACCACGATAGACCACTTTCTGGACCACAAAATATATCTCGGATGCGTCTGCCCAGCACTGGCACCCCTGCTTCCGCTAGCTGCAATCCCCTCCTATACCCACGGTTAGTATTTGGCATCTTAGGACTTAACCATTCCAGTTCTGGCTATCACAGCAATTAATGAAAGAGCAGAGATAGTAAAACATTACTCTATTAAATATTTTCTGGAAATAGTCACTCAGCTCTTAAAATATTTAGGACTCTCTTCTTTTTGCCCCATGGACTGTACTTTGGGGGAAAATATCATATACTCCGTATCTACTTTTTATCATTTAATTATTTAGCTTCTTAAATTAAAATTACAAAGGTATTCTCTTCATGATGAAATTTCCAATTTTTTCCTCTCCTCTTTCTTTGGGTGATTATTTAGCATAACTGAAATAGATAGTACTAACCTTTTAATGAAATTTTGTAACATTTAAGAAAATTTTTCTTATTTTAAGATGAGTATTTTCCTTACCAGGGCAAGGAGGTGACACGATAATAGAAAAGGAAACGGAGACCATTCTCTGGACTCTTCCTCTTTTGGTATCTACCGCTTAAAGCTGCCACGCTCAGGACTGCTTGCAGGGTAACAAGTGAACATTGCATGGAAAGCCTCAGTTCCGAATTAGGTATAATAATAAACTCCCTATTGCTTTAATTATAAAAAATCTAGTGGTTTCGCCCTGGCCGGTTTGGCTCCGTGGTTGGAGTGTCGGCCCTTGGAATGAAGGGTCTCAGCTTCAATTCCCGGTCAAGGGCATGTACCTTGGTTGCAGGTTCAAGCCCAGCTGGGTTGGGGCTCATGAGGGAGGCAACCCATAGATATGTGTCTCACATAGATGCTTCCTCTCTCTCTCCCTTCTCATCCCTCCCTTCTACTCTCTCTAAAAATTAATGGAAAAAAATATCCTTGGGCAAGGATTAAAAAATATATATAGGTTTTGATGTAAACTTCCAAACCTAAGTATATAGCAGTGTAATTAAGGAGACTTTTCCAGATTGTTCAGGAAAGTTCTAACAACGCTAGTCACATATTTGTTGAACAGATTCATATATAATTACAAAGACACTTTCCTTGGGTCTGTTTTTGCTCTCAAGTCTTTCACATTTTCCCTCACTTTTTAGCTCTACCACCACTAGACAAAGGGCCTCTTCTAGAAGTCAACATTTTTGAAGATCTGAGGAAAACAGCATATGTTTTAGCATGGTAGAATAAGAGCAGTTTAAGATGGTTTAAAAAAAAAAAATCCTGGAGGTGTTTTGACAACACATTGCAGCACTGAGCACTTGACGTTCATTTTGCTTTAAATGGTAAGAGATTAATGATACGGGCTGAGTTTCTTTTAAAACTCTGAATGGGAATGCCGAATGGGAGGGATGTGGGAATCAGATCATCTGATGACTTTTAAAAATATATAAACTGCTCATTCAGAATCATTAAAACTGAAGGAAGCTGGTCTTTGTTCTATGAAAAGTAGATCAAGAATTCTGACAAGTGTTGCTTTCTTTCTTTACTAATTCATACTCTTCCCATACAGAGCTGTTAAATAAAATAAAAACAAATTAGTATGGGGACCCCTTGTGCACTGCTGGTGGGAATGCAAATTGATACACCCACTGTGAAAACCAGTATGGAGGTTCCTCAAATAATTAAAAATAGAACTACCATATGGCTCAGCAATCTTACTTCGGGGGATTTATCTGAAAAAAACAAAATCACTCTCTCAAAAAGATATCTGCACTTCCATGTTCATTGTAGCATTATTCACAATTGCCAAGATGTGGAAACAACCTGTCTATCAACAGATGAATGGATAAAGAAAATGTTATATATATAAAATAGAATGTTACTGAGCCATCAAAATAAGAAAATCCTGCCATTTACAAAAACATGGATGCACTTTCAGATCATTATACTAAGTGAAATAAGTCAGACAGAGAAAGACAAACACTGTATGATCTCATATGTGGAATTTAAAAACACACACAAAAACTCATAGCTTCAGAGAACAGATTGTTGGTTCCCAGAAGTGGGGAGTAGTGGATAGATAAAATAGATTAAGAGTGATTAAAAGGTACAAACTTTCAATTATAAAATAAATAAGTCCTGGGGTATAGCGTACATCATGGTGACTATAGTTAAATTTTTTGAAATAAAACAACCCCTCCAAACAACTTAGTGAGGCAGTTAAGAAATGAGAAAAATAGAGTTGTATTAAATATGTTGGTAGGAGATAGATTAGTGTACAAAATGCAACTGTACAGCACTGCACATTTGCTGGAAAAGAAATACTAATTCAACTCCAATGTTGTTATAACTGACATGGAGAAATATGATCACTTACATGATTCAAGGTGCATTGGATAAAACAAACCAGGACTTAGGGGAAGGCCTAACTATTCCTGGTTCTGAGATCCCGAAATCGTAATTTCTCTGAGAATCTTCAGAGAAAGAATACTTTTTAAATGTAGTAAACAACAAAAAAATACTTCAATTCAGCAAATGTTTATAGAGTATTTGTGAGAGTTAATTTTACATGTCAACTTAGCTGGGCTATGGTGACCAAATATGTGGTCAAACATTATTCTTGATGTTTCTATATATTTTTGGATGAGACTAACATTTAAATCTGTGGACTTCGAGTAAAACACATTGTTCTCCCTAATATGGGTGGGCTTCATCTAATCTCTCCCCCCCACACACTATTGATTCTGTTTTCTGAAGAACTCTGACTAATGCAGCATCTACATAGTAGAAATCTTTTCAGTGTCTACCCCTCCATTTCCACTATCAAGCCATAGGGTCACAGGTAGACCCTCTGTTATTACATGACCCTCATTTCCTAGACTCAGCTGATTGAACACAGTCTCTTCCCCATGAATTTGAATTGGGGTTAGGAGAAACTAGGGTCTATATCTTGAATGGAGAAGATTAACCACTCAGGAGTGTTGCACAGCCATCTTTCACGTGACCTGAGGAGCAGAGAAAGCTATGGCAATGAGAAAAAGGAACCCCAGAGGCTGACAGAAGCAGAGATGAGAGACAAAGAGAGCAAAGAGCTCGACATGCTTCTAAGCCAGCTGCATTCTCACCCTGGAATTCTCCTTATAATAAATTCTCCATTGTTTAATTGGGCGTGAGTTTTGTTTGTATTACTTGAAACCAAAAGATCCTAACTAATAGAACCTAGCATGTCAGACAATTTGTCAGCTGCTAGGGATACAGAGATTTAAAAAAATTTGTTTCCCATTCCATTACCCCAACTCCCAACCAAAAAAGACATGGTCCCTTCCCACAAGGAACTTCCATTACCCAAGGGAGGGGTGCTCACTTAAGAAGATAAAATTTATACAGTATAGCAAGTGAGGAGCTATTTAGTGTGGCCAGCTTTAGAAAACAAAAACAGGATGCCTGGTTAAATGTGAATTTCAGATAACAATGAACAAATTTTTAGTATGTGTTTCCCAAATACATTATTTGGAAATCTCAGAGTATACTGAGAAGGGGGACTTAACACAAACTGAGGTGTCTCAGAAATGTTATTTCATTTATTTGGTTAGTTCTCTCCAAGAGAAAAGAATGCTTGAGTTAAGTTCTGAAGGCTAAGTAAGAGTTTTGCAGGTGAACAAAGGTAGGAAGAATATTTGAGTGAGAAAGAAAACAAATGACCAAAGGCACAGAAGCAGGACACAGCAGTGTGTGTATAGAGAACTCAAGCATTCTGGTATCACTAAAGCTCACAAGTGTCACACAATGAGATTAAAAATGTCAGTAGATATACTGGGGTTAAGATGACATGCTAAACACAAAGAATGATTTCCCTTCCTGTGCCGACACCTATTGGAATGTCAGGAAAGATATTTTAAAAGCTGTAATTCATAATGACACCATTAATTTAGGACTGTGGGCAGCAGGTAAAAGGGTCGAGGAATTCCTGGAAAAAAGAGCATTTATAACATCAGATTAGCAAAGAAACAAAATGGAGAAACTGTACTTGAAACAAAATAGGAGAAAGTCACTTCAGTGATATTTCAAGAGTAAGAACAGATTTTCCTTTAAAAAGCCTAAGTTCATTGTATTGTCAATAGATAGAAGAAAAGAGAAGAGCCTGGAGGCATCATTATGACAACCATCATAATGATCTGACTTGGAACAGTGGCATCTGTTGGATCCCCCTCCCGCTCCATGTGCTAGCCCACAGTCTGCTCCCAGAATAAACGCCCGAGAGTGCTCTTTTTTCTAAGCATGGCAAGGAAGGCCTTAGAGTTAGCGTTATCATGGATAGTTGGGTCAGAGCACAAAGTAAGAAAGAGCCAGAGGTAACTCTAGACTTTGGCCAAGACCTTTATAAAAGGTGAAAAATTCCAAACTAAAGTCATAAGTACTGCTCTTTAAAGAGAAGGGAGAACTGTGTTCCAGAAGATAAGTACAGGGCCTCAGGTAAGCCTAAGGTGCTACCATAACTACAAGGCACGCTCAATCTCAATCTCTCTCTCTCCCCGCTAATAGCCTGTCTGGATATTCTGTTGATGGATCAATCATGTTTTAAAAAGCCTATAATTCATAAATTATTATATATTTAGTCTATAACATTTCTTTTTCTTGATCATCAAAATCACTAATTATGTAGCTATAATTAAATTTTTCATATAATTTATGTTCTACTGACAGTAATTATCAGAGAGATTAAAAGTAAAATATAATTATATTTATTTTAAAAATATAATTATATTTAAAATGTACAAAATTTAAATTGTTTCAATCAAAATGTGAAAATTATTTTTCATCTAAATTTTCAAAAGTGTTTTCTTCTAAAATATTCCAAATTATTAAAGTTAAATAACAAAGTACAAATTAAAGTTCATAAATATTGAATTTTTAAAGATAAAATGTGAATTTAATTTTTAACATTTTTATTTAAATACTATTAATTTTAAAATAAAGACACTAAAGGCTAGTCATAAATTCAGCTTTCATTGTCCATCTAGTTGCCAATAGAATCAGCATAATGCTACGTCTGTTATCTCTAAATTTAAGAGTAACATGAATTATTTAATATTGCAAAATTTTATTCAGCTGTCATGTATAATTGTTTCAAGCATTGAGCTAATGCAAGAGCATCTCCAGATCCACAAAGGCAAGCAAGAAAATAGATGCTCATCCCTCTTAGAAAATAATCCTTCATTATGCAAGAAACTATTGCAATCATTGAGAGGAAGAATTTGGCCCAATAATTAATTTGTATTTTCTCTTTCTTTAATGTTTTTGCCTCTCAAGTCCTCCTGGCTGAAAAAATACTAATTTCTGAAATTGGTAGGACACAACTTACAAACCTTCATGTCATTAGAACAGGATCATCATTTTTTCTTTGTCTCTAGGTCACGGGCATGAGATGAGAAAAAGCATTTCTTTGGGGCTTGAACAGTGTTAGCACAAGAGATGTTGAGGGATGCAGATCTTGCTGTACCAGGACTGGGTGCCTATCCTGAGTGGAAAAGGCATCTATGTATTCTTTAATGATTTATTTTTATGCAGAGTATTTTATCTCCAGGTCTCAGAGTGTGAATGCCCCTACTCTTCACCTTGATCCAGCTCTCACCTGCGATCATCAGAAATAATTTTCTGGGATCAAAACTGGAACCCACTGATAGGTGACCAGAGTCTCACTTTGAGCATGGAAATAAGCTACTTAATCTAGACCCACACAGAAAATATTAAGAAAGAAAAAAAATAAAGCAAAGCAAGAACATTTGATCACCTAAAGGAAATCAATACTATGAAAGAGAGGCACCAAATACAACAAATAAGAGAATTAAGACTTGATACACAGTGTTAATAAGAGGAGAGGCAGGCAATGGCTAGATCCTGACAGGCCTTATTGGTCCTTCTAAGGAGACTGGACTGTATAAAGCTGTCAGAGGGCGAGTGAGAGGTTTTCACCAGGGAATGGCTTATCACATTTGTGTCGCAGACAAGTCACTGCAGTGTGAAAAACAGTTTCAAGTGGAACAAGATTAGAGGCAGAAACAATTTAGGAATTTATTTAACAGTCCAGATGGGAGCTGATGGAGGCTTGAACTAAGGCAGTGGGAGTAGGAAAAAAAGAAAATAGTATGAGGTCCTGGCTGGGTAGTTCAGTTGGTTATAGTGTTGTCCCGACACACCAAGGTTTGATTCCTGTTCAGGGCACACACAAGAAGCAACCAGTGAATGCTTACACAAGTAGAACAGCAAATCGATCTCTCTCTCTCTCTCTCTCTCTCTCTCTCCCCTCCTCCCCTCCCTTCCCCCTTCTCTCTAAAACTAATAAATAATTTTTTTAAGTCTTTTAAAAAATTAGTATGAAAGTACTTAGTAGATATAATCATTAGAACATAATGATCGATTTGATGTAAAGAATGAGAATACAATCAGTCAAGCATAATATCCAGGTTTCTGGTGGTTTGACTGGATCATTCTGCTATTAATTTTGAAAAATAGGAGAAGCAGATTTGGTTAAAATTACAATGAAAAAGAATAGTTATAATAACAGCAAAGAATAATAATGATGGATGACACTGAGTTTCTACTATGTCCTGCCTATGATCCATTTTTCCTTTAAAAATATCTACATCTATTATTCCAGTTAATGCTATAAACATTCTGAAAAATGGATACTTTTAATTAGCCCCTTTTGACAGATGAAGACACTGAGGTATAGCAAGGCTAAGTAACTTGTCAAAACTCACAGACAGTACTCTTAATAAACAGTGTTATTGTAGCTAATAGTTGATTAGGACTGTTTCTTATAATGTCTGCCTTAATCTATTGCTGCATAAAACAATTCCAAAACTTACTGGCTTAGCACAACAATAAATATTTATTATATCATATTGTTTCTGTGGTTAGGGATTCAGGGGTAGCTTATTTAGGTGGTTCTGGCTTAAGGTGTCTCACATCAGCCAGGTGTCTCATCTTGTGATCAAGATGTCAGCCAGGCCAGTAGTCATTCAATTCAAGTTGGCTCACTCTCATGGTTGGCATGTTGGTGCAGGCTGTTGGCAGAAGGCCTCAGTTCCTTCCTATGTGGACCTCTTCATAGGGCTGCTTGAGTTTCCTCATGATATGGCTGCTGACTTCCCCAGAATGAATGATCCAAGAATGAAAAAGAAAAAGCTACAATGTTTTTTAGGTCCTAGCCTCAGAAATCACACACTGCCATATCCTATTGTATTTACAGGTCAGCCAATTCAAGGTGGGAGGGACATATATAAAGGTGAGCATCATTGGGATGATCTTAGATACTGGCTGTCACATGTCTTTTAATTTGGCCTTGTGGCATTACATCATAAAACCTTTCCACAGTTCAGTCTAGCTCTCAGCTCCTCTGTCTTAATGCACAGATAGATTTTTAGAGACAACCATGCATTCCACTCCCTTCAGGCTATCTTATATTAATATTGTATCTGTCAGCCAAGTTTCAGTCAATGTTGAACATCAGGAAATTTGACATTGTAATCCCTGACAATTTCCTTGAGGCCAATCAGCTGCTCTTGGTGGTTAACTGTATAGAAGGCCTAGCATAGCTGATCTCGACCTACTTCTAACTCTCATCTCAGGCCACTTTCTCTCCAGTTAATACATTCTAGGTTCACAGGCCATTTTTTCTACCTTGGAGCCTTTGAATTAGCTGTTCCCTCTGCCTGGAATGCTTTTCCTGCTTCCTCACACTCTCTTTCACCCTTGGCCACTGCTACCTCGAGGCTTCAGCTTCCATGTCACTATCCCAGAAGAACTTCCTTGCGTGGGTGGGATTCCAACAGAGAGAGCCAAGGCCTCTCAGATTTGGGGGCCCTGAGCTATGTCCTGCCACGAAGCAGATGAAAAGAAATCTGTTCCACTCAGGATAGCAGCTTCATTAGCACCCTCATGAGGAAGAAAAGGCACCATGTGTCATTGCTGTTATGAATAATAATGAAGACAATTACTGTTGCCATTTGTCAGTACTTAACGGTTTACCCCGTCCTCATCTCCTTCAAGAATTCACTTGAATTTAAAAACAATCGTGATTCAAAGGGAGTTTTCTAAAGGTGTCATGTGAAAAACAAGAAGAAAGCAATCTAAGGGAAAATGTCCCTTAGATGTTCCTGCTCTGAAGCATCTTTCCTCACTGTGCTGATGTAGGGAGATTTTATCCAGTGTTGTGCTGTAAATGTCCAGAGCTGCCAACTACTGTGGAGTAAATAGTTTCACGTTTGGTTTCACACTACCAACATGGTGTCACTGAACACAGAGTTAGGAAGAGATGCCGACAATCAGCCCTCAGGAGCCAACAGGAGCCAGCACCAGCACACCCTAGTACCCCTTCAGCACCAACCTCATCGACTCTTCTTCCTCAAAGTTACCCTGTCTCTCGGCTCCTACCCATCAGACGTTGTGTATCCAAATCCTATTCACCATTCAGAAAAACAGACAGCCTTCAGATCATAGGATTCACCTTTCCTAGGAGGCAGTATATTCTGATAGCAGAGTTTGACTCTTAGGGTCTTAGTCCCAAGAAGCACATCAAAGCATTTCTTCTAAACTCATGTACTAGATCACAAGAGTAATTCAGGAGAATGTAATTTCCTCTATCTCCTTAATGCACATCATCTCATTTAGAACCCCCATAACAGTCATTTGAGATATTAGCTCAATTTTATAATTAGGAAATTGAAGTTTAGGGAGTTTAAGTGACTTGCCCGAATTCACTGATTAGAAAGTGGTATAGCTAGAATTTGAAGCTAGGGCTATGTGGTTCCATGTCTGGGCTCTGAATCCTTACCTACATCAGGTGCACCTCTGAACCCACGCTGTGTTACTGAGTCCTGATTGGGAAATACTAGTGTAGTCATTTCCCAGTCAGCCACAGAGCCGTCCCAGGATGTTGCTGGAGAATTACCTACTTAATACTATAACTGGAATAAACAAAGGGAGTTTTAAATAAGGAATTTCCTAAGATTTTTCTTTTGTGTCAGCAATGCACATAACACAGAGCCAGGTAGAGTTGTGGAAAAACCCTGGGACTTAAGACATTTTCAACATTTGTAAAAAAGCAATGAATAAATTCCGATAAGCCAAATCCCATGAAGTGCTGCATCTTGGGGATAACCTAGGGAATACCTGTTAACTGTACAAAGCTTCAATATGTCAAGTGGGATCCTTAGAAAATCAACTCACATTAGCTAAACTGTTTTTGGTGGCCAGCACTATTTACCCTTCTTTGAATAACTGTGCCCACTGTGCTCTGGTAACCTCTCCTTCCCAACGTTCAGTCTAGCTACTTCAGATGGTGGTCATACCACGTCCTACTGCCAAAGAGCTCATGTGGGATGAATTTTATGGTATATGACTTATATTTCAATAAAGCTGTTATTTCAATAATAGAATTCATGTGACTCAGTTTGACTAGTTAGAATACAGGGTGGAGCAAAAGTAGGTTTGCAGTTGTTCATATGGAAAATAATACAATAATTAATAAATAATTCAAGAATAAACTCTGGGTTTCATGTACTCACAACTGTAAACCTGCTTTTGTCCCACCCTGTATTACATTTTCCTGGCTACAGTGAATTTGTTTGGGGTCAGTTATGTAATCTAATCAAGATAATAAAAAGAATTAAGACTTTTGCTGGGACTGCTAAAAGGCACACTTAAAAAATTAAAAAAAAAAAATCCTCACTGGAGGATATTTTTTCCATTGCTTTTTAGAGAGAGAGTGGAAGGGAGAGAGAGACACACACACATCGATGTGAGAGAGACACATTGATTGGTTGCCTCCAGCACATGGCCCCGGTAGGGCTGGGGATTGAGCCCCAACCCGAGGTACGACGTGCCCTTGACTGGGAATTGAACCGAGACCCTTTGGTGCACAGGCTGACACTCTACCCACTAAGCAAAACCAGCTAGGGCTTAAAAAAATTTTTTTTTAAATTGAATTGAATCTGGGGAGATGGTTTTATAGATAGCCAGGTTGTTACCCTCTGGGGCCAGAGAATAAGACCAACCTTTTGAAGACGAGAAATTGAGATGGTATCCTGATGACATTTTTGTTTAACCTTCCTCCTAATCCAGCCTTGGTTGAAGGGAGATCTTAACAAGACTTTTTCGTGACATATGCCAATAACTTATCTTTATTTAAGCTCATTTGGATTGTGGTTTCTATTATTTGTGACTAAAAAAGAATTCTAAATGATGAAGAAATTCATACCAGAAATGGAATATAAAGGACACTAAGTTGTAGGGTCATCAGTTAAAAGTAATTTCCTTGCCCGGCCGGGCGTGGCTCAGCGGTTGAGCATCGATCTAGGATCCAGGTGATCGGCGTTTGATTCCTAGTCAGGGCACATGCCCGGGTTGTGGGCTCGATCCCCAGTTGGGGGCTTGAGGGAGGCAGCTGATGAACGACTCTCTCATCATTGATGTTTCTATTTCTCTCTCCCTCTCCTTTCCTCTCTCTGAAATCAATGAAGATACATTTGAAAAAAAAAGAGTAGTTTCCTTAAGACTGAAGATCACCCCCCTCTCCTAGGCTGGTAATTTCGTAGCCCTTAGCCCTTAATATGAAGTGCGAAACAGCTGGTGAAATGACTCTCTGTATTTTATCTTAGTATTCAGACCATTTATTGACAAAAGAGGGAAAGTTAGAGAACACAGTTGAATGATGTCAAAATTTTAGTCTGTTGGCTGTTTCTTATGGCCCATGCTAGGGTGCTCCAAAAAGGAGAGCTTAGGTTAAAAGTCCTGAAATCAGAAATCTGAAATCTAAGAGCAAGCATCAATACTT
Organism: Miniopterus natalensis; assembly: GCF_054644295.1. NCBI lineage: Eukaryota > Metazoa > Chordata > Mammalia > Chiroptera > Miniopteridae > Miniopterus > Miniopterus natalensis. Next base: position 63,443,772 of record NC_142089.1, on the reverse strand, counting down.
TAAAAACACTCTTGATCTCATAGGACACATCCAGCCACCTCCCTTAATGTACTTCTGCCTGACAAAGTGGGCATTTACCATTTACAGAAATGGGGCTGAACTGTAGGCCTGGAGCCGATTAGCCTCACCTGTCTGCACCGAACATCATTTTGAATTACTGAAGACAGATGTGGAGATGAAGGCCAATATGCTAAGGGTTACTGAAGAACAACAGAGCACTGGGGCTTGTTGCTAAGAAACAGAAGCCCGTAGGTCCAGTTCTAGGCTCAACTAGTTGTCTGGCTTTGATCACTAGTCCAGACAATTACATGGAAGCAAGAACTAACTAAACTCCAAGTCTGGCAAACAAAGACTAATGAGACTAATGATTATTTCATCTCTAAAGCTCTTGCCCCACTATATGTAGCTAAAGATGTGCAACCCCAGGAAGGGAAATCCTCTGCAATAACCCCCTTAAATGTGGCCATGGAGGAAAGGGACCGTTTTGACTGATTAAGAAACTTGCTCTGCTGCTAAGGTTGGGGACCTTGCTAGTCCTGCCAAGTAGTGTATGATGTATGCTACAGATCAGAGGCCACTGCGTTTTTTTCTTTCTCTCCTCTTTTCCAAAGAAGGGTTGTTGGAGGCTGGGTAACAAAAGCAGAAAATGGCTGACAGATCACAACTGCAGTTTTATTCCTGATTCTGTTTCGCAGGTACTTCGATACCGGGAATAGAGTGTTGTGTTGGTTCCAGGCTATTGGGAGGCAGATGCTGATGCAGTCAGGATTGTAAAGGGTTTATTAGGGGGTGGCAGAAGAATCCACAGAAAAAAACATTATACTACTCTAAAAAAAGACTTGCTGGGAGTAATGTCTATAAAAGAAAAAGGGGGAGAAAGTTGGATTGGGTAGGGAAAGCCTTTGGTTGACAATGCAGATCATACAGAGCCTGGCTCAGTGCAATGGACAGCTCCTTAGCAAACACTGTAGCCACAGTAACCTGCATTGGACAGAAAAGGCCAGATATGAATAAGCTTGTCATGCTTAATCATTGCCTGGCAGGGTTGCCCAGGAAGAGCATGACCTCAGCTGACAAGCTGGGATAGGTCCTGAAGGTGCTGCTTATGAAGGCTGTTGGCTGATTCTTCACAGCTGAGCAACATGTTCTTTCTTGAGAGCAGACGTGACGGTTGCACTTGTGTGGCTGCTACAGTGTAATGACTAGTTGATTTGACTATCTAAGAAATCTGATTCTCTCATTCCTATTAGTATCATTATATACTGGGTATGTGGGTATGTTGGTGTGTGTATGTGTGTGTGTGTGAGAGAGAGAGAGGCTGACAGGGAGGGGGGGAGAAACGGAGATAGAAGATAGTTTTATCACTTAGGTTGGATTTGCTAGATTATATCAATTACCCAGAGAATTTAAGACATGTATTTCAATGGAGCAACTAGATAGGACTTTGAGTTGTCTTATTTTGAGAATAAGTGGTTGTGTTTTGGTTGCACATGGTATTTCCATATGGAAGTGGACATGTTTTATGGCATATGTATGGGAAAATGGGTGTGTGGGAATGTTGAACTGCCAAAAGGAATGAACTGAATAGTAAAAATTCATTTTGCTCCTCAGGACCCATTCATTATTCTTCTAGCAAAATTAGTTCAGCCTGGCCAGCACGGCTCAGCAGTTGAGCATCAACCTATGATCCAGGTGATCGGGGTATGATTCCCGGTCAGGGCACACGCCCGGGTTGCGGGCTCGATCCCCAGTGGGGGGCGTGCAGGAGGCAGCTGATCAATGACTCTCTCATCATTGATGTTTCTATCTCTCTCTCTCCCTTTCCCTTCCTCTTTCTGAAATCAATAAAGATATATTATAAAAACAAAGTAGCCAAAATTTCCTCTGTTGAACCACCCTGTCCCACACAACCAATCGAGGTGCTTTAGACAGAGCTTATTCCACCTTTCCCTCCAGAAGTGGGTGTGGCTCGGCCTTAGCAAATCATGATTCTACAAGGTAAGCACAAGACTCAGTCAGAGCCAAATGACATGCAATGAGGCTTAAAAAAAAAAAAATGAATGGAAGGTAATGCTTTTTTCTCTTGGATTTGAATCTAAAAATTGGCCTGGAAGCTAATGACAACCATCTTGATACCTAGCAGAGTCTGAGAAAAAGAATGAAGTCAAGGTGAACGACAGAGTCAAGAGGTAAATAGACATGGGCCCTGGGTGAAATTATTTGAGGCTCTAAATCCACTTTGTCTGAAGCATGATCCATCCTAAGACTTAAACATCCCTTTTTACTTCAGATATGCATGTGCACATCCCCCCTTCCCCCTTCTTATGTATGTACACACATATATACACATGCTATTCTATTTATAGAAACTTCTATATAGTTCACACTGACATCTCCAATTCAAATTCAGTACCATGGGGGTTCATTCTTATTTTCTTTCTTTTCTTATTTATAATTCTCTTACTTGAGAGGAAGAAACTTGGCTCCTAGCATCCTCAATATATTAACATATTTGCTTAATTTTCCTGTATGTAATTAACCTCCCGTTGTGGCCACTATGCCCCCTCCTGTCATAGACACCCTCCTCACCCCACTTGGAGTCTGACACCCCACACTGTACCAGTTACACTCACCCCCCTTCGTCAGACACTAGTCTCACTTTGCCTGGGCTTTGATATTTGGCACCAGGCTGGTACTGGTGCCATCCTATACTGATAGCCTCTTCACTCACCTCAGGCGCTGACACCCTAAGCTTGGTCATCACTGCTGAGTAGTATCCATCGGATGGATGTACCATAGTTTAACCACTCGCCTACTGAAGGACATGTTGGGGATTGCAAATAAAGGTGCTGAGAACAGTTGTGTACATGTCTTTGTGTGAACACAGATCGTCAGTTCTCTGGGATAAACGTCCAGGAATATAACTGATGGGTCATATGGCAAGGGCATGTTTAGTTTTTAAAGAACCTGCCAAGCTCTTTTCCAGAATAGTTCTACTACTGTACTTTCTCACAGTCTAATGGTTTTTCACTAACCTGTTCAGGAAAGACAGGGGAATGCAGGGGAGAGAAGGCAAGGGAAGGGAAGGAAAAGAGGGAGTCAGTAATGAGCTATTACCTATACTTAAGCCTAGGTCTAGTTTCTCTATTTTTCTTTTGATCTGTGTTTGTTTTCATACTATTGACACCTTTTAATTTATATGGTTATGTAATAGTTTCTTGTAAAAACTCTTTACCTGTTGTATTTAGTATTAGTCTTTACTATTTTGTCCATTATTAATTTTTTAAAGCCAAGTTTATTGAGGTACAATATGCATTAGAATAAAATTCACTCTAGAGCACAGTTCTGAGTTTTGACAAATGCACAGAATTGTGTAACAGCCACCACCATCAAGATACAGAACATTTTTAACACCTAAAATATTCCCTCATTTCCCACTATAGATGCCCGGTTTCTGTCAATTAATGATCTGTTTTCTGTCCCTATAGTTTACCTTTCTTTCCCACAATGTCATGCAAATGGAGTCAGACAGTATGTAGCCATTTAAGTCTGACTTTTTTCATGCAGCATATTTTCACGTGTTAACGAGTTCATTTACTTTTCTTGCTGAATAATATTTCATTGTATGTATGTACCAAAGTGTACTTACTAGCTGAAAAATTTTAGAGGATTGTTTTCAGGTTTTTCTGGTATCTTTAAGAGTAATTTTTATAAATATTGCCTGATTTCTATAAAAATTATTTTATAATATTTTCCTTTATAATTTTATATTTCTTTTGATTTGCTTGATCTGCATTCTTGTTTCTACTTACTGTATTTTTTATATATATGTAGCATTTGTTCATTATATTAGTCTCTTTAAAGAGCAGCTTTTGATTTCATTTTTCAAGTGTATTTTTAATTCCTAATTAGTTTTATTATGCTTTTAGTATTTTTTCACTCAGGATTTAAAATTTTTCTTTTCTATGATCTGAAATTGAATTTTTAAAAATTAATTGTCTATCAGTAATAAAATGATTTAAGAGCATATATTTTCTTCTAAGATGAGTTTTCCTACATTTCAAGGTTTTTAAGAAGTACTTTATTTTTTTTAAAAGACTTTTATTGTGTTCTCAATTTTCTCTTTGATAAGTCTATTATTTAGAAGAATTGAAATTGTTTTCATGTAGTTAGGTTTTTTTGTTTCATATTTTTGTTGTTTATTTCTGCTTTTATCACAACTGATGGCTTAGAGAACATTTGTATATACTGTAGAGTTCCTCTACTTCATTTAATTTATTACAAATATCAATTAATTCTATATTTGAAGATATCAGGACCTTTTATACAATACTTCATCCACTCAGTCTCTTGTATTGACACTAGGGAATAAAAATCTCCAATATAATTCTGATTCTGATTCTGTCAATCGCCTGCATTTCTAACAAACACATATACACTGGGGCTCTGACACTCAGTTCACGCTCTCTGCCTAACGCTTGCTGCTCTCCTGGGTAAATTATCCATTCTATTTCCTTTTTTAAAAAAATATATCTTTATTGATTTCAGAGAGAAGAAAGGAGAGGGAGAGAGAAAGACAGAAACATCAATGACGACAGAGGCATTGATCGAGCCCGCAAGCCGGGCATGTGCCCTGACCGGGAATCGAACCCCAATCACCTGAATCTTAGGTCAACGCTCAATCGCTGAGCCACACCAGGCCGGGCTCCATTCCATTTCTTAGCGTCAGACTTCCTTAATCTCCACTTCAACTCTTACTTCCTTTCAACAGCCCTCTCTCCTGGCCACATCCTAGCCCTTGTTACAACTTCGGACTCTTCTACCTTTGATATCTCACCCTCAGGCCACATCCTTCCTCTTAGTTCCTGACTCCCACAAAGCAGCCCCCTCATCTAACCTTGCACTCCAGCCCCTCAGCTCTTTGCCTTCTTCTGGGTGGGTTGATCCCATTTTGGTTTCTCTTTCTTCTCAATCTAACTTGACCCACATTTCAGCCATGTCAACTTGGTTCTCACTGGTAACTTTAATTTCCTTCCCTGCTTGTCTTTCTACTCTATCTGTCCTACAGATTCCCAGCCCTGGGTCATTACATTCATCTGCCCTCTCTGCTACTACTTTCAGGGGCTACAGAATTAGTAAAGTTTCTTGACTGACAATGAGAAACCAAATGGAGAAATTACCGTGAAGATTCAAATCTGTACCCTCAGAGAACCTAGGTTAAGAACGTCGCCTGGCCTCTATAGGACCGGAATGAGGACTCCCCCGCTCATGTTCACCTCGGTTTCTCTCTGCCTGCTTCTTTCTTCTCTCATTCTCTCTCCAGAACAGCTTTCTCTTCTCCCATAGTCACATGAAAGATCTGTAATATACAACTCCTCTGTTAGATAGATGTCAGAACTGGACTTTCTTCACCTCGATTTTGAAATCATGGGCAAAGAGCTCCGATTGGCCTAGTTTTGGACAGGGCTCAACTCTAGATCAGTCAACAAGGGCTATACAGGTATGGTCATATTTCATAAAAATGGGAGTTGGGGACCCAGAGTTGCTATTACCACGTGTTCATCCATGAATCTATTGCCAGTAGGGTAGGATATGATGATGGGACTTGCCTAAGTTATATTACTCATGAAATCCAGTACTGGGGTCAGAGGGATACTAGGTTCTGATTGAACTGGTCTTAGTTGTCCACTCATAGAGACTGAAGTAGTCCATGGCAACGTGAACCACATAGAACTAGAGTAGGTTCTTCTGGATAAGCAAAGCAATGACTACCTGAGACAGTTGCTAAATGACAGACAAGGAAGCTGTGAAACTTCCTGGTGATTCATTGCCATCTATTGCGAGTTTAACATGTGCAAGACCAGGCTATGGGCTGAATAAGTTTATACTTAGTATGTTTTCATTGCTTTATTTGAAGTTTTAAAAAAATCTTAGAATGTTAAAAATATCCTCATTCATTGCTAAATACCGACCAATACGTTTTCAAAGTCAAATATAAATGACTTTAGATTATTTTGAATTAACTACACCATTGTTTCCTTCCATTAGCCAAGGTAATCAACAATCAATTAAATAAGCTTATATGTGCCACTTGTCTAATAATACATCATAATTATGTAAAAACAAGTCAACTTCAGGGAGTACAGTTTTGCTTTGGGCCAATTCATTTAGGATATGAATTCTGCCCATATTGATATGTAACGTAATTAAATATATGCTTTGAAAATGCTATAATTATTCACTGAGTGCCTTTATACTAACCATTTTTTCTGCCTCCTCATAAATCATTTACTCAGAAGTTATAGAGGGTAAATATAACAACACAACAAAGAATAAGTATGAAAAGTCTCGCTTTTTTATTTTGTCCTAGTTGCTTTTACTTTTGTTCTCTGCTCTTACTCTCCTATTGCATGAGCAACAACCCCAAACAGGGTCTTTGAGAAATTTAAAATAACCAAATAAAACAAATAAACCAAAACTGAAGACCTTCCTTCCCTCCTAGCTGGTTACAGTGTAACCTGGTTTCTCTGTAGCTTCCGGAGTAAATTCTCATGAAATCAGCCTGCAAAGATTGTTCTTTTCTGGGACAGAGTCTCTGACTAGTGAAGCCCTCCCCAGCCTTTGTTATTCCCACCACTCGCTCTCAGAGAAATTTGCTCTCAGTGGAATTGCAAATCTCTAAATTTCCCCCACAGATTTATCACTTTATAGAAAATATCTGAAAGGAAGCCAGTGAGAGATGTGGCTAATAGAGAGCATTTAATAAAAAGCTTTCTGTTTTATAAGCAGAAGCCACTAGTGTTCTATGGTTAAAAAAGAAAAAGAGAAGGGTTATCTTTTTGCACATCTTCCTGGCAGTGACCATATTCTGATACTTACCAGTGAAATATATTTCCAGTATAATATTTTAGTTGGTTCTTGATATTCACTGCTAATGTCTTATTAGAGAGCTCTAGTTAAAAAAAAAAGTCACTTTTTTTTTTTAATGTTTGATTCTTAAAATATCAGCCAAAGGTACTTGAGTTTTTAAACTAGGTGAACAATCTTGATTTAGTCTCCAAATATCTCCATCTCAGGCACCATGATATAATGGTTAGAAAAAAAATTGCCGACCTTTCTCAGGAATATCCCTTCAACAGTTTCCTCTGTACTCTACCAACAGTTTTCCCATCTCCAAGGGATTGTTCTTATTTACAATATGAACATGCCCTTGTTTCGCCTATCTTAAAGAAGTTCCATGTTTTTGGACCTGCATTCTCCACCACTATCGTCCCATATCTCTGCTGCTCTTTGCAGTGAATCTTCAGAATTGTCTGTATGTCCTACTATAGTCCTTGCCCCTTCTTTACCCTTGAACCAACTTCATCCCACTTTTATCCATACCACTTCTCCAAAACCACTCTTTCAATTTGCTCAATCCAGTGATCAATTCTCAGACTTCATTTTCCTTGGCCTGTCAGCATAATTCAACACAGTTGATGACTCCCTCCTCCGTGATGTACTTTTCTCATTTGGAATCTGGGGTACCACATTCTTACTTCTCTCCCTACCTTACTGGTGGCTCCTTCTCAGTTTTATTTGCCGGCTCTTCCTCTTCTCCCTCATCTTGACATCGGGGTGCCCCAGGCCTTTGTCTTTAGTGCTCTTCATGATTTATATTTAATCCATAGCTAATCTCATCAAGCATTTTGGCTTTATATATTGCCTATATGCCAATGACTCCCAAATTTATAGCTTCATCCCAAACTTTCCATCTAAACTTTAGAGTCATAAATCTAACTATCAAGTTAACAATCCCATTGGATGTCTAGTAGACATCTCAGGTTTGACAGGTTTAAAACTGAGTTCCCGAAGCAATGACATCCAGTAGCGATGAGCACATCTAGTGCTCATATCTTGGTTTCTAAATACCATTTCCCACTAAAAGGGACTATGACTCCTTGGAGAACTGGCTGATTCCAAGCATAGGGTAGAGAAAGTACAAGATGAACCTGGAGCATATTGTGGTTCCAGAAAATAAGAAAGTGCTAAAAAAAAGGTGGGGAGGAGACATGTCAAAAGAACACAGAAGCCAACCTGAAGGTCAATGGCCAAATCTGGGATGATGTGAGCATTGAAATACTACTACTAGTGGATTATAAGCCATAGAATAAAATAAATTTCCATACCAATATAAATTATTGAACAGATCAATAAATGATGAGAAGGGACATCTCTAATAATAAAAGTAGAAGAAATAATAGATATGGAAAATTATCATTTGGCAAATAGCACAGTAATAATTATTGCCTACAAGAATCATTAATGGATGTCAAAATTAGTGAGCAAATACTTGCTGAGAAACAAGATAGTTATATAATCTCAAAGTATCTTCCCACAAGAAACTTACTAATAACAAAGGGAAAAGTTGTAACTTTACATTGGAAAGACAGTGTTCCAAGTACATCAATGGTAATGAGACATATCAACATCACGTGCCTCCTTGATATAATAGGCTGAGAGTGGCATGGCATCACTTCTGTGGTAGCATAGTCAAAACTTCATAACCATGATCAACTCAAATTGGGGGACATTTTATAAAAGAACTGATTCAGTGTTCTTAAAAAAACTTCTAGGCCATGAAAACCAAGAAAGAAGGAGAAACTGTCCTAGACTGGGACAGTTAGTAGCATCATATCAATATTAATTTCCCGGTTTATAATTATACTTTGCTTATGTAAAATGTTATCATCTGGGGAAGGTGGGTGAAAGTTAACTGTAGTACTTTTGAAACTTTAAAAAAAACTAGCCTGGCCGGGTGTGGCTCAGCGGTTGAGCGTCGACCTAGGATCCAGGAGATCGGGGTTCGATTCCCAGTCAGGGCACATGCCCAGGTTGCGGGCTGCAGCCAATCAATGATTCTCATCATTGATGTTTCTATATCTCTCTCTTCATCTCCTATCCTCTCTCTGAAAGCAATAAAGATATATTAAAAAAACACAACCAAAACCTAAAATTTCAAAAAAATAAAAGGTAAAAAAACCACACCCCTAAACCTGAATTCCTTATCTCTCTTTTAGCCATCTACTCCATCTCCACTGATGGTAATTTCATTCTTCTTGTAGTACAGGCCCAAATCTTTGAACTCGGCCTTTGTTTATCTTTTTTTCTCCTCATAGCCTAAATACATTCTACAGGAAATTTTATGAGTGTGTCTCTAAATATGTCCAAAATCTAATCATTTCTTATCACTTCTGCTGTGACCTCCCTAATCCAGGATCCCATAAATGCTTGCCTGGATTATTGCAAAAGCTTTCCAACTGAACTTCTTGATCCATCCCTCTCCTCATACCCTGTAATGGGTCCCATTACTTTCAGAGTAAAAGCCAAAGTTATGACTGTGGCCCAGGGGCCACATAAAATCTGATTTTGTTAATTTCTTACCTCCTTTAAAACATTTTTTTTTTTAAATTACCCTCACCCAAGGATATTTTTTCCATTGCTTTTCAGAGAGAGGGGAAAGAGGAGGCGGGGGGGGGGCACTGATGTGAGAGAGGCACATTGATTGGTTGCCTCCCGTTCACACACCGACTGGGGCTGGGGATCGAGCCTGCAACCAAGGTACGTGCCCTTGGCTGAAACTGAACCCGGGACCCTTCAGTCCGCAGGCCAACGCTCTAACCACTGAGCAAAACCAGCTAGGTCTGACCTCCTTTCTTATTACTCTTTCCATTCCAACCACTCTGATCTTCCTGCTTTCTCTTGACCACACCAAGCTTGCCCCTCTCTCAGGGCCTTTCCACTGGCTGTTCCCTTTTCCTTGAATTACTTTCTTTCCCACACATCCTTAGCTAACCTCCTTACCTTTTCCAAGCCTTCCCTTAAAAATCTTTTCCCCGGTGAGCCTACACTGACCACCATCTTTACAAACTGCAAGCCCTCACTCTTGGTTCTCCTTAATCTGCTGCAATTTTTTGGCCATTTTCATCACCTGAATGCAAAATATAATTTGTATTCATACCATAGATGTTGTATATTGTTTATCTCTACTTGCTAGCATATAAACTCTTAAGAAGGCTGAGATATTAGTCTTTTTCCCCCCTGAGCATTAATACACCGTATACACTTAATAACTATATTATTATACGACTCGGTAAGTTTATTATCTGATTCATATTCTACGGAAGGACAGAGAAAACATCCTATGTCTCTTTCCCACAGATGCTTAGGAGCAATCGGAGTTAAACAACAGATACCAATTATTTGTTTAAAAGTCAAGAGAATATGTAAAAAACAAGAAGTTTGGCCAGGACTATTTTGGTGGAGAGTGAAAGGAACCCATTCAACTTAGCTTAAGGGCTAAAAAGAGGGGGACTGACTTGTTCACACAACTTAACAGCTCGGAAGTAAACCTAGCTCCAGGCACACTGGGTGTAGGGGCCTTACAGCTGTCCTCAGCACTCCCTGGTTTCTCCCTTTTTCGCTCAACTCTAATGTCCGGGGCCACGGCCTGGGTCTCGGGCAGGCGCTGTCCGCAAGGTCGTCGGGGAAGCTCCGCGCAGATTCTCCCGCTGACCCAGGGCCCGGGCTACCTGCGCTGTGGCCGGGGAACGGGGTACGCTGGTGGCTATGGTCTGGGCCACGCGCACAACCCCCAAACCACTTATGAGGAAGGAAGAAGGAAAGATGACATTAGTCATAGAACTGAGCCAAACCAATCGGTGTAAATTTGCAGGACTGGAGAGCTGACGTTGGAAGTATAGCACTCTGACCCCTAGTGGTCAGATTCCACGAAGAGAATTTAGCATTAGGCTCAAGGCAACAGCAGGTTAACTTATTTCCCATCATGTTTTTATATCATTCCCCCCCCCCCCCCCCATTTATTTAAGAACATCAGTGTCCTTCCTTTTTATTGTCTGCATTGAAGCTTTCACCCATTTGGGGCAAATTTTCTTTCGACATAGTTCTTGTATCCCTTCCTTCCCCTCATTTCTAAGGTCATCATCTTTCCTCTTGGCTTCATATCTAGAGTAAGGTGAAGTATCCTAAAGTATTTCCTTATCTTCAATACTTTATAAAAATCAATACCTGAAAAAACCTCCCTAAAAAACTGTGTTAGTTGTATTTTGACAAGCCGGGGAATTTACTCTGACAATTTATCAGTTCCAATCAAAATACCTGGGTCTAGTGTTGTGTCATATGCCCCATCGCCCTTTGTGCTTGAGAAAATACAATTTTCTCCCATGCAATGGTAAGCTAACATAAATAATAATATATTTGCAATAATATATTTGCATAAAAGTTCGACCTGTTGAACTTTAAAAATTGAGAACACTTACTACTTATACTTTTCTTGTCTCTTATATAAGGAATAATCTATTTAAAATTTCATTCTACTAAACTTCTCTAATATTCTACACAGACAATTCCATGTATGTACTACTTATCATTTTTTGAGTGAATTAAATGACTAGTTTATTTCTCATAAAAAGATATTGATCGGTACAAATTTATAAGCATACTGCTAATTGCTAAGATCATAATATGCCAAATATAAAATATATGTTCCTAAATTTTTATAATTTTCATATTTTATTTTTTCTTTTTTGGTTGGTGCTGAGGTAGTAATTCTCTAACTTCATTAATGTTCACATTTTCTCTTTAATTTTCATTGTAAAGACTTACATAAAACATTGAGTCAATCGCTCTGAAGGCTTATAGATTTTATTCCACATTTCCCTTATAATTTTTTTTTATCTTCAGTGTTTTTTTCTAATTGAATTTTTGCATTTTTAATGAAACTATGCGGTTTCTTTCTTCTGAAATATTCATGTAGAATTGTTAAAAAACAAAAAACAAAACTGAACTACTTCCAGTCAAGATAGAGGTGTAGGTACTCGCATCCTCCCACAACCACATAAAAATTACAACTAAACTACAGAACAGCCATCTTTCAGAACTGCCTGAAATCTAGCTGAATGGAAGTCCTAGGGAATTGAAGAAGCCACACTGAGACTGGTAGAAGGGGCGGAGACACAGAACAGGCTGATCCCACACCCACATGTGGTGGATAAAAATCAGAAGGGATATCTCTAACTGCAGGGGTGTCTCAGCCCCACACCTGGCCCCCCAGCCCAGGGTTCCAGTGACAGGAAGAGAAGTCCCCATAAGTTCTGGATGTAAAAACCAGTGAGGACTGTGGCTGAGGGATACAGAGGGCCTCTGGAGTCCCAGGCAGTTCCTCTTAAAGGATCCACACACAGAGGACTTACTTGGACTTACTCCCCCTGGGCTCCAGTGCTTGGGCAGCAGCTCGAAAGGAACCAGGAACATATGGGGAGGAACTGAATTGTGAGGTATCAGGGCAAGAGCTGGGGGTGCAACTTTCTGCCAGACTAAAATGCTGGTAGAGACCACTGTTCCTTTTCTGAGCCCTCCCCCCAGAGCTTGTGGGTTGGTGCCATATCTGAGACTCCATCAATCTGGCTCACAGTGTTCCCTCTGCCATGTGATTCCCTGAGTCCCTGCCCCCTCCAACTTGCAGGCCTATGGTGTTTCTAGTTGCTTTTCCATGCGAATGGCTTGCCTTGGTTTATGCTTCAGATTTTCCTAAACTCTCTCAAACAAGCAGCATCTGGCCTTAGCAAATTCTGTACTTCCCAGTAAGTGTCCCCAGGCTTGGCACTAGTAGCAGCTGGCCTTGGTTTGCAGCTTGGCCTCACCTGGGCAGCTCTAAGCCCAGCACAAGTAGCAGTCATCCACAGGTTACTTTGTAGATCATGTGAGGTGGCCCTGGACAAAACACAGATGGCAGCTGACATTGGCCTGCACCTCCTGGGAGGACCCAGAGCCAGTGCCCCCTGTGGATAGCTTCAGACCATGTCAAAGCACCACCAAACCACCTCCGCAAGTGACACACTCAAGGGATGGACACAGCGGGCACCAGAGCCCCACCAAAGTAAGTCCTGCTCTGTGGGGTGTGCCCCTGCATAGCTGACCCTCCATGGTGGTCAGTGGTTGCAGCTAGTCCTTACAGCAGATCTCTCTGGGGTAAATCCCTACTATTGACATGTCAAAAACAACTAAGGCTCAACTACACAGGAGGGTGCACACAGGGAGGAACGCCTGGAGTGCCCAGCTTGGGTGATCAAGGAGGCTCTGTCACAGGACCCTACAGACACCTATTATATAAGGCCACTCTACAAAGCCTGGGGGACATAGCAGCTTGGCCTAATATACAGAAACAAACACGGGGAGGCTGCCAAAATGAGGAGACAAAGAAACATGACTCAAATGAAAGAAGAGAACAAAACTCCAGAAAAAAAACTAAACAAAATGCAGACAAGGAATCTACTAGATGCAGAGTTCACAACACTAGTTACAAGGATGCTCAATGAATTTAGTAGAACTATAACAGTATAAAAAAGGACATGGAAACCATAAAAAAGAGCCAGTCAGTAATGAAGGCTACACTAAATGAAATGAAGAATAATTTACAGGGAATAAACACTAGAGTAGGTGAAGCTGAGAATCAAATCAGCACTTTGGAATATAAGAAAGCAAAAAACCACCCAATCAGAACAGCAAAAAGGAAAAAGAATCCCCCAAAATGAAGATAGCTTAAGGAGCTTCTGGGACAACTTCAAGTTTACCAACATTTGCATTATGGGGGTGTCAGAATGAGAAGAGAGCAATAAATTGAAAACCTATTTGAAAAAAAATGACAGAAAACTTCTCTAACCTGGTGAAGAAAATAGACATACAAGTCCAAGAAGTGCAGAAAGTCCCAAACAAGAGGAAACCAAAGAGGCCCACACCAAGATACAGCATAACAAAAATGCCAAAGGTTAATCGTAAAGAGAGAATCTTAAAAGCAGAAAGAGAAAAGCAAGATAACTACAAGGGAGCTCCCATAAGACTGTCAGCTGATTTCTCAAAAGAAACTTTGCAGGCCAGAAGGGGGTGGCAAGAAATATTCAAAGTGATGAAAAGCAAAAAACCTACAACCAAGGTGACTCTACCCAGCAAAGCTATCATTTAGAATCAAAGAATATAAAAAGAGCTTCCCAGACAAGAAAACACTAAAGAGGTTCATCACCACCAAACCAATATTACATGAAATGTTAAAGGGTCTTCTAGAAGAAGAATGAGGAAGAGGAGGAAGAGAAGAAATAAAAAATATGAACAATAAAGTGGTAATAAATACATATCTATCAACAATTGAATCTAAAAAAACAAAATAAATGAACACGCAGAACAGCAACAGACTCATATATACAGAGAACATTTTGACAGTTGCCAGATGGGAGGGGGGTTGTGGGGATGAGTAAAAAAGGTGAAAGGATTAAGAAGTACAAATTGGTTGTTACAAAATAGTCATGGGGATGTAAAGTACAGCCTAGGGAATATAGTCAGTAATACTCTAATAACTATGTATGGTGTCAGATGGGTACAAGATTTATCAAGGTGATCACTTAGTAAGTTATATGTCTAATCACTGGGGTGTACACCTGAAACTAATATATTATTGTATGTCAACTGTAATTGAAAAATAAAAAATGATTTTAAAAAACTGAACTCAGAATAGATTGCCTATGATTCAGTTTTCTCCTTTGTAAAAAAAGGGGGCGTGATGAAAGAATAATAATAGTACTTCTAATTTATCAGATTACTTAGAGACTTATTGTGATTGATAAATTTGATAATTCACATAGAGGGCTTAATGTGGTTATTGACACATTTATAAGTTCTCAAAAATGTTAACTTTTACTATTATTTTCTAGATTCACTTGCATTTTTGGTAGTATATAGAAATTCGTTTGCCTACCGCCAAACATTTATGAAACATTTATTATATTATGGGCTAACAAGCATTAACAATATGGAATGTCTATTCTTGTGAAGTTTACAATCTAATTTGAGAGACAAAGCATAGAGACTTAAGATTTATACACAAAATGTGGAATAAACATACAATGGAATATTATTCACTCTTAAAAAGGAAGGAAATTCTGACACATGTGGCAACATGAATGAACCTCGAAGACATTATGCTAAATGGAAAAAAAGTTAAAAAGGACAACTATTGTATGGGGTACCTAGAATAGTCAAATTCATACAGATAGAAAGTAGAAGGGTGGTTGCCAGGGGCTGCAGGGAGAGGGAAAGGAGGGTTGTTTAATAAGTACAGGGTTTCAGTTTTGGAGGTGAAAAAGTTCTGGAGATGAATGGTGGTGATGAGTGCACAAAAAATGTGCTCAATGCTACTAAATTGTATAGCTAGAATTGATTAAAATGGTAAATTTCATGTTATATTTATCTTACCACAGTTAAAAAAAGATTTAAAATGTAAATATTCATATAAGGGAAAATTAAAGTTCATCACTACAATGTATGTAACAGATAAACCAGTAAATTATAAATTATCAAATGCCATTTTAACTTTATTAATAAAATGTATCAATTTATTTTTTGAATAATACATTTGTATAGTACAAAAATAAAAGGTACAAAGTGGTATATATGAAAAAATAAATCTTACTTTAGCCACTCAGTTCCTTTTCCCACAGACAACCCTATTACCAGTTACTTGTATATTGTACCAGAGATTCTATCTATCTATCTATCTATCTATCTATCTATCTATCTATCTATCTATCTATCTATCTATCTATCTATCATCTATCTACTTACCTATCTATCTATCTACCTATCTATCTATCTATCTATCTATCTATCTATCTATCTATCTATCTATCTATCTTCCAGTGACTGTATTCATACACTGTACACACAATATTGCAACTTTTCTTTTTTCACTTAAGAATGTCTTAGCACATCAAATGCAACCTTGTTCTTTTTAAATAGCTGTATAGTACATACCATAAATATATTTAGCCAATTCCCTAGTGAGAAGCCAGAGAGGGTTTCCAGTCTTACTGTTTCAATCAGTTTCAAAGAATAATCTAGCACATACGTCATTTTGTTAATTGTGAGCATATCTGTAATATAAATTCTTGGAGGGAGGGTCACTGGCTTCTTAAATGACTCAGATTATAAGTCCCTATCTAGACAGATTTCACCAAAGAGGTATTGGTGTTAGTCGCTTTATCCAAAAACTTGGAAACATCTTTGTATCATTTTCTTTGGCACCTATCGATCACTAAATCTCCCTAATTTTATCTCCTCAGTATCACTGTCTTCCCTACCCATTTTCCCATCCCTCACAGACAACAACTCAATACAGGCTTTCCGTATTTCTTCACGTCTGAAGTGTTGTCCTCAACACACCCTCCTGAGAGAAGAATTTGCTCTGACACTTTCATGCTACCTAAAGCATCCAGAATTAGGTCTCATGTCTCTATTTTAGCCAACAAGGCTCACCTTGATCTGGTCCTTGCACGTTCCCTCTCTAGCCTTCTCTGTCCTTACCCAACTTTACCCCTTCTGCTTTTATGGTGTACAGTCGTTTACAGTTTCAGGCCTCCACGCATTCGTTCTCGCTGTCTTCCCAGCCTGGAACACCTTCACCCATGCCCCTGGCTTCATCAGTGTGGGAAGTCTTGACCTCTTTATTCCAGGGGAGGGACCTCCTCTCTGTGATCCACGGGTCTGCATTCATCTTCCATGGTGACTGCTATTCTCCTCGGAAACGATTTCCTTGAAGGAGGCTGGGGCAGTGGCGGGAGAGGTCTTTTTCCTTCCTCGCTCTAGCGTCCAGCACAGTGTTTGGGGTCGCGTGGTGCGCACTCAATAAAATTTCTTTAAGTGACTTTCCTTAACCGGACCTTGGGAAAAGGGGTGGAATCATTCATTGGCTGATACGTTTATGGAGTGGCTATTAGGTGCAAGATGATGTGCTGGCGTTGGGGTTACAGCCAAGAAGATAACCTAGGGCCTGCCTTTGGCCTCGTGAGAGGTGGGGCGACGGGAACATGCAGTTATAATTCGGCCAGGGCTGCCTGCTCGGGTGCTTTAGGGACAGCGACGAACAACGGGTGCCATTTTAATTTGGGGGAACTGCACCAGGCAAAGGCATTTATAAAATAAGGCCACGCCTTTTCCCGGTGCAAGTCTCTCCAATTAAACCCGCACTCAGACATAAAGCTCATGATTTCTGACAGAAAGTGTATTTGAACAGAAGGTCCTTAGGATCCCTCAGGGGATACAAGCAAGCCAACTAGGTCAGAATCCGTACACTCCACGAAAGTCCTCTTTTTCTGCTAAACTGCCTTCTAAACATAAAAAAAACACACCACAAGCCCCCAAAACCCACACAAAAAAACACGCTTGGTGTGAAAGGACTACATTAAATTTAATCTACCAACTGTTCTTTAGCCGTGATCCTTTCCTACTCTCTCCCCTAATATGACCTCTCTTCACAAACGGCTGAGTGCGCTAGAAAGGTAATGAGGAGAGCAGGTTCTGGGGGCTCAGGGAGAACGGGGTTCATCCCACAGCGAAATCACTGCTGGGGGAGCGACTCGGGGCAGGTCGTCAAACTTCCGGTTTCCTCTTCGGCAAAAGAAGATATAATAATAAAAAAGTCGGGAGAAGACGCTCACGTGAAGCCCTTACCTTAACACAGTGACTGACACATAGCTCAGAAGGTGGCTATGAGGCGATCCTAAGGACCTGACGCCTTGGGGGTGTACTTCTGCCTCCGCCACCCAAGGGAACGGAAGCGTGATCCCTACCGCCTCGGACTGAACCGGAAGGCGCGCTCGGGCAAGGACGCGGTTTGGGCTCTCCGGGCCACCGTCGCCGCGCATGCGCACGTGAGCGTGGCGGGACGTCGGTGTCATGGCGAGCTCCATCTGAACTCGGACATCGGCGGGTCCCACGTCGGGCTGGTTGGTTATTTCCCGACTTCTGGGTTAAAGGTGGCGGGTGGGTCCCCATGGGGCAGAGTGTGGCCGGAGCTCTTCTTATGTCGGAGCCTTGAGTCCCCCAATGTCCGTCTTTCGCGGGTGGTTTGATGGTCTGTTTCGCAGTTAAAAGGGGTCTTGCCCGCTGGGATAGGGGAACAGGGAGAGCTGGCAGCGCTGCCAAAAGTGAGGGCAGGGTCGTTGGCCTCCGGTGCTGCAGGGCTGTGGGGAGCATCCAGGACCTCGTTCCTTGCGGTCAAGATCCACTTCAGCCGGCCTCCCGCGTTCTGCGCTGGTGAATTAGTAGGACGGGACGAGGCTGTCGCAGGCACTTAGCTTTCACAGAGCTGTGTCTCGTTAAGAATTTAAACCGAAGTTAGTCATCAGAGCAGGCGGCCTGTGTGTTCCCTTCTCTTTCCCGTTTGCTCATAAAGTCAGTCTGAATCTCGGAGCCACACGCGTCTTTCGGTTGGAAGGTGGTCTGGATGCCTCCTTCATTGCTTTATTCCTGTTTTGTAGCTGTTGGTATTAATTGCATCACGCAGACGCGTTATGGTGCCGGAGAGTGTTTACTACTGTGGGCAGACGCTGGATCTCGGCCCGGGCGCACGTGGCAGATGTCAACACACCTGCCCTAATCAGCAAGAAGCTGGAAGTAGTATGGAGCATAATTAACCTTGCTGTAGGAGACAGTCTGTGAGGGACGCTAATCTCTTTTAGGTAAATTTAAAGAGTCCTTACTCTGGTTTCGCGGACTTGTTGGGAGCTTGCTTTTTCTAATTAGTTTTTTATTTTCCAGACTCATCTTTCAAGAGGATTTGAGACTAATTGCAGATAATCAAGGTACTCATTTATTTTAAACCTTTCGTGGTTGAGTGACCTGCTACAGGTTATAATGTGCAAAAAGATAGCTTAAGTTCTTAGTAGTTTTGTCACCATCATTGTATGGAAATGCTGTGATCTCCATATCACTAAGAAACATTTTCATTCATTTTACTTAATCTTTCATCTGTGTTAAGTTGCACTGATTGTGCCCACTTCTTTGCCGTGCTCTCTGCCTTTGCCTTCTATGGTCACCTGACTTGCTCCTTTCTGGTGGCTTCTTCTTGGTTTCCATTAAAAGCTGATTCTCTTCTATTTGGCAGTTAAATTTGGCATTTCTCAAGAAGAGGTCCTGTACCCTTTTCTCTTCGCTGTTCTCTCTCTCTGGGTGTTCTAATCCACAGTGTTATTCTCTGCCTTTTTGATTCCAGTCATTCTTGTGGGTGTGAAGTGATATCTCAGGGTTTTGATTTGCATTTCCCTAATAGCTCATGATGTTGACATCTCTTCATGTGCTTATTGGCCATTTGTGTATCTTCGTTGGAGAAATGTCTGTTCAAATCCTTTGCCCATATTTTACACTGGTTTATTTGTCTTTCTGTTGTTAAGTTGTGTTTTTTTACTGTATCCTGATACAAGACTTTTTTCAGATGTATGATTTGCAAATCTTTTCTCCCATTGTGTGGAGTTGTCCTTTCATTCTCTTGAAACGTAAAATTTTTTAATTTTGATGAAGTCCAAGCTGTTTTTCCTTTTGTTGCTTGTTCTTTTGGTGTCATAACTAAGAAACCAGTGCTTAATCTAATGTCATGCAGATTTTCACTTACCTTTTTTTTAAAGAGTTTTATAAGCTCTTAAATTTAGGCCTGTGATCCATTTTGTGCTAATTTTTGTATATGATATGAGGTAGGAATGCAACTTCATTCTTTGCATGTGGCTATCTAGTTGTCCGGTATCATTTGTTGAAAAGACTGTTCTTTCCCCCATTGAATTTTTTGGGCACCCTTGTTGAAAGTCAGCTGACTAGGTAATGTATTACTATTATTTTTAATCTTCACCTGAGGACATGCTTATTGATTTGAGAGAGAGGGGAAGGGGGAAAGAGAGAGAGAAAAAGAAACAAAGAAAAAGAAAGAGAAAAAGAAAAAGAAACATTGATCAGCTGCCTTCCTGTGTGCACCCCTACTGGGAATCGAACCCACAACCCAGGTATGTGCCCTGACCTGGAATACGAACCCACAACCTTTAGTGTATGGGACGACACTCCAAACAACTGATCCACACCGGTCAGGGCTAGGTAATGTATTTTTCACAAGCATGCTAGATGGTTTTTATGAACAAATAACTCTGTGACAGTGTTTCTCAAACTTTAGTAGACATCAAAATCATCTGGAAGGCTTGTTAAAGCTTGCTGGGTTTACTTAGAACATCTGATCCAGTAGGTCTAGAGTATGGCCCAAGACTTTTCATTTTTTACCAGTTCCCCAGTGATTCTGATTGTGCTGGTCTGGAAACTGCTGTATGAAAACTACTGGTGTAGGACTTTGTTTCACAACTGTGGCTACACACATGAGAATTATTGGAAAATTTTAAAAAATATCGATGGCCAGGCTCTGTTCCCAGAGATTGATTCAAGTGCTGTGGGGCTCAGTTTGTAATTTTCAAAAGCTCAGGTGAATACAAGGAGCACTCAAGACTGAGAACCTCTGCTACAGGAGAATTGTGGTTCTCAATCAGGGTGCTCATTGGAGTTACCTGGGCAGGTTTTACGTTTGCAGTCCTAAATTCCACTCTTGGAGATTCTAGTTCAGGATGGGACCTGGGCATTTGATATTATAAAAGCTCTCCTAATAAATCACCTATGTAGGTTACAGTACTCTAGGATGTTGTAGTCTCTCTACTTTTAAAAAAATTTTTATTTCTTTTTAATCCTCACCCAAGGATCTGTTTTAGAGAGGGAGAAAGGGTGTGTGAGAGAGAGAGACATTGATGTAAGAGAGAAACATCGATCAATTGTCTTCCATATTCACCCCAACTGAGGATCGAATCCGCAGCCTAGGTATGTGTCCTGACGGGGAATCAAACTTGCAGCTTTTTTGGTATACGGGACGACACTCCAACCAACTGAGCCACCTGCTGGGCTTGTCTTCTTTTTATCGTTTTCAACATCTCTCTTTTCTCTGACTCTGTTTTTATTACTTTTATCAAACTTGATTTCCTCTACTTTTGTGGAAAAACTTGTATATGATCCTCTGTTTCATTTAATTTTTATTTTGCATTTCTTTTATTCTCAAATTTTCATTTCTTTATTATTTCAAAATTTCTAGAGGCTGACAATTTCTTCTACCTTTTGTTGGAAGTAAAAGCTTCAGTATTATTGGTGAGGGAGATTGTTCAGGTGTATGATATGCATTTCTAGAGTGCATTTTTAGAAATGAAGTTGTTGGGTTAAGGGACATATGTGTTTTAAAGTTTGAAATGTACTTCTAGACTGTCCTCCAGAAAGGATATGCCAGTTTTACCATGCTTTCAGCTAACAGTCTTTTTATCAGTAGGATGAAAAATAATTGATGTTTAAACACTTGCTATTAGTGTGTTTGAGCATTCTTTCCTGTGCTTATTAGCTATTTGCATTTCTTAAAGTGAGTTGCATGTTTTTCCTTTGCCCATTTTTTTCTGGAATGTGTTTATATCGTAGGGTCAGATTAGACTCTTGCATTGCTTATGCTTTGGCAATGAAGCAGAGCCATAGTGGGGAGAGCTTGGTGTTGAGAGAAGGCCTAGGTTCTAATTCTAGCTCTATCAGTGTACAAATTTTTTTTAGCTTTTCTGGACTTCAGTAAAATAAGAGGCTTAGCAATGTTCCCTACTTCTCTAACTTTGTGATATCGTATGTGAGCTGCAGCGGACTCTTCTTATCTCTCTTCTTCCATTCTATTTTCCTTCTTTTGTTTATGGGATGTTAAAATTGTATAATGTAAAAAAGATGGCTTTTCTTTTGTTGTTGTTAATCCTCACCTGGGGATATTTTTTCCATTGATTTTTAGAGAAAGTAGAAGGGAGGGAGGGGTGGGAAGAGAGGGAGGGAAGGGGAGAGAGAAGGAGGGAGAGGAAGAGACATCGATGTGAGAGAGACATATCTATTGATTGCTTCCCGCATGTGCCCCGACCAGGGCCAGGGACCCAACCTGCAACCCAGGTACATGCCCTTGACCGGGAATTAAACCCATTACCCTTCGGTGCATGGGTAGACGCTGTAACCGCTGAGCATCACTGGCCAGGGCAAAAAGATGACTTTTAATATGTCATTCAATTCATAGTCCTTCAGTAGCTCTTCAGTAATATTTAAAGACACTACCTGGTCTTAGACTTCTATACTTATTTTTATTTCTTAGGATAATAGTGATGGAAGAAACCCTAGGGATTAAGTATTTACTTCAAGTTTTCTCCAAGAGTAAGAATTTTCTCCTTTTTTATAAAAAGGTTAGCTAAATTTAGCTTAAATGAGCATTTCATTCATTCATTCCGTCAGTCATCAACAAGTACTATGTGTCTGCTATGTGCTAGGCATTGATATAGATGTGGATATAGTGATGAAAAGAGATGATGCCTTTGTCCTGTGGAGCTTACACTGTAATGAGAAACACAGATACAACTGTGTATATGGTATCAGGTAGGTTAGTTCTATGAAGAAAAATGAAGCATAACACAGAGTTAGAGGTTAGTAAGAGTGTGTGGGGAAAGCTGGGTCAGTGTGTAGTTATTTTATTTTTAAAAAATATATCTTTATTGATTTCAGAGAAAGGAAGGGAGAGCGAGAGAGATAGAAACATCAATGATGAGAGTCATTAATTGGCTGCCCCCTGCACGCCCCCTACTGGGGATCGAGCCCGAAACCTGGGCATGTGCCCTGACCTGGAATTGAACCACGATCTCCTGGATCATAGGTTGATGCTCAACCGCTGAGCCATGTCGGCTGGGCA
Organism: Miniopterus natalensis; assembly: GCF_054644295.1. Taxonomy (NCBI): domain Eukaryota; kingdom Metazoa; phylum Chordata; class Mammalia; order Chiroptera; family Miniopteridae; genus Miniopterus; species Miniopterus natalensis. The sequence goes on along the minus strand of NC_142089.1, from coordinate 63,421,121 downwards.
TTATGTGGTTATTTTAGACATGGTGGTTAGGAAAGGTCTCCCTATGGAGGTGTCATTTGAATAGATAAGTGGGCAGCAAGCCACACAGATATCTGGGGATGATATTCCAGGCAGAGGAATAGCAATTGTGAAGGCCCCTGAGTCAGAAACTAGTTTTTCCTACTCAGAGAATATCTAAAAGGTTAGTACTGTTGGTACAGAGTGGGAGGTGGCAGAGGGAATAGCTAGGGGCCATACTTTGTTAGACTGGGTAGTCTACAGTAAAAAATATTTATTGAGAACATGCAATATGCTAGACATAGTTCTAGTCTTCGCCTGGGATAAAACAGTGAACAAAACACCCAAAGGTCTTTACCCTCATAGAGTATATTCTAGTAGAAGGAGATAGATAGTAACAAAATAATGAAAACATCTAAGCAGGTGATGAAGTGCCATGGTAAGGAAACAAGGTGGGGATAGGGATAGGAAGTATATGTGTATGTAGTGAAGTGGGAGTTGCTCAGAAAGGCCTCACTGGTGACATTTGAACAGTTCTGAAGGACTTGAAGATGTTCCAGGCAAGAATAAGATCCCGAGATGAGTGTGTACCTGGGAGGTATGATGTGGCAAGGCAGCCCCTGTGGCTGAGTGCAGTGATGGGGACAGTGGCAGGCAGCAAGGTCAGAGAGATAACAGGTAGTTGATTACATATGTCCTTGCAGATTTGGGTAGTGATTTTAGCTTTTTATTCTGAGGTGGAGGACATTGGAAAGTTTTGATCAGAAGTTTGAGATGAACTTAGGTTTTAAAGGGGTCCCTGACTTCTATGATGAAATGTCCTTTGGGAATTAAGGATAGAAGCAGGGAGACTGTCAATAATCTAGGCAAGAGGTGATGTTGGTTTGGACCAAGAATGTAACAGTGAGTAGGGTGAGAAATAGTCAGATTCTGAATATATTTTGAAGATAGAGCTAACAGGGTTTTGTTGGTGTGTTGGATTAGAGAGAGGGTTCCAGGATTTTTGGCTTGAGCAGTTAGAAGATTGGGATTGCCTTTAAATGAGATGAGGAAAATTGTGGAAGGATCTGGTGTAGTGTTTGGTGGTGGTTATGTATGGGGTAAGGAGGGGAGAAGATCAAAAGTTCTCTTTTCGACTTTTTAAGTTTGAAATAACTATTAGGGTGTTGAATAGTTGGACATGTGAGTCTGAAGTTCAGAGGAGGACTGGGACCAGTTATATAAGCATATAGTTGGTATTTCAAGGCCATGGGATCAGATGAGAACAGGATATATCTGTAACTAGAGAAGAGAAGAGGTCCTGTAACAGAGCTGTGGGGCCATCCCAATGGTGAGAACTTGAAGATGAGGAAGAGCCAGCAAAGGAGACTTGGGGAGTCTCCTTGAGGTAGGAGTTTGAGAACTCCAAGAGTGTGGTGTCCTACAGATGAGGTCATATAAGATGACTGAGAGTTGTATATGTTGTTGGAAGTCATTGAAATCATGACAGACAATTTTGGTGGAGTGGTGGGAGTGAAAGCCTGACTCATGTGAGAATGGGAGGGGGAGATTGTAGATTGTAAGTGTAGATAGCTTTTGCAAGGAGTTTTTTTTTTAAAGGAGAGAAATGTGATGGAGACAGTAAATGGAGGAAGTTTTTGTTTTTTAAATGGGAGAAATAATAGTATGTTTATATCCAGATAGTAATGATTCAGTAGGGAGACAAGTAGTGAAGATGCAGGAAGAGGGAGCATTGCTGGAATTCTTTGCTTGAGTAGGTCAGAGTACAAGGATTGTTCTTAGGGAGGTGGACAGTTATTCATAGTAACAGATTGGTAGGCTGAGTATATGGGCAAAGAACCACTTATGGGTAAACGAAGGAAGTCATCCATCTGTGCAGAATATGGGAGGGCATCTCAGGTCGTCTTCATTCAAGCTTTCTGTTTTCAATACCATCTTTACCCTTATTAAGAGGAGACCCATGAGAAATTAATTTTCAGAAAATTTCTAAGATAAATGAGTTTGTTTCTTTACTGCATGCAGTTCTTCACAGTCTTTGCTGTGCAAATGCATGTTGGGAATCTATAAAGAGGCATAATTTCCTAAATTAATTTGACCACAGAACCATTTTTTCACTGATGGTTAATATCTCAAATAGAACCCGTTTGAGAAAGACTGACTTAATTCATTTCACCTTACCTAGTTTGTTGAGTTGTCCAGGGCTCTTTTTTGCAAGAGCAGAAAACCCACCTCAAACTAATTTAAGCCACAGAGGAAATTGATTAGCTTACATGAATGGGCAGAGTAGGGCAGCATTGGTGGAATCCAGGTGCTCAAATAATGACAGTGTGGGTCTTTATCTCTTCAGCTCTTACTAGTTTTCATTCCTTAGGTAGCCTTCTGCCCTGTGACAGGCAAGTTGGTCTCTGGTATCATCAAGTTGACATCCTTCCAACTTAGCTACTTCAATGAAAAGAGAAGCCATCTCTCACATTAGCTCTGGCACAGAAATCCTCATGATTATTCTCATTGGCAGGGCTTGTCATATCCAACCATGAACCAATCACTGTGGCCAGGAGAATGGGTTACTCTGGCAGGCTTGGGACATGTGCCCCATTCTTGTGTCTCGGGGAGGAGGCCTGTTACTGACAGTCCCTCCATGATCATGTGGCATGTATGTTAATTCTAATTTAGCAAGTCCTTGATTGATTGCCATGTGGGTTATTTGTAATCTTTTGCTCTTACTAATAATGAAAATCTAGTTGAGGTTTGAACACAAGTTTGTCTGATTTACAGGGCATAATTTGTCATAGTTGTAAAGAGTACATTACAATAAAGGGCACAAAATGAGCCTGGCTGGTAGCCACTCTTAATTGAAAGTTGTTAATGGAAAGATGGGAATTTGACAAATGAGAAGAAGGAAATTTCATCAGAAAGTCTGAGACCAGAGGAGAGTATAGGATTCTTAACAGTGGTTTAGGTGGCCCACATGAGAAGAGGGGTCACTCAATGTTCATACGTTAAGTAGGCAGTAGAGTGCCACACAGCATCTGGGCTCGGGCTCATCTGGCATGCATTTGTCTCTGTGCTTCTTGGATAAGTTAGCTTCTCTCTGTTTCAGGCTGCTCTTCAAAGTGAGGGTAATAACGCTGCATACCTCATGAAGTAATGAGCTGACTGTGAGCACTGCTTTGTGTTTGGGCATGGTACTACCAGGAAGTGTGTTCAAGTACACTTTCTTTTTCTGTGTGTTTTTTTTCCTGATAGTTTTTTTTTCCTTAATTATTTTAACACAATTGTAGATTCACAGTTATAAAAGTTATGTGGAAATGCTGTTCACTTTACCCAGTTTCTCCCAGTGGTAATATCTTGCAAAACTATAGTACAATATCACAACCAGGATATTGACATTTATATAGTCAGATTATAGAACATTTTCATCACCACAGGGATCTCTCATGTTGCCTTTTTATGGTCAGGTTCACTTTCCTCCTACCTATCCTCTCCTTAATCCCTGGCAACCACTATTTTGTTCTCCATTTCTGTACTTTTATTTCAATATCAAGTATGTTACATAAAAGTAATAACAGTATGTGACCTTTTGGGATTGGCTGTATTCACTCAGCATAATTCTTTGGAGATTCATCCAGGTTGTTTCACATGTCAACCTTCTCTTTTATTGCTGCATAGCAATTCTATGGTAAGGATGTACTACAGTTTGTTTAACTATTCAACCAGTTGAAGGGCATCTGGGTGTTTCCAGGTTTTGGCTGTTACAAAGGAAGCTACTATAAACATTTGTGTTCAGATTTTTGTGTGAGTGTAAGTCTTTATATCTCTTGGATTATGCCCTCAGAAATACAATTGCCAGGTTGCATTGCAGTTGCATGATTAATTTTTTAAAGAAAATGCCAAACTTTTTTCTCCACCCCAAGCAACTGTACCATTTTTGTATTCTCGTCAGTATTGTAGGAGTGGTTCAGTTACTCTGCGTACTTGTCAGCATGTAGTGTTCTCACTATTTTTATTTTAGCCATTCTGATAACTGGAGTAATGTTGAGTCTCTTTTTGTGTGCTTATTAGGCCTCTGTGTATCTTTCTTTTTGTATCTGTATCTATTGCACTTTTTAAAAATTGAATTTATTGGGGTGACATTGGTTAATAAAATTACGTAGGTTTCAGCTGTACACTTCTGTAACCCATCATCTGTACACTGTAGTGTGTGTTCGCCACCCCATCAGGTCTTCCTTCATCACCATTTATCCCCCTCTTGTCCTCTCCTGCCCCCCCTGTATATTTTCTTAGGTGAAGGAACGGGATTGTGTGTTCTTTTTTCTTTTGTTTATTTTCTAACTGGATTGTGGGTTTTTTTTCAGTTTGGTGTTTTGAATTGTAGACGTCAGTCCTTTGTCAGATTTGCAAAGGTTTGCTCCCATTCTGTAGTATGTCTTTTCATTCTCCCAAAAGGGTTTTTTGCAATGCAAAAGCTTTTAATTCTGATGATGTCTGTATTTAATTTTTCTTTTTATGGATTGTGCTTTCTGGTGTCAAGTCTAAGAACTCTTCACCTAACTTTAGGTCTAGAAGATTTTCTCTTATGATTTTTTTCTAAAGGTTATGGTCTTACATTTTACATTTAAGTCCATGGTGCATTTTGAATTAATTTTGTATAAAGTGTGAGCCTTAGGTTGCAGTTTATTTTTGTCTATAAATGTCTGATTGCTTCAGCACTCATTTTTGAAAAGGCTGTTTTTCCTCCACTGAGTTGCTTTTACACTTTTATGAAAAATCATTTGAGCATATTTATGTGGGTCTATTTCCAGGTTCTCTGTTGTGTTTTGTTGATCTGTGTTTATATTCTACCAATATTACACAGTCTTAATTACTTAATAAGTCTTAAATTGGTCAGGCTAATTCCTCCCACTGTATTTTATTTTTTACCAGTTGGTTTAGACATGTTAATTTCTTTACCTTTCCATATAAATTTTGGAACTCAAATGTGTACAAAAAATATCACTGGGATTTTGATAGGGATTTAATTTTAAACTTGTATGTGAATTTGGTCTTCATTGACACTGGGGGTTGGGTGAGGCTTCATTACTGGGTCATTGGTTGCTTTGGAGGTCTAGGGTCCCAACTTGGCCTTCTGATTCTATCCTGCTGGGGTGTATTGGGGTGCCTCATTATGTACTCATAAGGAAGACATCAGGGCTTCCCACTTGGCCTTTGTGACTTGTCTGGAGGTAGGACTATAGTTTTGTGGAGTTTTTGTATTTTTGTTTTTAATAGAATGGTTATTTTCTAAAAGTTTTCTGCTTTGCTAGGCTGCCCCTTTTCTGGTTCTTTGATAAGAAAACAGGCTTTTGTTGGGGGCTTTTCTTGTCTATATTTGTTGGCACTTCTTGGTTGCTGGTTTCTTTAGCTCTATGTCTTGGAATATGAGGCAACCTCCCCCCCCCCCCCAAAGAACTCACCATTGTGGGGTTTTTTTGGATTCCAAGGTTCCTAGCCTGTCTTCCTTTTTGTCTCCACCTTTCAAAGTCTTCTTAAGTTTATTTCATATATAATGTTCCAAGTTTTAGTTTTACTTAGCAGAAGAGATAGGGAAAAGAATGTCTTCTCTTTCTTCCTTGAAGTTGTGTCCACATTTTCTTTTCTTGACTACAAAAATTTTGAACATTCAGGAGAGTAGAATAGGATAGTGAACACCAACATATCTTTTTCCTAGATTTAAGTGTTGTAAATGTTTTTCCGTATGTCTTAATCTAATTTTTTGTTTTAGTAAATTACAGACATAATGACATTTGACCTACAAATATTCAGTATGCATATCCAAAACTATAAGATTTTTAATAATATATAAATAATATATATAAATTCAGTATATAAAATAAGAATTTTAAAACATAAGGATAATACTTTAATGATATATAGCAGTGATTTGTACTGGTGCACCACAAAGATTTTCAAAACATGTAATATCAGCTCTGGCTGGTATGGCTCAGTTGGTTAGGTGTTGTCCCATTAGGCAGCCGATCATTGTTTTCCTCTCTCTCCCTCTCCCTTCCTCTCTCTCTAAAAATCAATAAAACCTTTAAAAAAACAAACAAATATGCAATACCTGACCAATCAGGGCACTGACCTCATTTCCCTTAGATTGTCCAATTAAAAAGTGACAACTAACACAACAAGAGCCACTCAGTGTGAATGCCTTGTCTTGAACCATAAATCTGTAGGTCATATAATAGAGTTGCATCTTATTGGTCATGTCACATAGGTTTACGTCTGATTGGCTAATTCTTGATACCAGAAGTCCTTATATACAAGTGTAGGCACTGATTTTTATTTTTTTTAAAATATATCTTTATTGTTTCAGAGAAAGGAAGGGAGTGGGAGAGAAAGAGATAGAAACATCAATGATGAAAGTCATTGATGGGCTGCCTCCTGCATGCCCCCTACTGGGGATCGAGCTTGCAACCTGGGCATGTACCCTGACAGGGAATCAAACTGATTTCCTAGACCCTAGGTCGATGCTCAACAGCTGAGCCACACCCGGCTGGGCTAGGCACTGATTTTTTAAAAAGTCACTTTGGAACCAAAGTGGTAGATAATTACTATTATTATTATCATTATTATTTTTTGTAAATCAATTATAATTATACCTATTTTTTGTCAGATTTAGAATTTTGTAATTAGTTTGTGTGCCATGAGATTAAAAAGGTTGAAAATCATTGATTTATAGTACTATCCTAATATTATCTGATACCCAGTTCGTATTATAACTTCCCTAGTTGTTCCCCAAATGTCTTGCAGCTGGTTGGACAAAGTAAGATCTAAACAAGAACATGAATTGCATTTAGTTGTTAGGCTTTTAAATCTCCTTTGATCTTGAACAGTTCCTCCTGCTTTTTACTCCATGATATTGATTTGTTGAAGGCATAGTTCCATTTGAACCTTGGAATGTCCCACTATCAATAGGATTTGTCTAATTGTTTCCTTGTGTTTCTTTATCTTTGCATGCTCTGTAAACATGAAGTTAAATCTAAAAGCTTTATTGGATTCAGGTTTAGCAAGGATATTTTATAGGTGATGCTATGTTAAATGGATTTTCTGAGGGACTCATAAGTTTTTATCATTTATAACTTTTTTATATGATGAAGAAGATGCCTTCTGCATCCTGTGATACACTACTGGATGACATAGAAGATATTGTGTCGCAGCAAGATTCAAAGCCACAAGATAGGCATTTTGCAAGAAAGCACATTGTTCCAAAGGTGCGAAGGCGAAATACCCAAAAATATCTGCAAGAGGAAGACAGTCCACCAAGTGATAGGTGAGATTGTTGTTGTTTCTTTAAATTCAGTATCATGCCAGGGGAGAGGCTGGTAATACTGGTCTACCTGATATTCATAATGTCTCTTTTAAAAAAATGTTTGAACTTTTTGAGAGGAAATATGTAGTTATTTTTTTTTTATTTGAATGTTTTTTAACTTAACAAAGTAACTGTTTTTTTAAAAAAAAAAGGTGTCAAATTGCATGTTTCTTGAAGGCAGGGCCTATGACAATATTTGGCATATAGATAGCCAAATACTCTCTTTGATGTTACTGTACCTGGTACGCAATTTTGTGTTACTTCTAAATTAAAATTTTTACTGGAATTTGTGGGTTTTATGAGACAGTGGTTTTTTGGGCATTTGATTTTTCTTAGCAAATTTACAAATATTTATGGTTCATGTACAGGCATTGGACACAAATGAATTATTGTGTTGTTTACATTATTAGGTCTCTGATGAAATTCTAATACAACCTAGCCAGAAATTATTATGCAGTTGTATAGTTTTAATATGCCTATATTTATTTATTTAATAATTTGTTGGAAGTTTCAGTATACTTGATTATTTTGTTTGGAACATTAAGCTTTTAAAATCTATGGACTTAAAATTTGTTTCTATTTTTAAAATGACTGAAGTTTATCAAATTTTTCCTGAACATGTCCTTAAGGTAATTTCTGTTTAATTACAAGTTATTAGGGCAATCCAAGTTGAAAGCCCTTTTGTCCCCCTAAAACTATTACATTTTTGAACTCTATTTTTATATATGAAGTACTTTTAATGAATAGCTTATGAGTGGTTTGCAGTGAGTGTATTTTTTTTTTTTTTTTTTGCATAATATGCCCAGAAATCCTCTAGTGCTTTTTATTTTAAAAATCCTTTAATGAGACTTACTTTTTTCTTTTATTGATTGTTTAATAGCACTATTCCAGGCATACAGAAAATATGGATACGAACATGGGGTTGTTCTCATAATAATTCGGATGGAGAATATATGGCTGGACAACTAGCTGCTTATGGATATAAAATTACAGGTAATGAGATCTGTAGTATATTTTATTGATTAAATTTTTCAGGGATATTTTAGCATAACTTAATGATTTTAATGCAAAACAAAAAGATAACTATTATACATTGCCTACATAACTATGGATTTCATATTTTAAAAATCTTTAAAAACTATTTTGAAATAAGTTTTGACTTACAGAAAAGTAGTAAAAGTATAGAGTTTGCATATCCCTTTACCCATCTTCCTCTAATGTTAACATCTTACATAATTAGAGTATAATTAATAAGCCGGGAAATGAACATTAGTGCAGTACTGTTATCGAAACTATAGGCATGTTTTGACTTTTGCCAGTTTTCCCATTTATGTTCTTTTTCTCTTCCAGGATCCACTCTAGGCTCTCACCTTCCATTTATTTGTAATGTCTCTTTAGTCTCCTCCAATCTGTGACAGTTCCTCAGCTGCTTCTTGTCTTTTTTGACCTTGAACTTCTGAAGAAAACCGATTAGTTATTTTGTAGCATGCCCCTGAACTTGGTTTGTCTGATGTGTGCATTTTTTGGCAAGAGTACAGAAGTGATAGTCTCTCCTTCTCAGTGCATCGTATCAGATGGTTCATGATGTCAGTATCTCTTATCACTAGTGCACTAACCGTTGTCTGCTAGATTTCTCCACAGTAAAGTTAATATTTTTCTCATTGTAATGAATAAATATCCTGTTTCTCCTCAACCTTTTTGTCTACTAATTCTAGTATCTGTCAGTGGATCTTGTCTGCAACAGTTATTACTGCATTATTTGCTTAATGGTGATTTTCTGTTTTCTTCTTTCATCCACATTTATTAATTGCAATTCTTGGGTAAGGAAGAGCTTATGTCAGTATGAACTCATGGAGTTTTTTTTTTTATTCTGTGAGATGTAGTGTGGCACATCATTATTTATCTTGCTGCTCATTGTTCCAACTTTGGCCATAGGACCTCGTTCAGGCTGACTCCTGCGTCTTCTCAACATGTCCCCCATTCTTTTTGTTTTTATTTTTATAATCCTCACCCAAGGATATTTTTTCTATTACTTTTCAGAGAGAGTGGAAAGGAGAGAGAGAGAGGGAGAGGGAGAGAAAGAGAAAGAAACATTGATGTGAGAGAGACACATGGATTGGTTGCCTCCCGCATGAGCCCCAACCAGGGCTGGGGATTGAGCCTGCAACTGAGGTATGTGCCCTTGGCTGCAGTCGAACCCAGTACCCTTCAGTCTGCAGTCTTACGCTCTAACCACTGAGTCAAACCGGCTTGGGCCCCCTCCCCCATTCTTTATTGAGCATTTTCTTATTTTCGGGCACCTCAAGATGTTTTAGTATCATACTTTCCCTTCCCAGCCTTGGATGCAACCACTTTTCCAAGGAGCCCTGGTCCCTTTCTTTAGGAGAATGGTGTTTAGAAGTAGATTGCCACTGTGAAGTGTCAGTGCTTCTAGGTCCTGTCCTGGGACTGAGCTAGGAAATATGTATATTAGCGGCACATGCACACCTCTATATCTGTTACTGTATCTATCTGCATGTATATTAAATGGCACCGTAATTTGAATTATCTGTGACAGGCACTGACCCAGTGCTTGCTTAATTCTCGTGATATGAGGAAATATTGGCATTCCTACTTGAGAATGGAGAGGTTTTGTCTTATCTTAAGTCATACAGGCAATGAATTCTCTGTCACTCCATTATTTTATACCTCACAGTTGCCTTTGCATGTATAATGGGCAAGTTCTAGCTTCAAGATAGCATGTGAGGATTGGGGAGGACTGGAAACTTGCTCCTTTCATAGCATTGTTTTTTTCATTAACTAAATTACCATATGTTATGTTTTTGATAACTTACTCTTTAGACAGCAAAATTGGTCTCTAAAAAAATTTTACCATTTAATTTATTGATTTTAGAGAGGGAGGGAGAGAGAGAGAGAGAAACATCGATTTGTTGTACCACTTATTGATGCATTCATTGGTTGATTCTTGTATGTTGCCCTAACTGAGGACTGAACCTACAATCTTGGTGTATCAGAATGGTACTCAACTGAGCTACTACGCCAGGGCACAAAATTGGTCTTAATACTTTTGTTTTTTAGGCAAAATACTTAAAATATGGTTTTAGAATTACTTCTCTGTATTCATTAGTAATTTTTAGTATAATTTAGCTTGAGCTTGCCTTAACACATTCTGATGGTGCTAGTTTGAATATTAAGAAAATAGTCTTTAAGATAATTCCCTAAAATATTAAAAAATCAGAGCTTGACTTTTCCTAGGTAATATTAATTATCTAATACTTTTTAATTTAAATTTTACTTCTTTAACAGTTTGTGTTTGGTCTCATAGCACTACTTTTCTATGTAAAATAACAGTCCTGATGTGTTTGCACAAGAATATTAAGCTTTGTTATATAACCTAATTTTGGCTTCCTGCTTGGAAATAGTAGAAAGGGAGAATTAAGGAAGCACTCACTTGAATGTAAAATTAATTTTTCTTATTAATATATATTACTTTTATAAACTTGCATTACCTGTATATATGTGTATTAGTTTTATATACTGTTGATTGTCCCCACTTTAGAAATGCATAGTCAGTTTTTAACTTTTAATTCTAGTCTGGCTTGCATGCAGCAGACTGTAGGACTACTTTTCTCACTTGTTTAGATGTAAGCCCAGGAAATATGAACAATATTACCTCTGTAAAACATTTAAGGAGGAACTCTCTACTGATTTCATATTTAGATTCAGTATAAAATGCGAATGATTTCTGGGTTACCTATACCAGTAGTCTCTTTCATTAGTGTGGAATAGTGGGAGTTAATAAAAATGTTATTGCTTAACAATTTATAGTGTTTTATTTATCAAGTATAGACCTAAAATATTTTCATTTAACTGTGTAAGTGATTAAAATAGGTATAATATATAGATTATGTGTAATGGACACAGAGATTATTGAAAACAGTATACAGAGAAATTCCAAATTAGCTCTCAATTACCAATAGTAGGTATTTTTACTATTTAGAGAAGAAAGAGATTATGTGGGTATATACTTGAAATTGCTGCTTTTAACTATGTGATACCAGGAATATAATTATCCTGTAGTAAAACTTCTCAGAGACTTATTCAGTAAGGGTTTGTTAGGGCTTGTTCACTGTCTCTTTCAAACCCTTTTTATTTTGAGGAAAAAGGTGGTTCATAACTTACACAGTAGTGCCTGCTTGCCTCTCATTTCCAAGAATGAAACCTACTATTTCTGTACTAAAGGGGTCCGTTCATCTGTGCACATCAAAGCCCAATCAGACATGAGCAGGAGTGTGCAGCAAAGAAAGTAGAGATTTATTAGTTGAGGAAGTGGTGCCAAGCCCGGAGTCACAGGTAAGCTAGTGCAAAAGACCTAGCTCCCTGATGGCTTCCAGGGGATGGGTTTTATAGGGGGAAAATCATTAATCATGGTGGCTAAAGGAGTTGGGGTCTTGGGCTCTACTGATTGATTGGGGCGAGGGTAGGGAGTAGTTGATCATTGTATCAGATCCTGAGATCCGCCATGGCATTGTTCTGTCTGGTTTCCTGAGGGTGTGGTCTGTAGTACCCTCCTGCTTTCTTTGTCCAGGAACTGAAACAACTGAAGTCAAGATGTTATCTTTAGCTTGACCAAGACTCTGTTTCTGTAGTCAGCTGACCAGAGGCTTTGTTCTTAAGACAGTTTGATATTGACCAAAACCCCATTGTTCTGAGGGCTCAGTGATGGGAGTGGACATCCTAGGGAGAAATGAGTCAGGGTGCTGGATGAGGCCAGTTTGAATCAAAAGGAAAGAGGAGAAAAGGTCATTTAAAGAAATGAAGTTTCTGCACAGTTACACTACTGAGAAATGATATCTTTTCCTTAAACTCAGAACAGTTAATTGTATCATGGATACATGCTTGCGTGATGCAATTAAATTAGTATCATGGAAAACAATTAAACTGACCCTGTAGGTACAGTGTTTCAGTGTAAGAAACATTCATACTTATAGAGAATGTTTATGAGTTTATTTGAGTCAAACTGACAATTGCCGGGAAGCAAAATCTTAATGGATTGAGAAACTGCTCCAGAGAATGGAATTTTTGCATCTTATTTTATACATTACAATAAAAAGAGAAGACGTAAGTTGGTTACATGTAATCCATTGGTGATAGTTTAGTGAGGTGGGAGAAAGCAAAGCAGGGAAACCTCTGGGATTGGATGAAAAGCAAAATGATAGACATATTTCTTTTACATAGGTGGGTCCAGGGTAGTTAATAGTCAATGATTAACTGAATAAGTGAGGGGATCTGTGGCCTCTGCTCTGGTGCGGTACCTTGTGCTTTAAGGGGTTGGAAAAAGGAAATTCCTCTGCCATTCCAAAGGTATGTTATCGTAGATAAAAAGACGACAGGCTCAGTTAAGGTGAAAATTGACCTTTGCCAGGGAAGAATCTAGCCTAGGGCATGACTGCCTACCATAAACTGCTTTTAGTTAAAAGTTTTAATTTTAGACCACCCTTTGTGGTTATTTTAGGTCTGAGTTTGTAAGGCTGCCATGCAGGCCTCCCCTGAGCTGCTCAGGTTTAGTATGTGGCCTCTTTTCATCCACAAGTGGCTTTTAAAAGAAATAGGTTTTATTTATTTATTTATTTATTTATTTATTTATTTTTAATTTTTATTTTAAATCCTCACCTGAGGATATGTTTTGTTTTTTCCCCCTCATTGATTTTAGAGAGAGGAAGGGAGTGGGAGAGGAAGATAGAGAAACCTCCCTTATGCACCTTAACTGGGGATTGAACCCGCAACTTGGATATGTGCCTTGACTGGAAATTGAACCCACAGCCTTTCAGTGTATGCAACAATGCTTGAACCAATTGAGCCACCTCGCCAGGGCTAAAGAAATATGTTTAAAATGCATACATTCCACGAGTGTGTTCTTCAAGTAAGCAATTTTTGTAGATTAACCCCCCCCCCCCCCCCCCCCCCAGTAATGCTGACTTTGATTATTGTTTTTGGATTATCTCTTTTGGAGATGTTGGTAAATCATTTTTGGTGTCCTTATTGGTGGCATATTTTCATATCTTGAGAATACATTTAGTATTAGAATGGTCACAGGTGATTTGATGCCAAATCTGATGAGTAAAGTATGTGATATGATATTGAACAGTGAATGTTTTAGTTAAACATAAGGCATTTTTGTTCATCTTAATGATTCTGAAAACTGTTCTAAAAGAGTTTCAAAAATTGTTTATTGCAGTGACTCTTCTACTTTTACTTTTTTAACAGTGAAATGCTTCCCCTTTCTGTTGGCCTTCAGGCTAATAGCTCCTGCTGCAAATATGAGAATTAACTAGAGGAATTCTGCGTGAGGCTTGAGTTTTTGCAAGAGCAGCCCCTTGCCATAGGGTACTCCCTCCACTGCCCCGTAGGAAATATGTACAGAATAACGACTCTTTATGAAAGACCTGCAGGAGTCTCAGGACCAACTCAGATTAGTGGGCATTAAGGACCGTCCAAGAACAAAGGGATTCAGAAATTTTGTGCTTTTCTTTGGATCCCTTTTTGGTGGCTAGCTGTCTTTAGTCTCCACCCACATTTTGCCTCACCTATCTTTTCTTTCCTTCACCATATGTATAAGAGTCGGAATTTTGAGCTCTCAAGATTTAAGAATTAGTTGTCCCATCTTCTTGAGCTAAGCCTTCTGGATCAATAAACCTTTTCTTACTCCAACACTGATCTGTTGAATGTTCGCTTTTCTTTTGGAGCATTGGCTACAAACCTTGTACCTGCAGCGCTTTTTGGGTCTCTTCAGAACCTCACAACTCTTACACAATTTCGGCAAAGAACTCCAAACCATTGCCTAGCCCAATAAATAAGGTATGGTCTCCCAAAGTGACTGCTTTAGGAACAGCCCTCATTTAGATAGAGATTTGCTAGATATATGTTAGAGATATATCAGGGGGAGAGAGAGGAGAAGGAGAGAGAGGGAGATAGATAATGTTGGAAAGAGAGATGTTTAGTTTTGTAGTCATGTCTGCTTGTGAATGAAGATAGGATGTGTTTTTTGGTTAGTGGAAAGAAATTCTTCACGAGACTGTCAACTGAGGCTCTAGTTCATAAACACATGAGAATAATGTGTGTTATATTATATATGAAATATTTGTGATAAGCTTACCTGAGAATAGAATAGTTTAGCTTGGGTACTCACAGTTTCAGAGAAATCCTTTTAAAATTTCTGGGCTGTTACAATTCTTGATAGTTTCTTTGTATATTTGTGTATAGTTTATTCATTCAGCAAATGTTTTCTGCACATGATATGTGTTGCAGGGTTTAGTGCTGGGAAATGTGAAGACGTGAACATGAACTAGACATGAGTTCCAGCAGATGAGAAGTTTATTGTTTTCGGCAAAGAAAAAGCCTTCATATTGTATGTTATATCTTAGCAGTTATTTTAGTAAATGGTCAAGCTTTAATGCAGTGTTCCTTTGTTTTTTATAATACAGGGAGATATGCCCTGCTTAATTTAAGAGCATTTCCAGTTTATATTTTAGAAATGCTTGGTGATGTTAAGTCAGATGATAACATCTTATGTTTGAATTAAGATCTGGAAACAGCTCAGATGTCCATCAGAAGATGAGTGGATAAAAAAGCTGTTGTACATTTACACCATGGAATACTATGTAGCTGTAAGAAAGAAGGTTCTCTTACTCTTTGAGACAGCATGGATGGAACTGGAGAGTATTATGCTAAGCGAAATAAACCTGTCAGAGAAAGACAAGTATTACATGATCTCACTCATATATGGAATATAATGAACAAAATAAACTGATGAACAAAACAGATCCAGAGACGTTGAAACATGCAACAGACTGACGTATTTCAGAGGGAAGGCAGGGAGGGCAGGAAGAGATTAATCAAAGAACTTACATGCATAGCTCATGGACAAACAATAGTATGGGGAAGGCCTAGGGAGGGGGCGGGAGCGCGGAGGAGGGGGCCAGTGGGGAAAAAAGGGGACATCTGTAATACTTTCAACAGTAAAGATTAAACCTATTAAAAATAAATATAATTACTAATAAAAGAAAATTAATATCTCTTTGTAGAAACAAACACTAGTTTATTTGGTATAGGAGATAGTATTATAATTGGGTGCCTGTAGTGTAAGCATATTTTCCGGACCTGGCCATTTAATTTGAGGTTGTTTTAAATTTTAAGACTGAGGTCAGTGGGATATATTAGATTAATAATATGGCCCGGCTGGGCGTGGCTCAGTGGTTGAGCGTCGAGCTAGGATCCAGGCAGTCGGGGTTTGATTCCCGGTCAGGGCACATGCCCGGGTTGCGGGCTAGACAGCTGATCAATGACTCTCTCATCATTGATGTTTCTATCTCTCTCCCTCTCCTGTCCTCTCTCTGAAATCAATAAAGATATATTTAAAAAATAAATAAATAGATTAATAATATGGAAGTGTTTGCGTAAGAAATACATTCAAGGACCACATGTGTGGTCAGTAGAATTTTAAGAACATTAAAGTTACACTTTTGTGTTTGGACTTGGATTTTTGAAAGTTACACTTGTACATAGTTAAAGTATGAGTGCACATAAAATTCCTTAAAGAAAAAAAAAAAGAACAGTGCCTGCTTTTTTATCTCAGTTTTAAGAACTGGTGACCATGACATTACACATTAATATCTTGAGTTTATCTTTATAATAAAATATATTAAGATAAGGAGTAGATTAATACTGTGGGAAGCTGAAAAGGTAGTAGACTTCATCTTTTTCAAAATGCAACTAAATGAAAAACGTATGGTATGTTTTGCTTCTCTTAGGTGACATACTATTTTGTGCAGGCTAGTTCTACATTATTGCAAGTATCAAGTGAAATAACTTTGGCATGAAGTTTCTGCGTATTTTAAGACAAAGTGATTGGGACTGGGAAAAGGAAGACACATGACCTATGCAGTGTAACCCAACTAATGTGTACTGAAACTGACCTTGAGATGAACCTGTTGTCTGTCACCACAGCCTTTGCTTTGCACTATGCTCTGTAGTCTTTCAAAGTTGATACTTTAAAGCCATTTCAGTTAGAAAATGAACATGAATGGCTTTTATTAGAGTGTTTTGTTTTTTGGTTTTTTTGCTGCCCATCATTTTGAAATTTTTTCTCTTTTAGAAGTCATTTATATATGACCCTTATTAGATGTCCCCCCTCCCTCTTTTTTGGAGAGAAGAGAGAAGACGATATGTACCACTGGACTCCGTACCCACAGGAACATGCTCAGTTTATTAATTTCAGCACTGAGTTAGGGATTGGAAGTAAGCTGTTTCTTTTGTTACAGAGAGCAGTGTCAGCTGAGAGCTACCTGGTCCATTCTCAACTCCTTAATTCTAAACGTAAGATGCTTTCCCAGTGGAACATAAATATATCATCATCTTGATTTTTGTATTCTTGGATCTCTAGTGGAAATCAATGAGCAAATCATCCACTATCTTAGTTCAGGGCTCTTAACTTTCCTTCTGCATGTACCTCTTTAATCTAATCTTGTTTTTTTCTCCATCACTGCTATTACATATGTAGTATCTTAACAGTTTGCAAAACATGTTCATATTTATTGCTAAATTCATATAGCTTGTATCTGCAGATAAAGACCTTACAAGGACTCTGTTAACCTAGGCTTTTAAAAAATTATTAAAAATATACTGATGTTTAGATTTCTGACTTAAATTATATGTATTAGTAATAAGTATTTATGAGATGTTTAGTTGTGTGCTGAATAGAACATTTTTCTTAATGTAACCCAGAGTTTCCTTGCAGAAATTCTTTCTTCTGTAGCCAAAAGTGATGCCTTTTATCTGAAGGTTCTGAAGTCCGCTTGAATCATAGTGAAAAATACATTCTGTTTTCATCATTTGCAGTGTCTATAATGCAAGTGGTGACCATCAGCTTATAAAGTTGAATCTTAGCATTTCTAAAGCTCAGAAGTTAAACAGAGAAAGGCTATATAAAGAGAAACAAAGCCTTTTATATACATTAAAATAGCAACAATATCTGTTGATCTGTAAAATGCCCTCATGTGGGCATTTCAGGCTAATTTTATAAGCTTTTACTATCTGTATATATCCTAGGTGCTGGAAAAATATAGTCTTAAGATAATTAAAATTACTGCTTAACCTGCCAGTATTTCACTTTCACCTTTCCTTCGTGGTTATTAATAACCCTTCTTGGTTATTAGTTTATTTGCATGAACTACTAAGAATATTCTTCACAAGTCTTAATTTTTTTGGTTATTTTTGCCACTGTTATTTTACATAGAAAGTTGAGGATTTTATTAAAATCTGGCTTTGTGTGAGGATCTGACAGCGCAGTGGTAGTAGAAGTAGACATTTTTCAGGGTGTGGCTTTCCAAAAAGAGTAGCGTAGCAATTGTGGCAGGGAGGACAGTGGTTATTGGATCACTGAGCTGTATTCTTTCTATGAAGTCTCTTCAAGAAACTCAACTTTCAAGAATAGAAGTCTTAAAGAGGTTTGGTAGTTTCCTTTTATCTCCTCAGACAACAAATGCAGAACAACTCACAGTGTTAGAATTGGATGAGAGAAAATAATTTAGAGATATTTAAATGTAAATGAGACCTCTGAGCACCTTGCATTGCAGTATGTATGATAAATAACTAGGTTGGAACAGTAAATGTTAAAATATGAGCCAGACAGCTTTTTTTGGCCCAGACCTTGTGTTATGGGTATGTGCAGTTTTGGAATCCTATACTAGGAATTAATGGAGGGGCTAGCCTGAGCTGGGAAAAATTCTTTTGTGATCTCAGAAGGAGTTGAGTAAAAATTTCCTCTTCACATTTCCCTTTGTTGTGGAAAGTAGATTGGGAATGGTGACAAAGTAAAAGATGCATTCACCGGAGTTGTGGAAGGTGAGCAGCAATTGAAGGGGGGTAAGATACGATTTTTAAAGTGGAAATTGCACTTTATAAAGTCCAATTTCCTAAATAAAACCAAAGACTGAAATGAAAGTCAATATAAGATAATTAGTGTGTGTGCATGTGTGCGTGTGTGTGTTAATGAAAGACCCATCATTTGGCCCGGCCTGCATGGCTCAGTGATTGAGTGTTGGCCTATGAACCAGGAGGTCACGGTTTAATTCCCGGTCTGGCCACATGCCTGAGTTGTGGGTTTGATCCCCAGTAGGGGGCATGCAGGAGGCAGTCGATCAGTGACTCTCTTTCATCATTGATGTTTCTCTCCCTTTCCCTTCCTCTCTGAAATATAAAAAATAAAAAGACTCCATCATTTGGAAGGATGTGGACAAATGAAACTGAAAAATGATTTACATATAATTGGGTCTTAAAAATGCTCCTATTTGGAAGGCCATTGATACATATAATTGAGTGCCGTATGTTATTTGTAACTTTCTAGAAAACTTATCACTGTTACTTTTGTGGCCTCAGGGATAAATATACCTTGTAGAAGTATAATAACTGGTTTGTCACCTGAAAATGGAGCTGAATATTGAATATGTACATTTGTTAAGGAAAGCAATGTAGTAAATATATTGCATAGCTTAATTGGCATATTATGATCAGTGTTTTTTCTATATTTTAGAAAATTTTAAACAACTTTATTGAAGCATAATTTACATTATATTTAATCACAAAACTCATTTTTCCTATGGTCTTAAAAGGAGATTGTCTTTCTTTTAAAATGAGTTCAAGATGACTGAGAAATGGGGAAAAATTGCTTTTCATTACATAAGGAATTATATGCCTTATAATAAACTGAAAAAAACTGTTCAAGTTACTAAAATGTAAATTATGTATGCTAAATATTTTATTTAAATTTTGCAGTGTTTTATAAAATGTAACATTTCAAAAAGATGTTTTAATATATTTTAGAAAGGTGTGGGGACTCTTCATTAATGTGATAAATAGGATACATACTGATTTCTCTGATCTCTACTTTCTGGTTTTTCTACTTTAAATAGAGCATGGAAATACATAGTTTCTGTTATTTTTCATCTTGTTGGTCCAGGAATCTCCTCTTGTCGTGAGATGAAGCACAAAACTACATGTTTGAACCAGCACTCAAACTAAGTGCACTAGTTTTGATTTTTTACTAAATATCTTCTCCTATTTGGTTGGTTGCCTTTTTATTTTGTTGGTTTCTTTTGCTGTGCAACTTTTTAGTGCCATTCACTTATTTTTGCCTTCACTTCCCTTGCCTTTGGGGTCAAATTCTTAAAATCTTCTCTAAGACCAAAGTCCGTAAGTTTAGTACTTGTGTTCTCTTCTATGTAATTATTGTTTCAGATCTTATATTTAGATCTTTGATCCATTTTGCATTAATTTTTATACGTGGGGACAAATGATTGGATAAAGAGGATGTGATATACCCCACTGTCAGCATTGGACAGATCATCAAGACAAAAATCAACAGGGAAACGCAGACCTGAAAAGAGGATGTGATATACATATAATGGAATACTACTCAGCCGTAAGAAAAGATGAGATACTGCCATCTGTGGCAACATGGATGGACTTTAGAATATTATGCTAAGCTAAATAAAGTCAGAAAAAGTAAAGAACTATATAATTTCACTCATATGTGGGATATAAAACAAACTCATAGACACAGACAACAGTATGGTGGCTATCAGAGGGACGGGGCGGGGGTAGTAAAGGGTACAGAGGGCCAATACAAGGTGATGGAAGATGATTTGACTTTGGGTGTTAGGAACACAATGCAATTACATATCAGGTATCATAGAAATGTACACTTGAAACCTATATAACCCTCTTAACCAATGTAACCCCAATAAATTTAATAAATAAAAATAAAGAAATAAACATGGCAAGATGATAAATTGCCATGAAAGCTTTACTTAAAAATCTATTTTTTTCATTGTTATATTTGATCTTAGGGATAAACACTTTTTTGAGATGTTGACACTTAACTGTATAAAATAGTGTTGGTTCTTTCTGGTGGTAAAATTTTAGTGGGTTTGGAGTAAAGAAATGATGTATTTTTAGCTCTTGGACAATAGATGGCAGTATTTTATTACATGATCACTGCAGCTATACTATAGATGAAAAGTGAATTTCGTGGTACAAAAAGTCTTCTGATAAAATTATTTGATGTTAAATTAGCACTTTATTTTTTATTTATTGCTTTTGAAACTTTTTAATAGTATTTATATAAGAATTGAACAAATAGATCCTTTGAGAGGCAGCATGATCCTGTGTAGATATCAGCCTGCAATATGTATGTTGGAGACCAGATAGGAAATTCAGTCACTGACTTACTTCTTGACATCTTTGTTGCTCTGTTGCCCTCACTGTGCTTGTCCTAGAATGTGGTCCTTGTCCTCTTGCCCATATGAGGCGAATGAGGTGGGAGTTTTTGACCCTAAGGACAAACATTTGTTACCTTTACCATTACTTTGCTTTCACATTTAACTAAAAACCTAATGTATGTTAGGTTAAAGAGGCTTAATATTAAGTAGATGGGGTAAACTACAGCCTTTTAAAGTATCCTACCCATTTCTACTTTGCCAACAAGAGCTGATGGTTGACTTAAGGGGACTTGATTTGAATGTCCAGGCATTTTCAGAGACTTTCCTTTTGGTCCTTCCTTCAGTGTAGCTTGATGATTCTCAAAGAGTTCCAAAGAATTTTTGTGTAGTATTATAAACAGATTCATGTATAACACATATATAGGTAATTTAAAGGCTTTTTTTTTTTTTTTAGGTAATTGTGCCTACACATTAAATCACCTAATCTGATTATTTTAGATCAGGGGTAGGGAACCTTTTTTCTGCTAAGAGCCATTTGGATATTTATAATATCATTCGACGGCCATGCAAAGTTATCAACTTAAAAATTAGCTATGAAAAAAGCTCCTAGATTCATTGAATTTTGAGTCCTTCCTGAGGTTGCCTTGGCTGGGCCAGACCAAATGATTTCGCGTGCCCTATACTGGATGTTCCCCACCCCTCTTTTAGATCCTAACTCCTTGTATACACTGCACTTCTGCTTACCCTGCTGCCATTCAGCTTATTTCCCCTGACTTAGAGACACAGAGAATGGTTCCCTAGCTAGTTCCTACCTTAGAGTAATTTATCTGTTTTACACGATTTCTCCCAAGGCATGTGACTTCCTTCTACCTTAGTCATCTTTACCTTTGACATCTCAGAGGAAGTGTTGATTAGTGATGAACAGGCTGTAGTCAGCTATTAATATTAACAGACTATAAAACCAGCTATTGGATTAGCTATATGACCATGGGCAAATGACAGTATCTCTGTGCTTCAGTATCTTCAGTTATTTAATGAAGATGACAGTAGCAGTCCTTTCTAAAGATTAAATGTTAGTGCATGGGAAGTGTTCAGTGTGTGTTTGTTAATTTCATTACCATCATTAAACATAGTATCAGGCACAAAATAGGAACTGGGGGTTTTGTGTGTGTGCATGAGTGGAGAACTAAAAACAATGTTTTGATTATACTGTTTTGAAGTAACTTCATTCTTCTTATCTTTAAGCAGAATAAAAAAAGTATATTCTAAAGGTTAAATAAATGTGTGTATGTCTGTGCATGTGTGAATCCCTTGAGTTTTCAGTTCAGTAGAATCCCATTTAGATGGCTGTCAAGTCCAGTCTCAATAGTCTTGACATGTCTTGGATACGATCTTCATACTATCACTTTTCCTGAGATGGGCACTACAAATTATATTGAATCAGAAATCTAATTTAATCCATTCTTATTAAATTGGAAGAAGTAATTGCTTTCAGTTTAATGGGATTGAATTCAGCATTAGAAATTTTGATGTTCCTTCAAACTTAATAAAATTTGGTTATATATATTTCCATGTGTTTGTGTGTATGCCTGTGTACTTGCAGAGAGAAGTGATCTTGGATTATGACTTGTATTGAAATGTTGAGTTGTTTGCAGCGATGGCTAAGGGAGCATGGTGTAAGGGTGACAATGAGGATGGCACTTTCTCAGTCTTTTCCCCCTTTCTACTCAGGGAATAAAGCAGAAAGAAATAAAACTAAGGGTCTTCAAAATGGGATGTTTTTCATCCATTCAGAAATCGGGGAAGGAAAATAAGATCTGTAGAGAAGATCTGGAATGCTGTTTATTTTTGAGAGTTAGCACCCAGCCCTCCTAATGATGAGAAAGGAGCTGTGGGTGAAACAAAATCCTTTAAAAATATCTTCTTAGCCTTATATTGAACCTTTCCCACTAAATCATTTTTTAGAAAGAGCTCTTTACCAATTTTCTTGTCTTAAACTGTGCTTTTTCTTGAATGTTATGAACAAGAGGTGAGACTAATTAATGACCTAAATATGTTTCTGAGTTAATGTCTAATTACTGCATTTGATCATGGAGTTCTGTTTCACAGAAGGTGTAGTGCTGTGGCCATCCCTCTAGCTCACTCTTTGCTTTCACTCTTTTAGTGTTCACTAACCATTTTAGTTATCATAGTAGCTATTGTCTTCTTTCTTTTTAATTGAATTTATATGTAATTTAAGATGGAATCATTACTTATTAATTGTGATTTTGAAATCTGCTCTAAAGAACTACTTGATGACTGCAATTTGAGTAAAATTTATAGCAACAAGTGAATCAAGGATAAAGATCATCAAGAGTGTTTTCTTCTTTCCATGTGGGAGCTGAATTGTTAGCTAGCTTATAAAAATAAAGGAACTGTGAGTGTTCTAGCATAAATATGTTATGGTCTAATAAAACCAGGAAATCACTGACAGATGTAAAAGTGACAGACATTGAAAATGGTATATAGACATCTAAATATAAGATCAAATTTAGGCGAAGAAGCTTTAGGGAGAGCATTTGAAGCTTATCATTTCCATCTCATTTGTAGCAGGTTTTTACCTTGTGACTTAGGTAAGTTGCAAATCGTATGCAAGCTGTAAACAAGGGTTGTTTTCCCTGGGGGAGAGAGGAGAGAAGCCTTTTCAGTTTTATTTTATTTTTATTATTTTTTAAAATATATCTATTGATTTTAGAGAGAGGAAGTGAGAGGGAGAGAGAGATAGAAACCTCAATGATGAGCGAGTCATTGATCGGCTGCCTCCTGCATGCCACCCACTGGGGATTGAGCCCACAACACGGGCATGTGCCCTGACCGGGAATCAAACCTCAATCTCCTAAATCACAGGTCGATGCTCAACCGCTGAGCCACGCTGGCTGGGCGCCTTTTCAGTTTTAAATGCCAGGTTGTTTTTTTTTCTATTAGCATAGAGTTAGGAAGAATACTGTATTAGATTAAGAATTTTTGCGTTTGTGAAGTATAAACAACTATGTGAATATAGTCAATGTTTGTGTATTGTTCATACAATAATTTAAACAAATATCTTTTCCTTGCAGATGTATACAGAGTACATTGTAAAAAACAATAAAATTATTTTGTAAAATCTTAAGCAGTGCAGAAGTGTGTGCATTACTTATAACACAGGATAATTATGGTATTTGACTCTTTATATAATGTTTAAGAAATTAACGTTGGAATTTAAAAACTAACAATTTTGAGCCAGCATTGGCTCAACCATTCTTAACTGAGGGATGTTTGGATCAGTCATTAAAATTTTCCAGGCCTCTGTTTTTGAAATGATAAGATGCTCTCCCAACCTTATGAAATTAAAATGAAAGCATATAAATATGAAGTAATATTTTAATTCTTGAAAATATTTATAAGTTTAAATAACTCATTTATTTATTAAGTTTTAATGGTATTGTAGGCTGATGGTTTTTGCATTCCTTGGTTTACTTTCTTTCATCTGTTACATTAAAGATATATTTGTACAATTTAGGCGCTCAGTTCCTAAATATACCAAAAGGTGGCACTGTTTACCTATGTTTAATATTTTAATTTGCTTTTTGATGAAAAAATGTGTTAGATGTTTTATCTGCAAATGTATTAAATTGAGGTTATATTTTTTACATTTAATTTTCTGTTTTGTAAATGGATCTTTAATTCATGTAAGGTTTACTAGGACCAGGTTTCATTATTATTTTGAAATGGTTTGGAATTTCAGATATTTAACCGTCATTTTCTAGATATAAACTCCTATATAATACAGTATAATTAATGATAAAACCTTGTATTAATGTGACAGCTAATGTTTCATGGCAAACACAGTTGCTTTTGTATAGCAAAAACCATTAATTTTTTTAAGCCTCTAAAAACAACCCAGTGATTAAAATATAACAGCCATAAATAAATGATTTGTGTGGCTTTTAGGTCATACCACATAGGTTTATCTATGATGGACTGTTATTTTATGTTAGAAATACCTTTGAAAATTTAGTGAAACCTTTCATTGTTTCAATTTTCTACTGGGAGGTGTGATGAAAGAAAATCTAGGTTCTGTGAATAGCTTCTTTAGGTGAGAAATACAAAAATTAGATAATAGAAATTTGACTTGAAGTGAGGATTATTTATATAGCAGGATGTGGTGAATAAACTTCCCTTACAATTGGATGAAAACCTCCTGATTGTTCATTCATGGAGTATATTATACCCAGCATGCTTTATGACCTGAGCAAGATAATACAAGTAGATTATTTTTATGTTCAATTAAACCTATCTATAGTTGTTTTTCAATACAAGCAGAATCTGCCAGTGATTTTTACTGGAAGTAAAAAAGCACAAAAATGCTTCTATTATTGATATAAAATTCTTGACTGTTGTTTTGGGGCTATCTAAGATAATTTCAAGTATGTTTTCTTTCACTGTTTCAATTCAACATAACTTGTATGTTTCAGTTTTTGTTATGTTCTCTTAAATATTACTTAAAAAAATTTATTGTTGAAAGTATTACAGATGTGCCCCTTTTCCTCCCATTGATCTCCTCCACCCCACATTCACCTCCACCCCAGGCCTTCACCACACTGTTTTCTGTATCCATAGGCTATGCATATATGCAGATAAGTTCTTTGATTAAATATTACTTTTAAGGCACTAATCCTCAGAAACAAAGAGTTTATGTCTTTTTCCACTAAAAACTCATTTTCATAACTCCGAAGTGACTGTCTGTTACTAAATCTATGTAGTTTGGGGGAAGCTGGGGAGGGACTTGGCAGTTAGAAGTTTGTTTTATGATCAGGTGTACTATGTGCTATATTTAAATGTTCACTCTTGTTGCTGCCTTTGTTGAGGTTGGTAATATATCTGATACATATGTGACTTATCTTAATTGTTTAAAAAATGCATAATTAAAGGAGGATTTGATTATTCAGCAACTGTTTCAGCAGCTAAAGACTATCATTTAGACATCTTCTTTCAGTATGTGACAATTGTTCTGTGAGCTATAAATAGTATGAAAAATAGAGGGGATGTATTGTGACACTTGAATACTTTAAAGCCCATACTGTTAGGATAGTCTTATTGTAGAGATTAAGAAACAGTGTTTTAATTATTTAGCAAGAAACTGATCTGCTATTTCACCTATTATTTTTGCAGATGTAAATTTCTATGGTTTTGGTAAATAACAAAGATTTATTTTCCTAAGTGACTTCGTGTTTTCAGTTTTTTGTAAGGATATAATATGCAAAAATGCACTCAGAATGACTTTTTAAAAAATGTGTTCTGGACACTAAATAGAGACAGATAGCTAAAGTGTCCTAAAAATGCTTTCATCAGGTTTCCTCTTTTCCCCCCTCCCCCAACTAGGGCTCTCCATAATTTCAGATTTGCCCCTCAGGGTAGGAGCTGAAGTATTCAAATGTGGTATTATACAAGAAATATTTCCCCCCCTACAAATAATACTTGTGATTAAAAGAAATCCAGTCAAACAACATTATATATTTGTTATGGAAAAAAGATCTATCATGCAGGCTCCATTTAAGGCTCCTTTAGATGCCTTATAATAATGTGCTAATTTATGCTGATGATCTTACCTCATGACCCTTCTGTGTGGCCTAGATGTGTTAATCTGTTATAGCTTTTTAATTTCATTCATCTGTGTTGGTTGAATATGCTTGTTACTCTTTAGTACCACTCACCGGTCTGTGTCAAGAACTGGAAAACAACAGGAAAAAGTGTATATCAGAATCACTTTCTTTAAGCAGGCATTAGTAATAGAGGAAATTATAAAATAGACATAATTTTAAAAAGATTGTGACATCTGAACATTCATTGAATAGAGTAAGTCAAGTACAGTCAGCTTTTAATTAGGAAAGAGAGTTGAGTCATTGGTTTTATTAAGCAAGGATTTACATCTTTTTACTTTTTTATTTTTAAAAACGTCAATGAGAAAATATTACCGGAGTGAGGAATAGATGTAATAGGCGGTTTTTAAGAAGTTAACCATTTTATTATACCCGTTTTTCTGATTCCTAAATTTTGAGGGTTATGTGTCTAAAAATCCTCAAGGTAGGAGAATACTGTTTGTGGTTGAGAATATCAAGGCCTTATGATAACTCAGGGTAAGGACAACCAAGGCCTAAAACATATGGGAGAACTAAAATATTTTTAAAATTTGTTAAAATAAAAATGTCATAGAAAGGAAATAATTTATATGACTTAGATATAATTGATTTATTCATCTACAGATACTTCTTGTAGATTATTTTTATCTTTTCTACAGAAAGTTTTTATACTAGGAGGGATTTCCCCGCCCCCCCTTTTATATTTAGCCTGTCATCTGAAAGTGTAACACTTTAGCTGTGCTTTGAAGTGGTTGCCTCCCATTGTGGGATCTCAGCTGGATCTGAAAGACTGATCAACTTGAATGTCTGAAAAACTTGTAATTTTTAGATTAGCATACTCAGTATAATTGAATAAGTATTTCTCAAACCTCTCTGAACCTGTGACTCTTCGTCTCTAAAATGGATTATAGAGTTGTGAAAATTAATAAATGGTTGATAAGTGTTAGCTGTTATTATATTAAATGTTAATAAAGAAAATTCACCATTATATATAGATGTTTTAAATCTAAACGTGAAATGAACTGGTAACTTAATGGAATTTGATTTAAACAAGTGTTTAATCCATTTTAATCTATTTAAATGTCTTTTAGTTTTATGTGTTCCTTTCTTGAACATTTTTTTTGATGGTGAGAGTTATTTAGGAAATGAGGCAAAAATAGAATATTGAAGTAACACATAGTAGATGGCTTCTTTGGGGAGCCAATGGGGCAGACAAGTGATTTCATAGAAGGAATAAGAGGCTGGGAGTTGGAAGATTTGAGGTGTGCTTCAAAGGCGATATTATTAGTGAACTTATCTTTTTTCAGCTAAAATCTCATCTATGAAATAGACCATTTTTGACTGTTCCAGAAGTGTGAGGGATGGGTTATGTTTTTTCACACGCATTGTCTCACTTTGTAAGAGGTAAAGCACTACATTAAAAAATGTCAGGTGTGAAATTCTTTTTGAACATTTCTAACTCCATTCCTCCTTGCCGTTCTCCCCGACACCCCCTAAAATCAAATTCTTCCTTAACACACTGCTTGTTGCACTTATTAGACTATTAGAATTATTTGTTTACATGTCTCTCCTATTAGACTAAACTTGAGTACAGAGAGAGCCCTACTACCATATTTTGCCTATAACAAGCACTTGGTGTTTGTTGAATGAATTCAATCAATCGTCATGTCATTTATGAGAAATAAGTAAAATTTACTAAGTGATGTAGACTACGGAGTTGGTTTCTCATTTGTGTTGCCCTTTTTACTATTAGGTGTAAAACACTGATGATTTATTACCTCCTGAAAGAATTAAATTTAGCGTTTTTCTCGTTCAAGTAGTCTTTTATAAGTTTTTGAGACCCTTTTATGAGCCTGCCCATAGTAAATGGCCTTATTGGTGCTTAACAGATGCTGTGATTCATGGGAACGGTAAGTATAGATTTCATGCGTAAAGTGACCGAATAAAATAGGCACATTGTTCTTTGTTAGTTTCCTCAATTGGTTCTTTTAATTTTCCTGTTCTTACTGGTGATACCTTAAGGCATCTGGCCAGTGTTGAGTATTTCTTCCTGACTCATCATTCTTTTTGCCACCTGCCAAAGAAATGCTTTTACTTTGGTCAAGAACATTTGGAGTTAGATTTCATTATTGGTGTAGGTCATGGACCACCTGTTAAGTCTAAGTATGTCATACTAATTAGCATTGAC
The DNA here is from genome assembly GCF_054644295.1 of Miniopterus natalensis. Classification (NCBI taxonomy): domain Eukaryota; kingdom Metazoa; phylum Chordata; class Mammalia; order Chiroptera; family Miniopteridae; genus Miniopterus; species Miniopterus natalensis. The sequence goes on along the minus strand of NC_142089.1, from coordinate 63,392,651 downwards.
TGGCAGCCACTAGAATGCTTAATTCTAGTGCTCTGCTGTTTTAAACTTAAAGGTGTTATGGAGAATGGGAAAATCCTTTATCTAAATGAGAAACTAGCTACCAAATTCTAAGATTTCTTTCCCCATTTCCAGTACTGTTTCTCTTTGTGTGAAGTTTAGTAGACTGTATTAAATTGACTTTTATATGATATTTGAGGGTCATTATAATTTTTTCCTCAGGTAAAAGTCCCCCCTTTTTGTAATAATTTAGATAAGAAATTGCGGGTAAAAAGGAAGAAAAATGGCTGATAGGTCATAGGTTTTAACCTTTCAGCTAAAAGAGATACTTCTGAGCCCTGGTGGTTATTTTGTATGTGAAAGCTGGGAGGAAGCTGAGACCTGTGTCAGGGATGTTCCTGGAGCCTTGTGGGACCCCAGAAAATAGGAGTCTGTTATAGTAAGAAAGGAGTCAGTTGGACTTATAAATATTTGGGTACAATGAAAGCTTCTTAGAAAGCACTTTACCTGTCGCAAGTCAGAAGAAATGTTCTCATATTTGAATGAAATTGCAGAAGGGAAATTTTGAATTTTTTAGAAAACGAGATGGTTAGAGAACCTTAAGGTCACAGTACCCGTCATTATGAACTGAAAGAGTAAAATGTCACTTAAAGTCCTTTCTTTTAGTACAACAGTCTATTGTAGTAGATTTAAAATACATTGGTAGGGGCTTCCATGGGTTCTTTTTCTACCTTTGATCTCCCTATCTTATGTTCCCATTCGATCTTAAAATTTCCCCCAAATGTATTCTCCTGCTATGGGAATTTACAGAACATTAGCCTCCTGGTTGGTGAGGGACTACTTTCCAGATATATTTCCACAAGGGGGAAACCTATGTAAGTCTCTAAAGAGAGGGTTCTACTGAGCTTACAGAATACTTGCTGTCGGTGGGAGAAAGAATATAAGAAAAAGCTTGACTTTGAAGCCAAATCTATTGACTTAGAGTCTGTGCAACGTTGACCAGCTTGCCCTCTGATCTTAGCCAAGCCATTTCGTCTTTTGGAGCCTCAGTTTACTTAAATATAAAAAGAGTGAGTTGAACTCCAGTGTTGTCTGGTTCTTTATAAATTCATTCGATATTCATCATGTGCTGTGGACAGGACACTTACGGTCTCGCCCTTGTTAGAAGACCAACTCCTCTCCCTGCTGACCTGCCCTTCTTCCGCTCTTCCCTTATGTAGTAATTGGGTGAGTAATGAGCAAATGAAGCAACGTGAAATGATTAATTACAAATTTTGGGACCTGTCTGCTTTTATTTACAAAGTGAATCAGCATTTTTGGGGAAAAACACATTATATAGTTAAAAATGTAATTAAAATGAAGACATGAATTACCTGTTAGTGGAAATTATTGGGTAATGAGAGTGAGAGAAGTTAAAGACTGAGCTAGAGAATGATCTTGTTTAAGCTTGACATGCCAGGTATAAATGGAAAAGATTTATCCTTGACATTGAAAAGTAATTTTTAGAATATTTGAGCTTTTGGGGGTAGTTACTCATACTTTTGAATATGTTGAAGGTCAGATGTAATTGTTTTTTAGGGGGGGACCTCTTTGATATGAGTCAGCTCTAGTATCTTGAGCTTTATTTCTTTAGTCTGGAGAATTGTAGTTTATTATCTCACAAAAGGGAAAAATAATTTAAATAGAGTTAATGAAAATGAAAGGAGTAAAATTTTACTTAATACAGTGAGTCATCCAAAATGAAAAATCCCACATTTGGCTTCTGGGTCTAAAATGGCATTCTAGTCTGGGTAGGCTGGTTCAGGATCATTTGACTGTGTTGGAGGCAGCTAGGTTAGCTCCATAGAATTTAAAACTGACTTTTTCCAAAGATACTGATGAAAGCAACAAAATTTATTGGTTATCAGGTAGTGAGAGAAAGTTCAATTTTCTCCAGACCTGTGACAATTAGAGGTTGGTTCTAGCATATCTAATGCTTAAGTTTCAAGGCTACCTCTATTTGAGATCTGTTTTGGGGAGATAACCTTGTAACACATACATTTTAATGAGTACATTACTTTTACCACCTGCTGAAGTAGAGTTGGAGTGACTACTGACCTGAAGTGAATGCCTGTGTTCAATATTAATATGGCATGTCTGGATCCAGACAGCAATCTTTCATTTTGACATGCACATAGTCAAAGTAAATTAATGTTTAAAACCTGAACACTTTAGGTTCAGCTAGTGTGTGCATTCCATAATAATCCTTCAGAAGCAGTTTACGTAGAAATGCTGAGTGCTTTCTTATACTTTATTTATTATATGTATGGGTCCACATTGTAGTATTTGTAACAAGATTTATCCAGTGCTATTTTTGTGACTCACTTGTCTTGCAGTGGCTAAAGAAATTAATTATTTTAGGATTTAGTCTTTGTATGTTTTAAATAAAATTACATGGTCTTTATATATTCATGCCTGGCAAGATAGTAGCATCCTTTCAGTTATATTACTTTTAGATTTTTTATTAAGCTAATTCCTTACTTTATTTCTGCTCAAATAATCACAATTTTTTTGAAAGTATAGTAATAATAATTTTTAATAAACTTGGCTTGGAAATAGTGTGTATTTGTGACTGTCTGTGTAACAAGAATATTGCTGGAGCATTTTTCTTTTCTTCCTTACATACCATTTTCTAAACTTGCTTTTATTGGCTAAAAAGACATTCATGGCAGATGTAGTAATGGGGAAATTATATTAACATTTAAGTATTAAATTAGCTTGTAGCCAGAGTCTCCTACTAATATGATGACATTTAGTTCAGAATTTTAAGGACCACATTGTGCAACTCATTGTTACACATTTCCTATTTTCCTTTTTTAAAAGGTATGTTAGATCTGCTTTTGCAGATTTCCATTGTGAATTTTAATGTTGTTACTATTTCACCTTGCTCATTGGTGTTTGTTGTTTATGTATTAAGAATATGTGTATAGTGACCATAATGAGAATAGTATGTTATTGGCACTGTATGTAAACAAGACAGTTTTCATAACACTTTTACAGTTTAATTTCAAAGAAAAATCTCAAGTTACATTTATTAGCAAACATATTTCAGCTCTAGGGAGTTTTTCATTCTCCAAAAAGATGGCAGATGGAAGTGCACCTAATATGTGTTTAAAGAAAATATGCTGCATTTATTTTAAATTATATCTCTTTCATCACTATGATGTTTTATATTTTGTCTTAGAGTTATAATGAATGCCATATTTTGTTGTAAAACTCAAAATTAGATTTTTTCTGTGTCTGACTATTTTCTGTTCAGAAATAAATATTTGCTTTAGAATATAGACCATCAACAACTGTTAGATTATACTTAATACATTTATGGTTTCCTGAATCTTGGATATCCCTAACATTAGAAAATATATGCTTTACCCATGGTACACAGGATTTAGATTGGATTTGGAAAGATTGTACAGAGAACACCTATTGTTTCCATTGAATGATTTATGCCCTATAGAGATGAACTTTTTGACCCACTGCTCTTCTGGTAGTAATGGATTTGCACTGATTCGAGCATAGCCTCTCACTTGGTCCTGTTTTCGGTTCTGTGTGATGGCTGGCTGGCCAAATTAAACATCTGTTTTGTGGTTGTGGAGGGCTGGCTCATACTGATTCAAATTTATAACACTGCCTTGATTAGTATTCTACTGTCACTACCTGAATTAACTAGTTGTGGATAAATCGTCTATATCACATGAACATACTCATTTTTGTTCTGCATGGGGAATTTTTGTCCTCATGTAAGATTTCATGAAAGGATATATTCCTTGGATTAATTGGAAAAATCAGCATTTTAACACCACCTGTCCCCCTAGTCAGCTAATTTATGATTTTTATAAAAAGAGAATATATAAGAGATTATGTGATTGGGCCTATTATTATTATTATTTTTTAATATATTTTTATTGATTTCAGAGAGAATAAGGGAGAGGGGGAGAGAGAGAGAAACATCAGTGATGAGAGAGTCATTGATCAGCTGCCTCCTGCACGCCTCGGACTGGGGATCGAGCCCGCAACCTGGGCATGTGACCTGACTGGGAATCTAACAGGATCATAGGTTGATGCTCAACCTCTGAGCCACGCCTGGCTGGGTGGGCCTATTATTATTGATCTGATTTTAATTTGCTTACTTTTATAATTTTTCCATGAGAAAGCAGCCATGTTATATACCTCTAGAAAAGATTAAGTAAGGAATTTAGGTGGAATGTGTGCATGTGTAGGTTTTTATGGTGTCTTAGAAATCTGTACAAACACATTATAGAGTAAGTGCATTTTGTTGAGGTTATAAGACCTCTCAAAAAGTAAGCAGTACTATAGAGTCCTTAGAGGTCCTGGGCAATTTTGATGGACGCTACTCCTATACCTCCATTGATACAAATACGATGGGCTGACATTTTGTTTGGTGAAAAGTAGTTCACAGCATACTGTGATATCCACTTCTTGGAGCTTTATGCACTGACTTCAGAGGGCTGGTTACTTGAGAGTAAAATATGTGCATGATTACATGTAATCAAGGTTAATTTTTATCAAGGGTCACCATGTTTTTGCTATGGTCTGACAATCATGACCTACATTAAAAGAGCCCTGTGGGCCTGTCTGGTGTATTTTTGCTTGATGTCTGGATAGTTTATTTCAGATGCTTGTCAGTTTCATTATACATTTTCATTTGGGGCTCTTGCTGGACTTTCAGGTATAGCATTAAAAACAGTGCTCTTTGCAGTTAGATTGTCTTGAGGAAGGCTCTGTTTTATGCTATGAAAACACTACAGTCTTGAAGGATGAGTAGTTTTGGGGACATATTCCACTTGGTCTTGTGTTGTATTCCCCTGGTAGGTTATTTTGAAATAGAATAGACTTTAGCTCTACAACCAAGATTCCAGATTTGGCTCAGGTAATTAATTTTTAGTTAGCTCTTGGGGAAAACATTTTGGAGTTTTCAGTTCAAATGTGTTTCTTTTGCTTATAAAAAGTCCAGATGAGTAGCTTATGTCACAACATAGCAACTAAGTAGGATTTATAAGACAGAAATTTACAAATATTTCCTGCTTTTTCTGGTACAAAAGGAATGGTAGGCCGTGTTCTTTAAAAAAAAAAGTGATTTAGGACATTTTGGTAACAAAAACAAAACTTAGTGGTGGTTAAAACTGGGTATTTGGTTTTGTAGTTTTGAAATTATATTTAATTTTGGCCATATCTGTCTTAGTAGTTGAAGGGATAAACAGTTCAAACATTAAGGAAAAAGCAGTTTGTGTTTTTCAGTTTTCAACTTTAGATATCAGTAAATCATTGCTGTAGCCTTCTTTATCTTTTGTTTGCACAAAAAACCTGTTAGAATTATGTCTGGGGGGACCATCTGCTGTGGTTCCCAGTCTTGTCAGTGTGATAAGGGATAAGCTGTATAAACAGGGGCACACACACAAAACGAGAGAGAGAGAAAGGAGAAAAAAGCAGGCTGCTTTTAGGAAGGGGAAAGTATGATGGGATTTAATTTTATGATGTAGCCACAGAAAGCTGTAGGATTTTGCTCAGAGTCTATCAGGACTGAGGCTGTAATGTATTTATTTAGAAACCACAGGTCCATATTATTTGACTGGCTTATCTTCACATTATTATTATTTTTTCCTTTTTGATTGCATGGCTTCTATTTTGGAGGACAAGCTTTTAAAAGTTCTTTGAGCATGTTTCAGGATAGCGCTTCACATTGCATTATTTTTCAGATTGTCTGTTGGGTTCTTGGATTTTTCTATGAGTTGAATCCTCAGAAATCATCCTTTCCCTTCTTCATTTGCAATGAGGTCATGGTGCTTCATAAGGAACAAGCCAGTAATTTCCATGGCAACACACTCTATCAAAACATCGCAAATCTGCCTTGCCCCTTACCTTTATACTTTCAAGTGCTAGAAGGGGGAGGTATGTAAGCTGTGGCATTACTTTTCCAGCGCATTGGATCGCAGTAGTGTAGGAGGAGGGAGAGAGAGGCCAATTAAAATGTTAATCTCAAAGGTGCCTTACTGTCACTTAGCTACATATATACACGTGTGCATATAAATGTGTGTGTTTATGTGTGTATATATGTATGACTTATTTCATATGGAATTAAGCAACTTTCTCTAGGGTTGGAAAAATGAAAATTCCAAAAAATTGATTCGAAGACTGATCATTTAGTATGCAGGAGAACTATAAACGACTGATAAGTAACTGAGTTACTTGATACATGTACACATACCACCAGTTACTCCGGTCATGAGAAGGCTGCCTTTCCTTAAAGGCTCTAGTGTATTCCCATCAGGTATATTGGCCAAGGCAGTATTATTTCAACATGATCGTGGCAACTTGAACTTCTAAATGAATTCCAGAATTTTGTCTTTTTTCTTCTTATTAGGAGGTGCTAGGTGAGATGAGGTGATTGATTTTTCATGGACTAGGGGAGTAATTAGTATTTTATCGTTACTGAAAATTTCATACCCTTTGATATCAGGAATTATAGAGTACATTAAAATTAATTTTTAAAAAAGATTTTTAAATTGATTTTTAGAGAGAGAGGAATAGAAAGAGAGAGAACACGCACATGAAACGTTGATTGGCTTCCTGCTGCATGCCCCCTACTGGTAATGGAGCCTGAAACCTGAGCATGTGGCCACCCACCCCCTTGTACCTGTCTAGCCCCATATGCAGCTATCACCAGAGAATCCTTAGTCTGTCCCTTTTCCCCATTGCCTCCATTTCTGATGACCTAGCCCTGGCACCTCCCAGCTATGTGCTGTGGGAGAAGGAGCTGCTGGTCCTGAAGGTTTTCCAAGTCTACACGCACTAGTTGGTGGACTGTATTAAAATTTTTTATTATGAAATATTTGACAGAGAAAAGAATTAAAAGAATAAGATAAGAAACAGCTATATGCCCCAATCCAGATTTAGGAATGAAACATTACTGATACAGCTGAAGCTCCCTTTATATGGAGTGGGCATTGGGTTGGAGTACACTTTTCATTCTGCCTTTCTGCCTCCTTACTCCAGAAAAGCTTCAGCCTTCAAAGGAAATCTTCCCCTCCACTGTGCTTTCATAGTCCTACCCCAGGCCTGTGTGTGTATAGAATGTGCCAATGTGTTAAAACCATCTGTTCAAATGTCTGTCACCTCAACCAGGCTCTGCTTCATTTTGTGTTTCCAGCACCATACACAATGACCGGGATGGAATAGGTGCTCAGTAAGTGCTCGTGGCATGAATGAGTGAATAGGTACAGTTCTTTTCTACCAAACCCTATCAGTGTAGGATCTGTTTAGCAAAACTATTTCCTTGTCTAGTCCATAGTTCTTGGGCTTGCTGCTCTGATTTGAACAAATCGAATTAAACATAAAATGCTGTAGAACAGATGCATTTGCAAGTCTCTGCTCAGACAGCTGCCGTTCTGTTTAACAAAAACATTGCTGTTTTGACTCAGTCTTTCCTTTTGTTAACTGTTAGTATCTTGGTGTAAGCGCAGACTGCAAACTCTCCAAAGTGAAATGCCTGGTGAGCCAGCCAGTAATCAGAACTGAGAGATAATAGGAGATAGTTACAAATAAGATACAGAGGGAAAAGATTTTATTCTTAGGCGTCATTTTAATAAAAAGAGTAAATGCATCTATTTGTCCTCCCCGGACCATACTTTGTAACTCTTTGAGCCCTTATTTCTCAGGTAATTCTAACCTTCCCTCTCCTCAGTTACCTCTGTATAACATTCCTACTCTAAATTTCAAAGTGTATATACAGATGCATTTGCTTTTAAAATTTGAAAACTCAGGTATGACTCATATCCCATAAAATGTACAGGTCTTAAGTGTTCAGTTCAGTGATTTCTTCCCTGTTTTATACACCGGTGCACTCCACCTAAAGAAGGCAGACTATTTTCATTCCCCAGAACATTTTGCAGTACCTTTTCAATAGACCCTGCCTCCCCCGTCCTCTGCAGCAGCCACTTTGTTTCCGTTTATCCATGGGAGTCATATAAATAGAATCATATGGTATATCCCCTTTTGCGTCTGGCTTCTTTCATTCCGAATAATGTTTTTCAGGTTCATTCAGGTTGTTGCACGTATAAATTCCATTTTCTTCTAACAGAAATGTGTAACTAGCAGGTAGAAGTTTATTTTTACCTTAAAGCTGAAAGATTGAGTCATGCTTTTTTAGGAGTATTGTTAATAGAATTAAAGATAACAGCTCAGACTTACGGAGTACTAGCCCCTATGCTAAGTGCTTTACATGCATTATCTCACTGCATTCTGTGACTATCTGTTTACTTAGTTTTCTGTGGTAGACAGATGTATTTGGTGAAAGTCTTGACATCTGATATTTGCCAGAAGAAACTATCTTGTGTTCTAAAATTCTGATTGTTTTCCTTAGGATGAAGCACTGTTGATGGTGGGTTTTGATAAACTTAAATTTGAACCAAGAGGAGAAGTGTAAAAGGCAGTGGAAAAGAGGCATTGGGTAGGAAAGAAAGTGGTTCAGTGGCTCACTTTAGATTTCCTACACCCTGGCTTCGAAGAAATAGCTTTTGTGTATATGAAAAGTCCTTGTGCTGCCCGGCCGGCATGGCTCAGCGGTTGAACATCGACCTATGATCCAGGAGATCTTGGTTTTATTCCCAGTCAGGGCACATGCCTGGTTTCAGGCTCGATCCCCAGGAGGGGGCGTGCAGGAGGCAGCCAATCAATGACCTATCATTGATGTTTCTATCTCTCTCCCTCTCCCTCCCTCTCTCTGAAATCAATAAAGATATGTTTTAAAAAAAGTTCTTGTGTTAAGCCTTTCAAAGATGCTTATAATAATGCAATGCCCATCTTTTTGTTCAGAATTGTATCAGTCTAGCTTGAATTTTTATGTGTAGATTTTTGTGTTGCTTGCATTTAAGTGATACCTACTATGTGTCAGACACCATCCTAACTGCTTTATATACATTAATTCTCACAAATCTGCAAAGTGTGAATTTTTTCTTTTTAACCTTTGTTTTGCATATGAGGATGCTGAGGCACTGGGAGGTTGAAGGACTGGACCAAAGGCACATAGGTAGTCAGGGTGGAGGTTGAGCTGGGCTTTTTAGCCAGGCAGGCTGGTTTCAGATCCTGTGCCTTTAACCACTATAGTGTTTGCCACGGTCCCCCATTCCTAAACACACTTTACTTTCCCTTGACCCCAGTGGTGATGCAGGTATTGTGAAGATTAGTAAGGATTGACAACATCCAAACAGATGTAATGATGGGGACTTACTTTTGTGACTTGTATAATTCACAAAGTAGGTCATAAAAGTGCAGGGGGTTTTTGGTTTTGGTGCAGGAGACTATAGGAAGGAAGTGTTTATGATTTGAAACCTGTGATGATAGTAGAGGGAGTACTTTAAACCTCAGCAAAACTAATTTGCCCACCAGTGCTGTGTTTATTCAAGCCTGTATGTATGTGTAGTGGATTGATGCTTTTCACCTAGTTGTCTATAGATCCTGGTGCTGAGAGAGTCACCAAATCTATTGCAGGGAAAGTCTCTGAATGTATGTATGTGTGTTCTTAATCATTGGTGATTGAAAGTACTTTATCACCATGCGGGGTCCTTGTACTCAGAAAGGTTGGACACAGTTGCATTAGGTCCTTGACTGTGGTAATTTAGCATTTGAGTTTCAGTTATGTTCATATACCCAGAAGTTCCATGACATTTAGTAGTTTGTTATGAGAATAATATCAGTTTCATGGAGTTGTGGGGTTATAAGAATTAAAAATAATGTATGTAGGAATTAACTGTCAGAAGGCTGGAATACAGATTCTAGTCATTTGGTTAGTGTGCATGAACTTAGCAGAACTTCCCACATGTCTATTTTATTTTTGATACTCATAAATTTGGGGAGGCCTCAGAATGTATCCATTTACCATGTCAACGGGACACTTGTTTCCACTTCTCTTCCATGTGGGTCTGCAAGTTTGGTCCCGGGACCTGGCCTTCAGTGCCGCTTCTGCCCCTTTGTTCTTTGTGGAGCAGTTATTTTTACTGTCTTTAAAGATGAAGTTCCTTGTATTTTTTATTATCTAACTCCCCTCTCTAGCTTATAACATAGGCTGTTTATGGCTCTCACCTTTCTTAGCTATGGGTTAAAGCATTCTAGAGAGTAATTTATCTTTTTATTGGGCCATTAGCCCTTGTGTCTCTCCCCTCAACTCTTGCTTAGGTCAGTTTCATTGACACTTTTTCTACCTTTACTTTTTTCTTTTTAAAAAAATATCTGTTTTTATTGATTTCAGAGAGAGCAAGGGAGAGGGAGAGAGAAACATCAATGAGAGAGAGTCATTGATCAGCTGCCTCCTGCACGGCCCCTACTGCAACCCTGGCATGTGTCCTGACCAGGAATCGAACCGTGACCTCCTGATTCATGGGTCGATGCTAACTACTGATCCATGCCGGCTGGGCTCTACCTTTACTTTTTTCATCTTAAAATACATTATTAATTTTTTCAAGAGAAGCCCAGATGTACTTGCAGCTCGGCCTCCAGAGCCTTAGTCACCCCTTGATGCAATAAATCATCTTGCTTCCTATTAACTTGGAACATTGGATACTGTGAAAACTTTGAATGGGGTTATTATAATATAGACTTTTGAAGTCAGACTTTCATTTTATTGTGTGATGATACATTTTTATAAGATCTACTCACTGTACACTTACTATCTAAAAGATAACTGAGCTACATGTTGTGGGGACACAGATGAAGCGCTATCCTTCATTCTTATAAAGTATTCATCCTTTGAGACTTGAGAGGTGTGAAGCTAATCTTTTGGGCAAACCAAACAGAATTTCTTTTATAAAAATCTGAAGAAAAATTTTATATACTGTTTTAAACTCTTAATTTATCACAAGTTTCATTAACCTTCATTTTTAATGCTGTTCCTCATGAAACGTAGGTATTAAACAGATCCAAGTAGTGTGACAGTCAGTAATGATGACTGCTCTTGCAGCCTTTGAAATTGAGCGGTGGGAGATTTACAGCCAATACAAAGTACCTGTGGTAATTGTTAAAGTACAACCTCCAGTTTGGGGATTATTTTACTTATCTATGATTTATAATAAATATCTTGAAGTTGCAGGTTTTGCCTTTTGTAATAAAATGCAAGTCAGTAAATGTCACAACATTTAACACTCTGGTTTTTAGTCTAGCAATTTGTGGTAAAATCTAACATGTACTTAGCTTTTACTATGTGCTAGGCATTTTTCTGAGCACTGTACATATATTAACTTCATGTTAAGGATTAAGTGTGTTTTTAAAAAATGTATGCTAAATCTTTTTGGAAAAATACAACAAATCTGACTTGTGGACTCTGGGTTTGGAAAGCCCAGGGCTCCCCTTTCCCACCCCCTTTAAAACATGTGCATACAGATATGTAGATGTATATTTTGAAAAATAGACATAATAGCAAATTAATAATTGCTTTTTGCAGAGGAAGTATTTTCTTCATGTAGCTAACCCATAAAATGCTCTGTTTTTTTATAATATTTTTCAGAGACATGGTCATGTATTTATGAATTTTAACATGTTGCTTAACTGTTCAGCATATCTATGAGATATAATACTATATACTGAAGGAAATAATTTTAAAAATGAAAAGATTTGGTTGTCTTTATTTTTTCAGTTATTACAAGTAGCAAATAATAGATGATCCCAATATAAGGTGATTCCCCCATTTCCCCAATGAGAAGATTAAATTATGTTGCTGAACTTGAATATGTAAACATTAGGAATGAAGATGAAATTGTCAGATAGTCTTATATTTAGTTAAATTACACATATATATTTAAAATTGCATTATATGAAATAATTTTAAAATGTTATTTTTCTTCCTTGGCTTTTCATTAAGTAATTTTATTCAAACTTTTCAAGGGCATCTTCAACACATGGGTTTTTACCTCTCTAGAATCACCTTCTGAGTTGACTGACAGTTTTCTAGACTTCACTTCTGTTTGACTTGTTTGAAATCCAACATATTTTGTGTCTATGAGGTGGTCCCTGGAAATTTTCTCCCAGGTGCCTGTTCTTATAGTTAAAGAGCAGTTGGTTTTGTCTTTCCTTCTGTAGAAGCATATATGTTGATCTATACAGTGTAACCACTTATTATAATGCTTTTAAGTGAAATCCAGTACTGCCAGTGTGAGGTTATATCCCTAGGAGTTAATCAGGGTTAAATCCCATTGCAGCCCTTTTTGCTGATTTAGGTGACTGATTCCGGTGATTTCTCTAGGCTTCCAGAGACCCTGTTGCTCATGAGGTCTTTCCCAAGTGATATTCTGTTATTTAAGATAAGGGGATGGAGACAGTAAGAGCTCCTAGTCATGAGAAAGACTTTATTAGAAGTATAAAACAATTCACTCTTTTCTGAGGGATAATTTTTTTTGGGAAAAATAAACTGTGCCTTACATTTGGGCAGTTGCTTAGTAGGTAGCTAACAACTGGAGAGAGTAGATAGGTGTTTTGTAGCCCAGTTTTTACTTGCTATACTGTGTGCTATTCCTTGCCATGAATTTAGCTTTTTTTTTTTTCAACCTGTTTCTTCATTTTCACATTTCTGTTTCATTTTACTTTGTTAGATTCCCCCCCCCCCCCCCCCCCGTTTAGTCAGATGAACATTTATCACGATTGATACTCAGTATCATAAATATCTGTAACTCTTATTTTGGGTGTGAGAGTAATGTTCTGATGGTTAGGATTCTACAAAGTTGACCATCAGGACATCTTGATGTATTTCTGGAATGAATGTCCCTGTACTCTTTGCTTGCAGATTAAAACTTTAATATTTGAAATCAGACCTGTGCAATGTGGAAAGACAGAATACACTCTTAAAATATTTGCACGATAATCTAAAGAACAAAGCCTTTAGTGGGAGTGGTGGTAGAATGTTTCCAGGATCAACACTTGACTTGAATGCTCTGGGAGAATGCATTTTTTCCTTCTTTTTTAACGGATGGCAGGTGGCAGGGTTGAAAAACAGGTTTTTATAATGGAAATGCTAAGAGTCTTAGCTATAGTGGTGTGAATGGTATTGTTAAGATATAATAGATGTATTGCATTATCTTATCTAATCAGACACTTTTGTTAGTGAAAGCCCCCTCCCCCCATTTAGTTTCAGCGTGCTCGTTGCAGAGAATGAGTCCTCTCAACCCATTTAGCTACTCACAAAATTTCTGAGGATATTTTTTAAGTCTTTGTCAAGTTTTAACATATTTAATAAGCCTAAATTTATTTTATTAAAAATAGGACTTTAAGCTAGGAAAGTAAGTATAAGAAACAGCCCAGATATATTTCAGATTAGAGAGTATGACTTTGCCTTTGTAATGAACATCAGTAAGGTCGGCAGTGTTCTGCTGGTTGCCTTTTCTTTCTAATGTTACTGCTCATATTTCACATTTGGTTTGTTTTCAGTGTCCTTACTCTTAGAAAGGGGCTCAGGAAATTGAATTACGTTTTATATATTTAGTTTCTAATCTCATTCTTACTTTAAGAATCTGTATAATTTCTCAAGGCTTTTTGGAAATAGGGGTCTGTAGTGTCTATAAGCCTGGGAGGCTAGGAAGGAAAAACCATACAGGAGTGGGGTTTGCCCACAGGGAGAAAGGCACTCTATAGTCTGCTTAAAGCAAAGGGACCCAATTATATTCTAAGACAGTGGAACCAGTTGTTCTGTTCTGGAGGGGGCCTGTCAAAATAAAAGTGGATAGTTGCCATTTGGGGATATTAATCCAATAGGAGAGAGTACTTTCTGCAAATACAGGCTGGAAATGGACACAACCCTCCCACCCCCATCTGAGAGTCGCAGCACCATGTGGGGAGTGGCGGTGGGGTGGCCTGTGGTTGGTGATAGCTGTGACTCCTTTTTTCCTCTGAATTGTTGAGTGCTCACGGTATAGAACTGAGTGGTGAGTCCTGCCTGCATAAGTTAAGGCGGAAGCTGAGGTCCCTGGCTGGTTAGGTAGTTCTAAGAATGTATATGTTCAGTAGAGCTCTTGAATGATTTGATGTGTGCCAGCTTGCTCATACTAGGAATACAAAGATGACTAAAGCACAGTGCATTCCTCTGAAAAGCTGCCTATCTAGTGAAGCATACAGCTATTCAGAACCATCAGAAGAGAATGTCCACACAGTCCCCCTGCCTGCGTGGATTTGCCTCCTGTGCATGCTCTGTGATCCCTTTATTGCAGTGAATGGTCCATGCTCGCACTCAAGGTCAACACTGTCACTCGTACACTTATCCCTTCTCACCTGCTCGAGGACACTACTCCTGCAGTTGTTTACTTTGTTAGATTACATTTCTTCTTTACTGGACCATTCCTGTTATTATCATCAAACATTCTGTGATATAGTCCATTGTAAAATAAGCTCCCTCCTGGACACCGTATTCCTCTCCGGGTATTCCATTTCTTTCTTTGTAGCAGGACTCCTTGCAAGCAGTTGCTTACGCCTGCCGCTTCCCCTTCTGTCTCCAGTTTACTCCAATCAAGCACCTTTACTTAAAATGCTCTTGTGAAATTCATCAGTGACCTCTGAATGGCCAAACACAACTGTCATTTCTGAGTCCTATTGCCTTCCTCTTGTTAGCATTGGACATAGCCCATTACTCTCCTTCTTGAAATACCTTTACCGGGCTCTCCAGACTCCACCCCCCTTGGGTTTTGTTCTCTTCCCGTTTCACTGACTGTTCTTTCAGTCACCTTTGCTGGTCCCTCCTCATTATTATATCTGAGTGGTGGTGTTTCCCAGTGCACTTTACTTCTGTGTTTTACTTCACCTGTATTCACTTTTATAGAGTGTCACAGCTTTTAAGTACTCTCTGTATATTGACACTTTCCAAATATATATTTCCAAATTGAATCTCTCCTTTCAACCCTGCACTCTCTGCCTATATGTAATCTGAATTTGGATATTTAATAGGCATGCCTCTTTAACATGTCTAACACACCTAGTCTTCCCCAGGAATCTCCATAGTCGTCTTCTCTCAGTTAAAGGAATCTGCGTTTTTTTTCAGTTGCTTAGGTCAAAAATTTTGGAATCAAGAATAACTACTCTTGACTTCACATTCCCACATTGAGTCTATTCGCAAGTCCTGCTGCCTCCTGCTTTAAAGCATATCCAGAGTCCTGCCATTTTTTATCACTTCTACTTAGGCTACCATCGTGGTCTAAGCCAGCATCATTTTCTTGCCTAGATTATAATAGGTGCCTGACTTATCGCTCTGCTTCTCCTCCCCCCTTCCTCCATCTGTTTTCCATACAGCAGTCAGGTTCTTTGAATACTTAAGCCAGGTTATTTCATTCTTGTGCTTAGATTTCACAGTGCTGTCCAATAGAACTTTGTCTAGTGATGGAAATGATCTGTTTTGCACTGTGTAATATGATAGCCATTGGCTGTTTGTGGCTATTAAACACTTGAAATCTGGTTAATGCAACTGAGGAACTGACTTTCATTTATTTTTAATTTATATGTAAATAGCCACATGAACAAAAGCCAAAGTTTTTATCATGACTTGTGAGGGTTAGATGAGGTGAACCCTTCTACTTCTCTGACTTCATCTACAACTACCATTGTCACCCTAGTTTTCTTGCTGTGCCTTGAACAAACCAAGCATGTGTTCACACTTGCTATTCTCTCTGCCTGGAATGTTCTTCTAGGTATCTGCTTGTGTTCCCTCATTTCCGGTCTTTGCTCAGATGTTACCTTGTCAGAGAGTCCTTCCCTGACTATATAAAATACTAGCATCCTACCCTCACTTGGTTTCTAACTTTATTTCCTTTGAGTAATGATCACTACCTGATGAGTTTATTTGTTCATGATCTGTTTCTCCCCCAGGTGAACGTAAGTTCTCTGAGAGCAGGAGCCTTATGTGGTGATACTATTGTGTCACCCAGAGCTTAGAACAGTTGCCAGCCTGTAGTAGGCACTCAGTAAACATTTAGTTAATGATTAGTGAGAGGAGTCAAGGCAATATACCCTTATTGGCATATGCAGGAAGATCTCTTACAGCAACAGAGGCAGTTAGTGATGACTTCAGCCTCAGGACTTGGGAAAGCTTCACAGAGATGATGAAGTGTGAATTAGGCCTTAAAGAATAAAGAGAAGTTTGTTTAATTTTGCTAGAGAGATTAAAACTATGATTAATTTATATTTTAGTTTTACCTTGCTTTAAATAATTGTGACATTTAGGCAACACGAATGAATATGTGAGTTCTGTTATGTGGTGGACACTGTGCTGGGCCCTGGTGACAGAAAGATGATTGGGGTTTATAAGATGCTCTCACTGTCACAGAACTCAGTGTATGTGATAGTATTGTAGTACCCACTGACTGAAAATAAAGTAGTGAAAAGGTCCAGTTTAGCTTTATTTCTGTTAGCATGTGAAACAGTATATTTAATAATTTAATAATTAAGAGATTGCTATGTAAAAAATATACTAAGAAAAATCCTGAATATTTGATTCCATCAGCACCTATGTGACCATATCTCCTAGCAGGTGGTGTGCTCCAAGATGTTGTTGATAGGGATAAGTTTTCCTCCACTTCCCTCCTCTTTTTCTCATCATGGGATGGGAGTCTATAGGAAGCTGAGGCAATAAAATTCATCAATTGTCTACAAACTTTCAAAAATTACAAATCTGATATGCTGAAATTTTCATTTTAAACAAGCATTAACTAGGTTTATATGTTAATCTTTGACTGCTACAGAGTAGGTATGATGTGAATACTTGTTGAATTTAATACTTGTGAAAGTCCAGTAGAAATCTGTGGAAGCTGTGCCTTAGTTCCTGTTTCATAGCATTTTGTGGTTCTTTTAGGTATTCTGGGTGTTGAGTGGGCTTTTCAAAAATCCTCTTTCTTTTCTACAACCCCCAGAGTATAATCTTCAAAGCTACCTTCTACATCCCCCCTCACCCAAGAAAATTCATCTTTCCTTTTAGCTGTCTGTGTTACTCTTGTTTCTTTGAGCCCACCTTTGAATTTAGGACTTGTAAAATTATAAACATTTGTAAATGTTTGATCTCTGTGTCCATGGAACAGCTTTAAAAATCTTCTTTAATCTCTGAGAGGAGGCAGTCAAGAAAAAGGCATCTTCGATTACAGAATCTCTTTGAAGTTTTCTTTCCGTTTCAGTTTTTCGCTCTAGCACTCTTACTTTCAGCGGCTCTGAGGTGGGTTTTTTATTAAAACATTTTTCCCCCTTTTGCTTAGGACTCCTTGGCAGTCTTTCAAAAGTTTGGAGGCAGAATTAGTAAAATTATACTTTGATTGAACTTTGTTTATTGTTTTTAAACTCTGCTTCTCTATTATTTTCATCTATTTTATATTTTATTGCTGCTTCTGTTGTAGATTTCATGGTCCTACGAATGAGCAGTTATTTTCCTTAACTAGACTAGAAAGCTCAAGTTAATAAAGATGTCTTGAGTCTAGGTTAGCTACTATGCATTTTTGTTTTGTAGGATTCTATACTTGTTTTATTTTATGAAATAAAACATGTGAAATCTTATAATGTGGGATTTTCTTTTGAGGTTTTATATGAATCAAAGCCTTGGTCTAGGCAATAATATTAAAAAATTTCACTATTATCAGTGGGGAGAGCTCCTTGTTCCCACTAGTTGCTTGTGGGAGTGGGCTGCTTGTGATATACCGAGGAAAAGAATTTTCTGAGACTTACACAGGAGAACGAGTGATTTTTATTTCTGTGGAATAAAACCCCCGAATTTCCAAGCTTCCATTTCCCTTTGTCCAGCCAAGGAAGAAGTCCCATTTTACCTTCATCAAGGCTAAGATCAAAGCCAGTGTCAAGAGTTTTTGCTCCATGTTAGGGCATAGTCCAGTCCAGCATCAGGGTAGCTTAGTTTCTGTTTCCTGCTGTAGCCATTAGTCCATTGTGTGTGGGGTCCGCATGGCCACATGGCTATGGAGGGAACACAGGCAGGAGCAAAGCCAAAGGACCCCGAGAGCCAAGAGAGAGCACGAACTCCTTTATTTTGGGAATATGTATCCCCGAAGTTTTGCAGGCTTGCAGTGGCCCTGCCCCCTCTGGCCAATGATCTCTGTTCCTAGGTTTGACCGACAGGCAAGTGCCTTCTCTATGTCACCCGAATCTCTGCGCATGTGCTCATCTTCTCCTTTGTCCAGTCCCTTCCCCCAGTAATCTGCAGGGAAAGCGCCAGTGGTTCCCTGGGGAGTGTGAAATTGCAGCTTCCTGGTAAAGCTGCCCAAATGACATGCCTACAATGTCTGGCCTTCCCTTTGCTCCTTTCCTATTATTAATAACTAGCTAATTACAGTGGTATCATTACCACAAAAAGAAGGTATCTTGTTATTTTTTCATTCAGGTAACCCTGTGCGAAATTACTGGTGGTCTTTTTGTCTCTGTGAATATCTACTCTGCTTCACTGAGAAATTTGTTTTGCGTTTTGTGATCAGATTCATGTATTACGAATGTTTAGGCTAGATAGCATTAAACAGACCATTAAAATATATGTATCATAATATCTTGCATATTTATGTTGGGCTTTTAATTCAGTGATGAAGGTTTGCTTCTGTTTTCTCCTTTATACTTAATATCACACACACACTATCACATACGTACGATCTAAGTAGGAGTAGTTTCAGATTGCTCCCTATTTGATTTTAGATGTAATCGATACTCTTACTGAAAGCCAATGAAATTGAAAGGCTTAACTTTGTAAATAGAGTTTTTGTTTCTTTAATTCTGTAATTAATAATGATTGCTTCTCAAGTTTCCTTTGGCGGGTATTCTCATGGACATTCCAGGATCTTATAGAGCTGCTTGTTTGATTAGAAAATTATTCATCACTTGCCTCTCAATTCTTTAGGAAAGTGGAGGGCCTCCTAATTCACATTAGTGAGATTGATTTCAGAAAAAAGACTATACCACAAAAAATACTTTAATTATTTTATTAGGTACTTTTTATCGTATTTAGGTGAAATATTAAGAATGCAGTCCACTGACTAATTTCAGTGCTTTATTTTAGGCTTTAGAGAGGCAGTGTAGGAAAGAAAGCAGGTAAGAATGTGTGATGACACTGGGCTGCATAAGCTTAAGAACTATGTCATTACTTATTTGCTGTGTGACCTTGAATAAGTTGTTTAACTTCTCTGTACCCAGTTTTCCCATCTGTAAAATAGGATAACAGTCCCTATTCCGTATGTTTGTTATGAATAATAAATGAATTTAAAATATTTAAGGCATTTAGAAATGCTTAGAAGTGTTTTGAGAAGAAACACTCTATACAATCGTAATAGGCAGCTCAGTATACTACTATTAGTATATTGCTTTTATTAATATCCAGGGATAGGTCTGTGTTTGAATTCTTGCTTTATAATATAATAGTTATGGGGCTCTCCCAGCTTACTTTTCTTTGAGTCTGAGTTTTCATCTTTAAAATGAAGATTATAGTATGTGGTACCTAATGAAGTCATTGTGAGGGTTGAAGATGGGAACTGTAAGTGACTTGCTATGGGCAGAGTAGGACACTATAATTGTTTTAATAGTAGTTGTAGTTTTTATTTTATTTTTTCTTGAATACACCATGATACCCGTACTCTTTTCTTAAGCTATTGTAATATTTAACTATATACTGCTAAATGGATATCTAGAGTTTATAAAAGGAGGAACTCTTTTGGAATTCAGGGCTTTAGACATGAATTGAAATAAATGTCTCTTAATTGCAGGCTATGAGAGCAACATGGTGGGTATCATTAAAGTCCCACCACTGAATGTTAAAAATGGATGTGAGTGCTGAGCCAACATTTTCTCTCTCCTTTATTTCCTGTCATTCCCTCCTCTCTGTCCACTAATATCTGTTGTGAGTTGTTACGGTGGCTGGAGTTATGGTGCAGACACGGTAGTGCTGTCCTCATATTTTAGAGTGATGGCATGGGGGCCAAAAAAGGTGCAAAGGCATAAAGGATTAGAAGGATTTCAGAGGCACTGTTAGAAAGATGGAATTGCATTTTCTTAAATTCTTCTATATTCGTAATGGTAATAGTTATAAAAAGCACTGGAATACAGTGGAATCTTGGGAGGGCTGTAGTGTGGGCTAGTTTTGTCAAAGTTTGCCTTTTGCTAATGTCACATACTGATTTTCTTTTCCCCAGAAGGCAAAATTGTTTCTAAACGGAAACCTCAGCTTACTGAGCTTAATATTGATTTTGAGGGCTGCATCGTTATGATTGGAAAATAGGTTACAGCCATTTTTGAAATGAGAATACCTCCAAACTTTTGCATTCAGTATGGCATATGCTACATGTCTGATACTTCTCACTAAAGCTAATGACATGGCCTCCTGTCATGAGCATGGACACATGTTTTAAATTCATAAATGGTGGTCCACTCAGAAGTGTGTGCTGTGTTCATTAAAATATACATAAGAACTGGAATCAAATTAAACATTTCAAATAGCTAATTTTATCAGCTCTTAATAATTAAGTAGTTTTTAGCACTGAGAATAAAGGTAATTAAACTATATTTACTACATGCTATAAGATTTCTGCTCAGGAAGATGAAAGGGGGTATTTATTTTTCATATATTTAAACATTGGTGTTTCTGTTTTTATTCTCTGGGAGTTTTGTATATAACAAAAGAACTTACTGAGTTTTTTTCATTATGAAACTATAATTATAAAATACCTTTAATGCTTTTTAGTCTACCTAAATTTAAGCTATTGTAATATTTAACTGTATACTGCTATACAGTTGCAGTCTCTTGGAATGTTAAAGCTCCATCTTTAACTTCTGCAGTTAATAAAAAAGTATTTTCTGCTACTGTGGTATATTAATCTTTAGAATGGGTTATATCTTTACATGGTGTAAAATACCTAAAATATAAAAAGATTTACAGGCAAAAGTTTGTTCTTCTCTGAATTCCTTACTTGCTCAATCCTCATAAATTGTCCAGGTTAAAAAAAAATTATGTTTCTTGTGTATCCTTCCATAGTTTATAAAAATGCAACCAAATACAAATATAAATCTTTATTTTTCTTCCCCTTACCACATTTAAGAAAGTAGCAATCCAGAGACATAAGGTAATATAGGTAATAAATGTTAGATGTTAGATAACAACTTGGAAAGAACAAAGTCACAGTGTTTTTATAGTTGGAAGTTACTTCATTCAGTGATGTGCCTCTCCTCTCCCCCAGTAGTTCAGGCTGAGTGTACATGTTTACTTCACCTTCAGAATAGAAAGTTCCTGGACCCTTTCTGGTACTGTTTCTGTTTGACCCATCCTATGCAAACTTACTCACTCATGCAAACACTGGGTGCTTTATACAAATATTACCACCTGTATTTTTTATTTGTGTTTCTCAAAGGAGTTTTTGGTAAAATTTGCATAATGACATGGCTCATTTGGCTTTGTATATTGTTAAGAGTTCAGATGCTGTGGATATGGAAGATTATAGTGTGTACCAAATAAAAGGTGCCGTGACAGGCAACGTTCTCAGGATAACGCTGTCTTCAGTATTTAAGTCTCATTTGCATATTGAATCTAGACCTATGATTATTAACCCAACTCCACTTACAGTTGATGAACATTTGCATAAAATTGGTCTTGATAGCTCGAGGTGTGTATAGTGAGCAAAATGTTAACTCCTTGTGTAGCATGTGTGACTCTGACTGACTGTTCTCATGAAAAACGAATCCAAGCACATTTGGTGTACTGGTAATCTTTTCTAGAAATTAGCTGTGTGTCGTGTCATACTGTCAGAACATGTCTGACAGTGTGCCTTTTCGTATTGGAAATGCTGGAGAGCATGTTTCAAATCCTAGCAGCTGTGCTGTACCAAATCCTCTTAGGAATCTCATTCTTAGAAGGGAGATCATTCAGGAGGGGGACTGTGGCTTGTGATTTGTTTTATAATTTTGAAAAAATTTACACTAATTTTATTAACTTTATTTTGGCTCTTTATATTTGGCATTAACTGACAACTTTCCAGTCATCTGGTATTTTTTATATGTTGTTTGGAGAAGGTGATTATTTTTATTAAATACTGTGTGAGTGTATGTATGTATAACGGTTTACTGGGGGCAGCGAGCTGATATAAATCACCTTTTCACATGAAGTTCCTGGCTACTGACAGAGGTCGATTACTTCTTAGAACAGAGATTGCCTCAGATTTGCAAAGGCAGAGGAAAAATCACACCTCTCATTTTACCTTTTTCCATCTGTGGTTAAACCTACTGTAAATATGTTTGTAAGTGGGTTAGGCCATTGAATAGCCCTCTGTATTTGAACAGTTTGATTCTGTCATTTTCATTGAATTCCTTCTTTTTAGGATCTCAGGATGATACCACTTTCGAGGTGGTGATTGAACAAACATCAGTGCTTAAATGATACACTTTCTATTAATTTTTTCCCTTTTATCATGACTAGTCTCTATGCCTGTGAAAATAAGTTTTTAATAAGATGGTAATTAAACAATACTCAAGATATTTAAAGTTTTGATTGCCTGGAGCAAATCTCATGAAGTACAAAAAATCTGGAGTGTGTGTTTGTGTGTGTGTGTGTATAACATATAACACTTTATAAATTTTGTAAGTGTTTATCAGTTATTTCTAGCTAGCAAGCACCCTTAGTGTATTCAAAGTATTAGATTTGTAAAACTCACTTTATATACAATATTAGATTTGGATGTATGTTATACTGTATAAAGTGAGACACGTCTCTTTGAAACTTAGCATGTTTTTTGTTTCCCAGTTCTGTGGTGTGCTGAATGATAAACAGTCATGTTCTTAGTCAGAGTGATGCCGGATCCCCTGAGGGAACTGGCAATTTTCCTCGGATGGCCTTGGTAAATCTTTAGCCTTTTTCCTGCCTTGCTCTCCCTGTGGCCCACACTTAGGTCAGATTACTGAGAAAGTCAGTGTTATTGATGAATGCTTTGCACATGGTTATAAAAAACTCAGTACCTCTGAGAAAGAACAGAAACACATAATTGAATGCAAATGGTGGCAACTTGTTTAATTTTGAGTTGATGTAGATTAATCCAATGTCATTGATCACTTGGATAGCACTACTTGGGGTCCATCTAATCATAATAATTCTTATTTTTTTCTTTAGGTAAGTTAACATTTGAGGATAACAAGTTTTTATTAGGTTTTAACAAAAGTTTTTTTGGGAGGAGACTATGAAGTGGTGATTACAGTTTTAAGTTTAATGAATGGAAGAAAAAAATAAACTGAGAATTGATTTAAATTTGTCCTTGGAGAAGAGATCAGCACTCTCAAAGCTGCTTCTCTGCTAGTGAGTTGGTAGTTGATGGGGATGGAGAAGATGGTGATGATATAAGCAAAAGTCTGGGAGGATCTAGTATAGGTATCCTAATAACACAAAACAAAAAAATTTAATGTGAGGTTATTGCATTGTAGAATTGTAATGGAGGAAAGAACAGCATTTAACTCAAGTGTGTTTTATAGCTAAGAAAACTGAGGCCCTTAGAGAATGGAGGACTTGTGCTAAGTTATTGAACTAGTAAGTGCTAGTCGGGAATCCAGATTTTATTTATTCAGCCCAGCAGCTTTTTCTTCACTCTTCTTCCATGTTTATTGGTTACGTAGAATTATTATTGGGCTATCAGATGGTTAGATGTGGTTGAGAAAGGAGGTAGGAAGACATAATGCAGAAGTTTATTTCACAGTTCTGCTCAAGACCAGTGCTGCTGATAGTTCTTAACAGTAGCTAATGTAACATTGAGGGCTTGCTATGTAAGAGGTGCTGTGCAAAGAGCTTTTCATGTACTTACCTGTCATCCTGAAAAGAGATTTTTGAGGTAGGTAGCAGTATTATACTATTTTGTGAATGCAAGAACTAAGTCTTAAAGAGATGATGTAATTTGCTAAAGACACCTACCTACTGAGTGTGGGAATATAGATTTGATCTAACGTATCCCATTCTGCTCCCCATTTTATGTCAGCCAGCATATAAGGGAAACACTTTGAACAAAGCCACAGTTTCTTTCAGCTCTGACATCCAGTGACCACTGGATTTTAACTTCTTTTCCTTAAAAATTTTTTCTTTTTAATTATAATATGGAAGTTAGTTAATTGGATCTCACTACAGCTTCCAAGAGGGTAGACTCCTTCATGTGGTAGAGTTTACTCAGGAAGTTCTACCAGCCCTTCAAAAGGGAGGAATGGGGTTAGCTTGCCAGTATTTGGTCCTCAGGACTTCAGACATTTCCCCACTGGTGAGTGATTTCTTTCTGAAGTGGTTTTAAGCCATCTTTAAAATCTTATAGTCATTTGAGGATTGATGGTAAATGGACAAGTTACCCAATTTACCTTAGCTTGGAAAATTGGAATACTTGCCCACCTCTTGTCTTTTCCTATTTCTTTTCTCCACGATTCCTCAGAGAATACTGATAGATTCAGCAGGCTCTCGGGCTTATTCTCGCATTGCCCGGGGATATCAGTGACCTGGCTGGATTTAGAGCAGGGAGACACTCTATTCTTCTTACTCATCTCGGCTGTAATTCCTTTTAACTATACTTATGGTTTTCTTTTCTAATCTGAACATTCAGTTTCTCAAAGCAAGAAAGAAAAACTCACTGGTAATCTTTTCTCTGGGTCTCCTTTAGTGATTGGGACTGTAGTCCTGTTGTACTGATTAAACCTCAGAGGGGTGTAGATTTAGGGATCAGCATCCACTTGTTCGCATTGTGGTTAGAAGCAAGGAGGATATTGTGAGCCAAGGTCGTGCTCTGTTTTTTTCCTCCCTCCTGTCCATTTCCTTTTCCTCCCTGTTATTTGCCCCTGGCAGGCACCAATAAGAGAAGCACAGGGCAGACCTTGAGGATTTGGGGGGCAAACCTGTGCCCTCTTTGCAGATAATGAGTCTTTTGAGAAACAGCCCCGGGCTTGTATTGGGCCTTGCTAAAGACTAAATACCTAATCATGAGATACCAGGTAGCCACATGGCCTGAGCTTCCAGTCATGAATTGGGTGTTGTCTGACCCATGTAGCTACAGATTGGGAATCAACAGCCACATTTTGTTGTCGAGTGGGAAATGGTGTAGTATGAGAGACCAAGCTTGGGCAGGTCTGGAATGTGTAAGTAGGTTATATGAGTAGGTGACTCATATGCCTTTGATCCCAGCTTCTGTTTCATTGCTTCCTTTCCTTTAATCCATGCTTATGGCTTTCTGGCAATTCCTTATGACCAGTTGAGCAAAGAAGAAAAATACTTGAGCCTAGTTTACAAATGAGTCTGCATGATATCCTGGTTCCACTCAAAAACAAACACTACAGCACTAAAGCTCCACTCAAGACTGACCATGATGACAATGGTGAAGGAGATCCTACCTGTGGGCAGAACTTAGAGCAGTATATTTTGTGGCCTATTATATTTGGAGTGGGATATGACCAGAGACAAAGATCTACATTGATTAATGGGTAGTTGCTAATGTTTTGTCTGGGTGATCAGGGTTGGAAGAAACAGAATATGAAGACAAAGAAGTCTAGAAAAGAGGCGTGTGATGGACCAACTGAATATCCACAAATTGGAAAAGATTGTGTCCCTTGTGTTCCACCAAGGCACCTATTGCAAAGGAAACTCTTACTAATGAGGTGGACAAAACAGTGTGCTCTGTGGATGTCAGTTGGCCTTTTCTTCAGCTACCCTGGAGCTTGCTCAATGGGCCCATGAAAAAGGGCCATGTTGGCAAGGCTGGAGCATTCATGGTTCAACAGTATGGACTTTCTTCTAACGAGCTGGACCTCGCTAGTTACTGAGTGCCCAATCTGCCAATAGCACAGCCCAACACTGAGTCCCTGACATAGCACTATTCTCCAAGGGAGCCAGCCAGCCTTCTGTTAGTGGTTGATTACATTGGGCCTCTTCCGTCATGGAGAGGGCAAAGATCTATCCCCAGTGCAATAGCCAAATAGTCTGCATGTGAATTTGCTTTCTCTACCTATAATGCCTCTGTCAGCACCACCATTTGTGGATTCACAGAATACTTGATCCACTGTCATGGCATTCTGTATTATATTGCTTTTAATCAGGGAATTCATTCTACAACAAACAAGGTGTAGAATTGGCTCCTTGGCTTAACTGGTCTTGCCACATACCCCATTACCTGAAAGTGTTCTGGTCTAACTGAAAGGTGGAATGGCTACTGGATACTCTGTTGCAGCACCAGTTGAGAAATAATACCATGAAAGGGTGGAGTCTTGTTTTACAGGTTGCAGCATATACTTTGTATTAGATTGTGCTGTCTTTCCCATAGTCAGGAATTCATGGCTCTGGGAGTCAGGCATTGGAAGTGGCTTTTCTCACTGTTATATTTGATAATTCACTTGGAAGTAAAAGTGGCTTTTCTTACTATTATACCTAATAACCCCCTTGCAGAACTTTTGCTGCCTGCCCTGGGAATAATGAGCTCTGCTGGTTTGATGATGTTAGTCTCTAATGGAAGAATATTTTCACTAGGGATCATCAGAACAATGGCTCCATTGAATTGGAAGATGAGGCTGCTATTCTGGGGTCCTTAGACCACTGAACCAACAGGCCAAAAAAAGAGGCCAATTTACTTGCTGGAGTGATTGATCCTGATTATCAAGGGGGAATAGCGTTACTGTTATGTAGTGTAGTCACAGAGACAAAATTGGAACCAGGGGATTTTCTGGGGTGCTTCTTAGAACTTCCATTCCCAGTACTAAGGGTTAATGGAAAGCTACATCAGCCCCAAAAGGGCAGAATGATTAGACTCAGATCTTTTAAGAATAAAAGTTTGGGTAACTCTGCCAGGCAAAGAACCCGGAGCAGCTGAGGAAGTTTAATTTTTAGACCTTCAATTTGAGTCTTAAAAAATTAAGTCTGTGCTTAATTTTTTATAATTATAATAACAACAACTTTTTAATGTTTTTGCCTGCTAATTCTAATATCCTCATCAGTTTTGATTTACTGATTTTTGTCCTCATTAGGGATTTTATTTCTCTTAGTTTTTGCATGCCTGGTAATTTTTGATTGGATGCTAGACATGAATTTTACCTTGTCAGATGCTGGATATTTTTGTATTGCTATAAATATTCCTGAGCTTTGTTCTGGGATGTGGTTACATTACTTGGAAGCAGTTTGATCCTTTTGAGCATGACAGAGCCATGCTTAATCAAGGGTGGCTACTGAGGCAAGACCCTTCCATGGACTCTACCCTGTGTTCCATGAATCATGAAGTTTCCCCATCTGGCTGGAGAGAGCAGACATTCCCATTCCTGAGTATCTCTGGGCGCTTTACCTCCATTCTTTGAGATCATTCTTTCCTGAAAGACTACTTTTGGTAGTCTCCTCACATGTATGCACTGATCAATGCTCAGCCGGAGATTTAAAAAGAGCCTCTGCAGATGTCTGGCGTTCTCTTGCTCTGTAGCTCTCTTCTCTCTGGTGCTCTGTCCTGCAAACTAGTAAACTTTGGTTTCCCCCAACTGTTAATGCTTGTCTTCTCAGTACTGATTCCTCTTACTGTCTTGGCTAGTAATACAATACAGACTGGAAACTCTGTCGAAGCAGTAAACTGGGGCACCTCATTTGTATCCCCTCTCAGGTGGTGGTGTCCTTCAGTGTGTGATGTTCAGTGTCTTGAAAAGGTTGTTTTATGTATTTTGCAATTTTTTGGTTGTGTCAGATGGGAGCTTTTAGTATACTGTTTGAGACCACATATTCATGTAACATTTAATAGGCTAAGATTAAACAGAAAAAAACATACTGATTATTTAGAAAGTTAAAAGAAAAACTTTCTGTGTAACGGGAGCCTGTTTTTAATCATTTATAACTACTTCTTAATCATGGGAAGATATTTCGTTTTTAAGATTTGTGTCCCTCCACATTTTTTCTTTATAAATTGTAGGACATAGAGAGAAAGCAGATAAGATTGACCCGATTGCCTTTGCAGGTTTGTGTGCAGAGAAGTTGAATGTGTAGAATCTCAAGAAGGTAATAGAGAAGTCTGGGAGTAGAGTTTATCTGAGCACCAGAGAATCGTTTGTAAATAAATGCAGGATTTGAAGAGGGAAGATTGGAAAGAGGAGCTCTTGAAGTACAATATTCTAAGGTCTTGCCTTATGGATGCATTTCTGTGTTTGTTATTTATGGACTTGAGATCTGCTTCATCTGTGTTAGAAAATTTATCAGGCTGCACCTAAAATGCTGCAGAAAAGTTGAACATGAAATGGGAAAGAAAGCTAACTTTCATGATACTTTCCATAGAATCTATTTCAGTTTGGGGTGAAAATTGCAAAACTCTGTGTCTCCCACTATTTAAAGGGTGTTCTGGCTGTGTGTGCCTGATGAAGCGAGGTTTTATTTATTTGGCTCCCCCCCCCCCATTCTGTGCCAGGTGCTTTACATATGCTATCTCATCTTGCCCTTTTAACAAATCCTTTGAGGTATTTGGTGCCCATCTCATTTTAAAGATGAAGATTTTGAGGCTTTGGTCAGAAAGCTCATTTGGTTGGAGTGTCGTTTCAGTGAACCAAAGTTGCAGGTTAATCCCCAGTCAGGGCACATACAGGAAGCAACCAGTGAATGCATGGGTAGGTGGAACATCAAAACAATGTTTCTCTCCCTCCCTCCCTCCTTCCCTCCCTTGCTCTCTCATGTCAGTAAGTAAAAATTTAAAATAAAAATAAAGAGGAAGATTTTGAGGCTTACAGGGTTTAGGTAAGTTTACTTAAGGTCACGGCTAGCAAGTAAGCAGGGATTGTACCTGGGACTTTGACTCATAGGCAAGTATTCTTTATATCTCATCACACACATTGGTTATGTTGGTTTTTTTTAAAATTTATCTTTATTGTTGAAGGTATTACAGATGTCCCCCTTTCTTTCCCCCATTGATCCCCTCCACATCTGCCTGCCTCTGAGGCCTTCTTCACACTGTTGTCTGTGTCCATGGGTTATGCATTTATGCATATAAGTTCTTTGATTAATGTCAGTTGCTTTTTCTAAAAGTAATAGACAAAGATTTCTTTTCTTGGGTAAAGAGCAAAAACTGAAGAACTGAAAGCAGTTCTTAAGTTATCAGTTTCTTCTGGGCACCAAATTAATAGAAAAAGGGAAGTATAGACTGAATAGCCTGTCCAACCTAGGTTTTGTGTTTTCCCTTTTACTCTAACGATTTTTGTTGAAATACCCACATTTGTTGAAATGGCCATACATGTTTTTTAATACACTTGTTACATATTTTTAAATGTATATTTAACCAGTTAATTATACATTCTTATTAAATGAGGCATAGACTATCATAGATTTTTCTATTAGATGGCACTTGGGGTCATAATGTTAGTGTTATAGAAGAAAAAGTCAGAGAACCCCTTTCGCAAATAAAATCATCTGATTCTTAAGCACTATTTAAATAACACTAGAAAAGCAGAGTTATTAGTAAAGGGGACAGTGGCTAATAGATATTTTGTTCTCCTTTCTTGGGGGGAGGTGGTTGTAAGACTAGGGTGGAGTTCAACACAGTCAATGCCTATATGTATTTTTTTGTTTAAGCCTGTTGCATTATTAAGAATGTTAAGCCCCGGCTGGTATGGCTCAGTTGGTTGGATGTCATCCTCTGCACCAAAAGGTTGCAGAGTTTCATTCCTGGTCAGGACACATGCCTGGGTTTTGGGCTAGATCCCTGGTAGGGGGTGTGCCAGAAGCAGCCAGTCGATGTTTTGCTCTCACTTTGGTGTTTCTCTCTCTCAAAATTAAAAAAAAAAAGTTAAGTAATGGTATATTGAGATAGCTCATAGTACTTTAAAGCTGAATATGTTCTGTTGTTCCTGAAGTAAATTAACATATGTATAGTAGATTCTAGAGTATCATCGTTTGGACACAGAAGTTTATTGAGGAAAGAAGTTTAGTGTCCATCATATAAACAATATTATTCATAAATGTCTAAAGCCTGTGGCCAACATTGAGAAAGTTCTTGAACTAATATAATAAAAGTAATTCTCATTGCTTGATTGTGAGAGTGAAGTTGGCACTTTGTGTACTTTTGTTTTGTTTGCTATACAAGTTAGTATCAGTTTATATAACTGTATTGTATTATGCTCTCTATCCAAAAACAAACAAGTAAATAAAATCCAGTGTGTTGTATCCTTGACATGAACACTATTTTGTTGCTGGCATATGGGTAGTCATTAGTTATATTCAGTAACATAACCTTCCTCATTTAATGGCACCATCTGTTAAAACTATGATTGAAACCAGTAGAGAGGAAGCCAGTTATTTTTTAGTTTGTGAGCGTGGAGTAAATGAGAATGTGTCTGAAGTTGCCTGCAGTCAAGTACTTTACAACTGGTCTAGTCAAACAATTGGAGCTAGTGCCACCTGGGAAAACCAGATCAGGAAAGAACATGATAATGCTTGTTTAGCGTGTTTATCTACTCTTAGCAAGGGTAATGTGTTATGAAAAATAAGTAACACATAATTAAGTTATTTAAAAACATTTGCATGTATGTCCTCTGTTTAATGCTATCAAACTGCTGGTATGTGTGGTTTGTGATTGCATCTAGCATGAGAGTTGGAAAAGGTGTTTCAAAGTGAGGCAGAAACCTTTACAAGAATGATTTATTACAGGCTTGAATTTGGGACAATTTTGTACTCATAAAATAAATCTTCAGATTATTAGACATTAATAAATGATTCTTTTTCATATCTATGACTTTATCTGTGTTGTGAAATACAGTTTTGCATTGCATGTATGGGATTATAGCAGAATTGCTGGTGGTGTGGGGGGACACTTATTTGTGCAGCACAGCCCCCTGTGTGTGTGTGTGGCAGTGTGTGTGTGGCAGTGTGTGTGCTGTCACTTTTTTCCTGTCTCCACCTGGGCTCTTGGAACACCTTTATTTATTTATTTATTTATTTATTAGTTTAAAAAAATATATATCTTTATTGATTTCAGAGAGAGGAAAGGAGAGGGAGAGAGAGATAGAAACATCAATGATGAGAGAGTCATTGATCAAGCCCACAACCAGGGCATGTGCCCTGACCGGGAATCGAACCCCGATCGCCTGGATCCTAGGTCGACACTCAACCACTGAGCTATGCCCGGCCGGGCATCTTTATTTTTAAAAAAAATAGTTTTGAGTTTGAAATTACATATGGTTGTGTTTGGTCTAGCTTCCCCTTCACACACCCTTCTTGCCCAAACTCAGGACCAATAACTGATATTCAGGTCAGGCTTCTCCTTCCCTCTCTCTTTCCCTTCTTTTTAAAATTTCTCCATTCTGTGAGTAAATCTTATCCAAATGATGAAAACAGAAATTAACACAATATAAAAGGTAGGGAACTATGGCAACAGAATTCAACGTTGGCTTAGAATCTGTCTTGAATAATTTTGTCAGGAAAAGTGTGATAGTAGTATCTCTGCTCGTGCACAACTGAAATGTTTCAGACTTGTTGAATGGGTATGCCTTTTAGATTAAAAATAATGTTCCCAGAGCTTTGAGGCATCTTTCTTTTCAGAATTCATTCTAACAGATAAGAGGCCTGATGTCATATGTTGTTTTTTCTCTCTCTGTAGGTATCTTTTCTTCTTTTCCTTTTTAGAAAATCTTATCTTTAGCCTCAGTTTGAAATATCAGAAAATAATTATTTCCACGTGTGCATGAGTTTTCAGTTGTTATGCTTAGCGCTCTATGGATTATCAGTCAGAGGCCCATGCCTTAGCTCTAGGAAGTTTTTTCTCTTTATTTCCATACCTTTATTTCTGGTAATCCCATTTTATGTGGTAGTTTTGTTGACTCTGTGCCTTTTAACTTTTCTCTCATTTTTTCTGTTTACTTTTTTGCTTTACTTTCTTGAATTCCCTTGACAGTGGTATACTAAAACATACACGGTAGCAGTTAATTTTAGTGCCTATTTAAAAATCCATATATGCATTAACTATACCTACAGAAGTCTGTATTCAGCAGTCTATTTTAATATTATTGATATATTCTGGAATGTATATGTATGTAATATTAATTTTATACACCTTTATTTTGTCATCAGTAACTTATGGGCTCATCTTTCTTGCTTCTCTGGAATGTTCCCAGAATTCTCTGCTGTAAATTACTTTCTTTTAGCCACTTGATTGTCTTTGGCTTTTGTTGACTTTTTTTGGCCAGATAAAGTAAGTCAGTTCACATCTACTGACCCCAAAATAATTTCATCTAGTTGTGAATATTTCATCATTTTACTTTAGTGCAGAGAAAAATTGCAGGCAAACTTTGCATTGCTTCTTAATAATCTAGACTAGTAAATATAATGGACAGTTCATTGTGCCTGCTATCTCTCTAGATGTAGGAGATACTCTAATAGTCTCAATGAGAGCAAGTTAGAGATTAAAGATTATTTTAAAGTCGTACGATCAGTTTCAGGAGGCTAATTCTTTAATTAATATATTTTGGATAGGGAAGGCTTTTCTATGACCCAGTATAACACATTTGTTACGTATTTCAGTTTAAAATGAATAGTGTGTTTAACCAAGACTCTGGTGTTTACTGTGAGTGTCATGCTTTTGCACCAAACTAAGAATATTAAAAACATTTCTTTGAATGGATAATTTATTCACATAGCACAAAGTTCAAAAGAAAAAAAGGGCATACTGTAGTGAAACTCTATCCATCGGCCTCAGCCACTAAGTCTTTCTGAAGAAACCTAGTTTTACAATTTCTTTTTCTCTCTATAAAGAAGGATATGGACTTATAAGAATAAATGTACATACACAATTATACACACACATGGCTTTTTTTGCTTCCCCCTAATACATTAAAGCTAGCATACATACACATGGTTTTATACCCTTTTGGTTTAATAATATGATTTGGGGATGCAGGGGTGGCTTTCAGGGCAACTGCTCCTTCAAAAGTCCTCTAAAGGAGCTTTCCCCCTATAGCAGTGGTCCCAGACCTACCTAATCATCATGATCATTCAGGACCTTTCTCTCCCAACATTTTATTATGAAAATTTTCAAGCATACAGAAAATTAAAAGAATCATCCAGTAAACAGTGTTAAAACAACAACAGCAATATGATTTGGTGATCAATTTCTACCAGCTCATTACAGATTTCCTTATTCTGTATTTTGAAATAGTATTGTGTTCTAGTGTATGGATGTAGGATAATTTATTTAACCAGACCCTTTATTCTAGACATTCCTGATGTTTCTATTCTTGTCTTTTGTTATTACTAACAATGCTACTGGGATGCCCACATCCGTGTTTGTGTGTTTCATTTTGCACATGTGTAAATCCATATATTTGTAGAGTAAAGCCCTGACAGTGTAATTACTGGCCTAAAGGTGTATAAATTTATAATTTTGATAGATATTGCCAAATTTCTTTCCATAAAGATTGTACTGTTTTATACTCCCAGCAGCAATGTATAAGCTTGCTAGCTTCCCCAGAGCCTTGTGGTTCTTTTCTTTGCTAATTTTATTTCATTTGTTTAGTTCATTGGGATTTGAAAAAGATAGGTTCAGTGATTCTGTATTATTCTGTCATCCTTTACCTTAAACTTAACCAATAAATTTTTTCCCAAAGCTTTTTTTCACTCTACCTTATACCTTCCTCAAATTTACTATTTACATTTAAGTACAATTGTAATATCTGATGGTTATCTTAGCTGTTTTCTAGTACAACTCCCATTTTATAGCTAAAGAAACTTAATTAGAATTAACTATCATTTGTGTTAGAAACTGACACACTGGTTTATTTTTTTAACTAAGCTGAAACAGTAAGGAGACCACTGTATTTGCCAGGCTTTTAAAAATAAAATATTTTTGTGACTAAGCATGTTTGTGGGACTAATTATATTGTTTTTGTATGGATTTTTGGAGGAAGAAAATGTATATTAAAGGTGTTTTATTGGATAGTGAGGCAATGACATATAAGTGTGTATTTCCAAGGCAAAGCAAGCATAACTCTCCTTCAAATAAATTGTTGTAGTCATGTTTTGTTGTTGCAGAGAGCCCATTCGTTTTTTTAATAACAAGCAGGAAAGGGTTGAAAGTTATAGTGAAATATGTAACCTT
Source organism: Miniopterus natalensis (assembly GCF_054644295.1). Classification (NCBI taxonomy): domain Eukaryota; kingdom Metazoa; phylum Chordata; class Mammalia; order Chiroptera; family Miniopteridae; genus Miniopterus; species Miniopterus natalensis. The sequence continues at coordinate 63,358,569 of NC_142089.1, read as the reverse complement.
ATTTGAGAAGAATGATAATTTTTGAAAAATCTTAGGGTAATCAGTTTGTAAACAAAGAAAGCAAACTAGTAAGTTTATGTAGTGATCCAGTTGGGAGGAGGGGAATGAGATATGATATAATATAACATTGCCTGCCATTTTAGGCTTATTTTATAGCACTTCAGTTATTCAGTGTATTAAAGGCTTTAAAATGGGATCCTTTACAATATACTTACCCAAACTCAATGGGAAAAGGAAATTGCTATGTTGTGTTCAAATCTTGTTACAATAAAATCTTACTGCTATAGTTGACTGAAGAAGTAAGTATACTGATTCAAAAATGTTTTATGCCATGCAAGATGCTTGCTGTATATGTTTTATAAAGTAAATCAGGATGGAGGTTAGTTATTTAATGGGGGAGGTTTTATTGGTTTCTAAGTCATGGTACCTGATATAAAGAACAATAGCGCTATGTAATAAACCTTTATTTTATTACTGATATATTTTGATTTACTTTTAAATACATTTGACAAGCAGTGGTGATTCAGTTTTCAGAATCTGGAGCCAGATTGCTAAATTCAAATCCTTATGTGACCTTTGCCAAGTTATTTAAGACCAGGTTTCTCATCTGCCTTACCTGTTATAAGAATTGATTGAATTTATGCATGTAAAGCTCTTAGGGCCTGGCACAAAAAAATGCTCAATAAATAACAGTTATGATTTTTTATATATATATATATACACACACACACACACACACACACACACACACACACCCCACCCCCCCCACCCCCCCCACCCCCTTTTAAGAAATACTGGTTTCTTAACGTGCTTTCTTTGGGAGACTGCAGAATCTTTTGCATGCAGTTCGTTCTGTAATTCTTTACTGGTGATTAGATCCTATGCAGTTTGTTTTCAAAGTTATGAGTAGGCATTTGGTAGCTTGTAGTGACTGCTAGGATGAGAAAGGAATGGTTGGTCAACTTTTGGTAGAGGCCCTTTTTCAGGAGTGGAGCAGTAGTGTTTTGAGCTGAGACCCATGGAGACAGCCTTTACCTTACCACCAAGCATTTCTTTCCCATCATTAGTCAGTTAAGAGAACTCACTAAAAAAACTCATAGTTTTTTGCTGGTCTGTTTTTCCTAAGACCTTTTGTCCCTCCTGAAGAGGCTTCCTGTTATCTTCTAACTCAGGAACAGGCTAGGCAGATTATAGGGTGCGCAGGGGCTGCTTCATGCAGTGTATGCAGTATGTGCCTTTGATGTCACAAATCCCTACATCTCTCTCTTCTCTTTTTGATATTTGATATCTGCTCTTGTTTATTTGTTATACTTAGAGTATCTCATTGTTGACTGGACTCAAACTTAGAGGCAGAAGCTCTCAGAGAGGACAGCCTACGTCTCTTGGCAGTCTGTTCCTGGCGTTTTTCTTTGCCTCCTTCACTCTCTTTGCCAAAAGTTTAGCATATTCTGCGCCCTCTTCCTTTTTTTCTTATCATATTGTTTCTTCAGAGCAGTACACATGTTTGTGTTGCAGGACACATGGAGTAACAGGATGCTGAATCTCGGGTGTTTTGTTCCTAGGTTTCTTACCTTCTTTGTTAGGGGTATTCTCAGAACATATTGGCGGACATCATCCTCTCCAGAGAAACTGAAATGTTTGCGGATTCTGCTAGCTCTTTTGGGTCCCAGGTGACAAGGCACAGTAGTATCAGGGAGACCAGGAATCTCCCCCAACCCTCCCCCCCCTTTTATTTTTTTTTACAATGACTAAGTTGAAAACAGGTTGGTATCCACGATGCAACCCTGAACACAGTTTCTCTTTCCCTCTCCAGTCCCCCTCGGCCTATAATAGGAATGCCCTTTATTCAGCAGCAGGTGGACTTGGCCATGGATCAGACACCCTGCTTCATGGGAAACCTTGCTTGTAGTTCCCACCACAGATATGAACCACACACCTCTCCCATTCTTCACCCAGAGCATCAGCAGCAACTTCTGTGGCAGTGCGCTTCTCGTCAAAGCTGCAGAGTTAGTGTTCATGGTCCACATCAGTGAGTTTCCGGCAGCCAGAGGCTGGGAGGGATATTCAGCTTCACCCTCAAGCAGCCCACTGCCTTGGAGGCACCACTAAAAAGAGCCCTGCTTCTCTTTATCTTAAATGCTTTCTTAACAACTCTCCATCACCCCGAGCCCCACAGATGCATATGAAACTGGGCTTTGATCTCACAGATTAGATCTGAGTGCTAGAATTAATTTTAAAACATTTCCACAAATAGAATAGTGGGGAAAATGAGACATGAAAATTTGAGAAGTATTTCAAATTCTGGGATTACTTAGCTCTAAAATCTTTTACCTATACTTCTGTATAGTGCTATATTTCTATATAGTGTTTGGAAGCCAATTTTGTTTGCATAATTGAGCTAATTATACTTACATCAGCAACTGGTATTAGAATAGGCTATAGAATAGAAATAATTTCTTTGTAGTAATGATTTTGTTGAAACAAAATTCTGTCTCTAATGCTTCTATGCTTTTTGTCATAGATCCTGTGATTATGGTTTATAAATTATTCTCACATCCTTTGCTCATCTGTTTTCTGAGTCGCAGTAACACTATTTCCCAGAATACTTAACACATTTAATTCAAAAAGGCAATATTTGTCTTTGCTCTGGTTGCCATAAGATAAAACTCTGAAGCATTCTAGATATATTACAGAAAGTTAATTCCTAGGAAAAATTATTTTATTTCTATTGGAGCTTTAGATGAGACTGGTATCTGTAACTGTAATATAGAAATAGTTACATAATTTCTATTCCACTTCAGCAAAATTCTTTTGACTGTACTGTAAAACTCTTAAATTATTTACCTGAGTTCTCTTATCTATCAAATATGTTAAAAAAAAAACTATTAGAGAAAATTTTATAGGTGAATTAAGCTAAAGTGTTCAGTCATTATGCATCCATTTTACCTTTTCTGCATTGGCTAGTTGAACAACGGTTCCAGTGGTGTGTACATTAGTCTGTAATGTTTCCCACAGTTCTCACCAGGGAAATATGTGAAATTCACTAAACTAATTGAAAAGTTTTTACTGTCTTTGTGACATGACAAATTCCTGAAAATTAGAGCTTTCTAATGAGTCAAGCTATATAGGTAGTGTGTAAAAAGTCGATATATTGCTATAAGATGCCATTTAATAAGCATTTAGACATATTTGGCTCAAATGTGTTCTGTGTATTTTAATCCTCTTAAGTGATTTGTAATATTTAGATCTATTTTCCCTGTGGGGTTAGATAGAAGTAAGGTGTTTACAATCAGTGAATTGCTTCTGGGTAGAGTGTAACATAAAGAGATTTTTCTGTAGTGAAGATTATAAAATATCATCACAGAAGAAAATGTAGACTGTTATGTTAAAAAATTAAGGCAGATTTTATAACATTGTAATTGAGGAACTCTATACCCCTTTGACCAACTTTAGCTTATTAGCCTTTCTTCCTGGCTTAGGCTTCAAACAATAGCACTGTCTCCAAGACCTGCCTTAACTGTTTCCCCCTGTCCCCAGCCTATAAAAGTCTGATTTAGGACCTGTGTTTTCTTTGTTGCAACTTCTTTGGGTCAACGGGGGCTTGAGGATGTGGATTGAGTATACGTCTCTTCCTACTGCTTTTAGTTTGTAATTATTTAACTTTCTTTAATTTATTGATTTTAGAGAGAGAAGGAAAGGGGGAAGAGAGAGAGGGAGAGAGAGAGAGAGAGAGAGAAAGAGAGAGAGAGAGATTTGTCGTTCCACTTATTTATGCATTCATTTGTTCCTTCCTTCCAGAGATCGAACCCTCAATCTTGGTGTATCAGGATGACACTCTAACCAACTGAGCTATCCTGCCAGGGCATGTAATTATTTAACTTCTAGTTTCACTGTTAATACTTTTTTCCCCTCCTAGACTCACTTATGTAGAGTAGTGTCATTCAGAAGGCTGCTTCCTTTATTGTTTCTTTTCCTGATGGCTGTGTTATACGCTGGACCTAAGTTCATTGCCTCATAAATGTTGGTGTTGGGAGAGATTATTTCCTGTCTGCCTCATTTTGCAAATAAGTTTTCCGCTAGAAAGTAAAGATGGGTGGAACTAGAGGCCTTCACTAAATCTTGATCAGTTTTTGTTTTCCCAGCACCTAGAAGAATGCCTAACACACAGTAGGCACTTAAAACTACTTGTTGAATGAAAGGAAATGAGGTCCAGAGAGGCTAAGTGAAATAGTACATTGGAATCTACATTATAACATAGGCTATGTTAAATTAATATTGGTTATGAACGTACTCTAGAAGGCTTTAGAAAGATTAGTTATTTGTTAGTAGTATTAATACAATAGAAAATCATTATTCTTATTTAAAAATAAATTACCATTAGATAACATACCCTGTATTTATTAGGGATGTTTTTCATTATGTGTAACAGGACACCTGATTAGCAGTGGCTTAAACTAATGAGGATTTACTTTTCTTACATAAGAAATTTGAAGGTAGGTATCTGCTGACTGGCTTAGCAGCTCAGCAGTGTCAGGATTCTTGTTCTGTATTTTCTTGGCCTGTCCTTCATGGCTGCAAGAGGGCTGCTCCTGTTCTGAGGTGTCACCTCACTTTTCTGTTTGAGGCTTCACAAAGGGGCTTGGATTGACAGCAGCATCTCTTTTCATTTTACCAGGAAACCAGAAGCCTTACTGGAACATCTCTCTTCTTTTTACTAGAAACTGAAAGCCTTCCTGGAAGCCTTGTAGCACAACAGACTCCCCCCAGCCCCTGCTTTTTTTTCTTCTTTTTTGGGGGGCCCTTTAAGAGGAAGTCCTGAGACTCCAGAAGCCCTCCATCTCACTCAGCCACACCCCCACAATTTTGTTTGTTTGTTTGGTTTTTTAATCCTCACCTGAGGATATGTTTTTATTGATTTTAGAGAGGGGGAGAGAGAGTGAGAAACATCTATCTGTTAGCTGCCACTCACGTCCCGACCAGGGATTGAACCCGAAACCTGGGTATGTGCCCTGAGTGGGAATCGAACCTGCCACCTTTTGGTGTATGGGACCATGCTCCAACCAACTGAGCCACCAGGCCAGGGGAGTGGTATTGATTTTTTTTATTTCATGTTTTTTATTGTTAGTATGCATAAATGTCATTGATTTTTATTTGTTGATCTTATATTCTGTCACCTTGTAGAACTTATTAGTTGTAGGATTTTTTTTTTTGTAAATTCCTCGGGATTTTCTATATATATAATCATGTTATCTGCGAAAAAGGACAGTCTTCTTTCTTTCTTTATACTTTGTGTACATTTTATTTCCTTTTTCTCTTTCATTATGCTTTCTCGACCTCCCTGTACTATGTTGAATATGACAGATGAGATTGGACATCTTTACCTGGTTCCTGATCTTAAGGGGGAAAGAATTCATTCAGGGTTTCACTGTTAAGTATGATGTTAACTGTAGGATTTTTGGCACATGCTCTTTATGTGTCTGAGGAAAATACCATCTAGTCCTAATTTTCTGAGTTTTTTATTTTTATCATGAATGGGTGTTGGATGCATTATAGATGTTTAAAAATACTTCGAGGGAAACTGGACCATTCTTTTTAGTTGGAAATAGGGTAGTGTGTGAACAATAGGATGCTAAAGTCTGAATGTTATCTAACATACAGTATGTAAGCACCAAGCACATTACCTGACTCTTAATCAACGTCACTTATTTCTCCACATTAGGGAAAGATTTATGAATATAATTACATGTGAATATTCTTTTTTTTTCTTTGGCTTTTAAAGTAAATGTTCCTCTGATATATAAAAACCTCACATTGTCAGTATCTATATTGGTCCTGCCACTGGCATTGTTCCCATAAAACTGACCTTTAATTTCCTATTAGGGGAAAAAATACCTCCATGTGGATAGAGGCATGTTCTGCTTTTCATAGTGCTTTTAATTTTTTTGTTGGTTTTTGTGGCAGCTATATATTCTTATATTGCCATCAGCCTGCCTCTTCCATCTCCTCAAAACTTAGAAGATAAAAATGGTGTTTACAGAGAAGTTGCAAGAGCAGTGTAGACAATGTCTTTTTCTCTTTTGAAGCCGTTTGGTAATGAGCTGCTCACTCGCTGCCTCATCACCCACAGACTGAGTGCCTGCTTCCTGTGCAGTTATTTTCCCACCGAGCCACAGCACAGCCTTCAGACCCAGGGAGCCGACACGGGTGCCACTCCCAGCTAACCCTCAGACCCCGAGCATGTTATTTCCACAGTGTCCTTTGCAGCAGGAGGGTCCCTTTTGGGATCACATTTTGCGTTGAATTGTCGTGTCTCTTTAGGACTTCTATTCTGGACTGTTTTTTTCTCTCCTTCTTTGCCCTGTTATCTTTGACATTTTAGAGGAGGGCAGGCTAGTTATTTGAATGATTGTCCCACTATTTGTGTTTGTCTGATGTTTCTTTAGAGTAGGTTCAAGTTAATGCGTCTTTGGCAGGAATATCTTATCTTCAGTAGTGATGCTGTTTTCCTCTCAGTGCATCCTCTCAGTAGCCCCTGACTTTGATATGCCCCATTATTGGTGATGTTAACTCTGATCAGTTGATTAAGGTGATGTCTGCTGAGTTTCTCCACTGTAAAGTTATTTTCCCCCCCAGTGTAGTTAATATGTATTTTGTGAGAAAGTTCTTTGCGGCTATGTAAATTTCCTGTTCCTCATCAGACTGTCACATCTCTTAAACCCCTGTACTTGACACCTTCTGCCTCTCTGCAAAGATGCCCTCCTCACCCCTCCTGGACCCCAGCACCTACGGGCCCACTCTCCTGAAACTGCACAGGGCCATCTTCCTGTGTGTACACTCTCATCACCCCTTTTATGCTCTGACAAGAGATGTCTGGTGGCTGCCGCCACCTGCCCCATGTGGGTGCCTTCTTCACCTCCCTTGGGCTTGGACCCTGCAGGCCAGGCTGCCCTTTGGTGTACATGCCCATCTCCCTGTGCTCCAGCTCTGCTACCCCGTGCTCAGCTGCCCCTGCAGGGATGTCCTTGCTTTGCTCCAACTCTGAGATCCTGAGCTGGGCTGCCTGCCTGGGTGGACGCTCTCCTTGTGGTCACTCCTACTTTACTTCTTGAGCATTGATACCCCATGCCTAGTCACCCTCCTGTACAGATGCCATCCTCAAACTGCTTGTGCTCGGACACCCTCTCCTGTTTGGATGGGCTCTCCTCAGACTGCCACCCACCATCCCATAGCCCAGCTGCTGCCCCACTGATGGCTCTGTACTGAAATGGTATAGAAGGGTGGTAGGGGGTAATCCAGCCTCCTCTTAGTTGGTTTGTTCTTGTTCAGTCCCTCTCTTTGCCATTTCACCTCTTCTTTCTACTTCATAGCTCTTTTCATGAGGAGTAGTTAGATATAATTTATAACATTCTCACTGTAAAATTTAGTTTCCTTAGAGAAAAAGAGATGACTACTATCTGTGAATCAATGTACAAACTTCGTTGTTTTGGGCATCATGAAAGAAATCGTCTGTGTACACGTTAGTAAGGACAGCCCATGCCAGAGCACCTAACCTCAAAGGGAAGACTGGTAGTGCAGCTTCAGAGTGCTGCAGCTCAGCTTAGAGACCGAGCCAGCCCTGGCCCTGCCTCCTGGTCTCCAGCGTATGATGACTCTTTGCACGTCACAGCACCTTTCCCTGTTCCCTCATCCATGAGATAGGGAGTGTAAATACCTACCTCATGGGGCTCTTGGGGAGCTCAGATGAGATAAGGCATTTGAAAATGCTTTGTAAGTATAAAATGCTATGCAAATGTCATTTAGTTCTAATTTATTGCATAGCCAAATTGAAATCCATAGGAAATTAAGTCAAGCATTTTAATTGTGCTTGTGATTTCTAGGCAAATTTCCTCTGATTCATAAGGCAGAGAAGAGGTCAGCATAGTTTCTGTGTGTCACTACCACTCTAAGTCCATTGTTCTGTCACCATTACTCAGTCAGGCAAACACTCCTTTTTGAAGTCCTGCCCACCCATTATAGCTCTGTGACATATTTCCATCCTCTTGATGAGTTTTAACCCCAGTGCACAGTAGTCCTCCTCACCCCAGTGCCTGTTGTCTGTTGTCTTTGGTGACATGGGCACCATTGACCTTCCGTGAGCGCTTTGATGTCCTTACAGTTGCTTGTGGCACAGTGTGCTTGCATACTCACTGGATAAGTCACTTAAAGTGAATATGTCTGATGCTGAAGTTACATTTTTCTTCTCCCTGCACGCCTCCCTAGTGCTTCCATTTACGTAACTGCTATCACTCTTTGAATTAGCTTCTAGGTTAGAAACCTTTAATTCTTCCTGCTGTCATTTCCCATATGTAGTTACTAAGTTCTTTTATTTTTGCAAAAATCTCCTTTCCACTTGAGCCTTTGTTTCCCCATAATTAACAGCCTACCTCTGGCCCTTGTTACCTAATCTCTGACCTATCGAAATAGCCTTCCTCAAGGCCAGTGTTAGAACCTTGGCTGCCAGGTCCATGCCCAGGCCTCTGCTGAGTAATTGGATGAAGACCCTTGGGGCCTAAGCCAGCTTCGAGGAGCCAGCCCATCCAAATGAGCCACTCAGATGAGACAGAACATGTCTCCAGAGGCCTGTAAGGACCTCCAGATGGTAGGGATCAGCTTGGGGAAGAAATGCATTGTCAGGCCCAGACTCATGTTGGGAAGCCTCTGGAATCTAGGAAGACCTGCTGTCTAGAACATGAGCACCTAAATATAGCTACTGCTGACATTTCGGTACATTGCCTTCTAACCTCTTTTTAATGCACAGGGCTTCGTTTTTTTCTTTTTCTTTTCTGTAATTATAGTTATATGTATAAATTGCATAATCTCTGTTAGATGGAAAAGGCATTTTCCCATGATATGTTTGTAAGTACATTTTTTTTATCAGTGCTCAGTGTTCCATAGAATGAAAGGTTGCTGCTGTCTTTGTTCTTGTTAGAACAGGAAAAGCCCCTGGAAGAAATACCAGATTCTCCATCAGAATTTGACCCCAGCTTCTGCTGAAAGCATTTCTCCAGTGTTAGCTGACAAGAACCAATCTGTTCGTCTCCTCATTGGGCTCCATGCTTACTTATTAACATGCCACTCTGCCACCCTGATCTTTGCTGCTTTGTTTGTTCATGCTTGCTTGGTTTCTTTCTTTCTCTCCTCTACTTCTCTTCTCTCCACCCATCCGTCCGCCTGCCTGTCCATCTGTTTGTCCATCTGTCCATCCACTCACCTACCCACCCATCCACCCATCCACAATAAATGTATATTCTTTTCCAAGTCCTGAGCTCATCTCTGGGGATTTAAAGATGATAGTCCATTGAGAGACTCATATTGAGGGTGGGACATATTTAGGAATCTTTGCCAGGATGTGCCATGAGCTCATCTGTAAGCCCAGGGGAAGCAATGCCTTACTCTTTTTGAAGAACCACATTACAAAAGGCTTCCTAGGGGAGGTGACTTATAACCTAGCTGAGAATGAAGAGTAGGAGTTTTCTAGGGCAGGTGGGTGGAAGAGACTTTTAGGCAGAGGGTGCAGAAATGAGAACAGTGGTGGTGATGTAGCTCATTTTTGTCTCTAATTTTCTCATTGTTTTATTTTTTTAAACAGCTTCTTTGAAGTAACTCTCATAGCATACACCATTTAAAGTGTACAGTTCAGTAGCTTTTAGTATATTCAGAATTGTGCATCCATCACTACAGTCAATGTAGGACATTTTCATTACCATGAATAGAATCTCCTCAACTGTTACCCCTTAGCCTTCTAGCCTTCCCAGCCCCAGGCAGTCACCAACCTCCTTTCTGTCTCTTTGGACCTTTCATTTAAGTGGAATCATGCAGCACATGTTACCTTGTGACTGACCCCTTTCACCTTGTTTTCAAGGCCCTTCAAACATGTATCAGTATTCTTCAAACATGTATCAATTTCTTTTTATTGCCTAATATTTCTGTGTATGGATATACCACATTTTATTTATTCAGTTATCAGTTGATGGACATTTGTGTGCCCCCCCCCCCTACTTTTTGGCTATTAAGATAATGCTGCTATGAGTATTGATGTACACGTTTTTGTGTGGACATACATTTTCATGTTTTTAGAGTTTATACCCCGGAGAGAAATTCCTGAATCATATGTTAACTCTTTGCTTACCAGTTTGAGGAACTACCAGACTATTTTCCAAATCAGCTGTACTAATTTACATTCCCATCAGCAATATCTGATGGTTCCAGTTTCTCTACATCCTCACCAACACTTGTTATTATTCCATTTTATTTTTATTATAGCCATCCTAGTAGATGTGAAGTGGTATCTCATGGAAGTTTTGATTTGCATTTCCTGATGGCTATTGATGTTGAGCATCTTTTCATGTGGTTAAGTGTTATTTGTATATCTTTGGAGAAATGTCTATTCAGATCTCTTTTTGCCCATTTTTAATTGGATTATTTGTCTTTTTATCATTAAATTATAATAGTTCTTTATATTGTCTATTTTTTAATCAAAATTAAGACTACAATATATTATTTTTTACTTTGTAACTAGAAATGAGTTAGGTAATCAAAATATAATTGAAATCACCTAAAAGAAATAAAATTTAAATCTGAAAAGTAGATTTGGAATTAGGGGATATTAATATTAATTTTAAAAGGTGGTAACATTGCCTTAGCCGGTTTGGCTCAGTGGTCAGAGCATTGACCTATGGACTGAAGAGTCCCCAGTTCAATTTCAACCAAGGGCATATACCTTGGTTGCTGGCTTGATCCCCAGTCTCAGTTGGGGCACATGCTGGAGGCCACCAATCCATGTGTCTTCCTCACATCGATGTTTCTCTCCCTCTCCCCTCTCCCCTCTTCTCCCCTCTCCCCTCTCCTCCCCTCTCCCCTCTTCTCCCCTCTCCCTCTCCCTCTCTCTGAAAAGCAATGGAAAAAATATCCTTGAGTGAGAATTAAAAAATAAATAAAAAGATTAAAAATTGACCTGCCATTTTACCCAGTGATCCCACTTCTAGGAATATATCATAAGGAACCCGAAACACCAGTTACAAAGAACTTATGCACCCCTATGTTCATAACAGCGCAGTTTACAAATAGCTAAGATCTGGAAACAGCCCAAGTGCCCATCAGTAGATGAGTGGATAAAAAAGCTGTGGCACATTTATACCATGGAATTTTATGCAGCTGTAAAAAAGAAGGATCTTTTATCCTTTGGAACAACATGGAAGGAACTAGAAAGTATGTTAAGTGAAATAAGCCAGTCAGAGAAAGACAAGTACCACATGATCTCACTTATATGTGGAATGTAATAAAATAAACTGATGAACAAAGTGGACATAGAAGCATGGAACAGACTGAGGGATCTCAGAGGGAAGGTGGGGAGAGGGGAGTGGGTGGGGAGAGATTGATCAAAGAACTTACATGCTTATAAGCATAGCCCATGGACACAGACATTGGTATGGGGAAAGCCTGGGGGTGGGATGGATGCGGGGTGGAAGGGATCAATGGGGATAAAAAGGGACACCTGTAATATTCTCAACAATAAAGATAAACTTATAAATAAATAAATAAACAAACAAACAAATAAATAAATAAATGATGGTAAAACATTAATACATTCCACAAGTCAAATTCTAGTTAAATGATCTTAGTAATTTCATTAAGATGATTTTCTCTATCTGTATTCAGTGGTGTCAGGTACTTAAATACTCCTCTCCATAGAAAGTCCCCAGCCACAGAGACAAATGAGTAAAATTTTCTAATGGCTCTTCTTTCCCAAATAGTCCTTTACGGCGGTATCTTTCCTTTTCTTTATAGCTGCTTATTCTTGGTCTCAAATTGGTAAAACATATTTGTAATTTTAGGAAGTGTGGTACTGTCTTTTTATGAATATCTGTCAATCAAGTGAACAACAGTTATTGGATGCCTGCTGAGTGTACAGCTGTGCATTTTGTTTCTTCCTGGGAGTCATAGTCAAAATATCTAACATTGATGTAGCATGAGCACTGACAAATCAGAGTGGACATGGCCTTAAAGTACTTCACTCATGTTCAGTTTCACTGTTTCATTCATAGATCTTTGATGTTATTTTTGTTTGTACTTTGAAGTCTAGCAAACCAATGCCTAGTCTGTAGCTTTATTTTTGATTTGGATCCTTCCTCTCTTAGCAGTGTCCAGTGGGCCTTTTTCTTTTGATAACCAAACTGGTAATTATTTTGACCCAGTAAGTTTGCTGGTTCAAATCCAGAGAGAGCTTTTGTATTAGAGATACTATTCTGCAGATATTCTAAACTTCCCTTCAAGGAGATACTTCTGTACTCTGGAATTGGTCCTGGAAAGGTACCATTCCTAGCAGATGACTTGCATTATTGATCTGTGCTAAACAATTGAGGGTTGTATATAATCTGAACAGATACCAGATGTTTAGCAAATTTGCTAGGAGTGGCTTCTCTTGGTGGTTATGATTTTCTCCTTGGCTAATTAGAACTCTTTCATATATCATTTTAAAAATATTTTGAATCATGAAGGAAATTTTCCATGAAATATATGAATTTAAGGTACAATTGGACTGGCTGCTCTGCAATGCCACCTTTGCATTGTCCTGGGCCTGACTCCTCACTCTCTGCAGCCACCTCCTCAGTGTGCCCCCTCTGTGACCTGGGCCCAGGCAGCTTTATTGCTAGAATCCCCCAACTCTGGGCTTCTTCGTATTCTGCTGAATTGGATCCCTGATGTGCGCCACCATGCCAGGTGCAGCTGTGGACCTCAGCTCTGCGATCGCACCAGGGGCAAAAGGAGACGAAGGAAGTTGTGGGGGGGGTGGGGAGTAGAAGAGAGGCACCTGCTAATGGGGACACCCATGAGGAAATCGGGGAGCATGTCTGACAGGGAGGTTTAAGAAGAAGAGGAAGAAGGAGGGAGGAAGAAGATGGGGATGAAAAGGAGGCTGGGGCAGCTGCTGTGGGCAGGCGGGCCGCCCAAGATGGTATGGATGACAGTGTTGACACCAAGGTGCAGAAGACAGAGGAGATGACTAGACAGCAAAAAGGGGAAAGGTGTTTTTTTTAAAAAAAAAAGGCTGCCATGACCCATTTCCCCTCCCACCTCCCATCTCAGAATCCAAACATGGTCACATCAAGTAGAGACCCACCCAGCTGCCCACGCAGCCAAACTTCGAGGTGACTTTGTGAGAGGGGAGGAGAGAGAACCAAAACTTCCAAGGCTCTGCTTGTTTCCTAAAAGTATTTTAAAGAGGAAAGTTTGTAGTTTTAATTTACATTTTATATTTTTATACATACATTTTATTTTATTTTATTGTTTTTTTTACATAGGGGCAGCTATTTTTAATGATCTCTAATGACCAGATCGGCCTTTGGGGCATTCTCTGTCATATTCCTGACTCTGCTTGTGGTGTGATCATGTTCATTATAATCTCAAAGGGGGGGAAAACACCTTGCAGAAAAGGTGAAAAACAACAAAATAGTCTTATTCTCAGCGTGCCTGTAACTTTTTGTGTATGTGCTTAGCTGTATTATAAGTATTTGGTTTTATGATATGGTTAAAAAAGCCAAAGAAGAAACATTTATTTTTTTTAATTGCCTTTGAAGCTACTATTTATTTATTTTTTGGTCTGTTTGATGTATGTGTGAAACAGTGCTGTCCAACAATAAACTGGAATTTTATTTTGCTGAGTTCTAAAAAAAAAAAAAAGGTTACGATTGTATTTCTTAAACTCTATTTTTGTGTGTGTAGTAAATTCTCAATAATGACTTATTTATTTAAAAAATATGTCTTCATTGATTTCAGAGAGAGGAAGGGAGAGGGAGGGAGGGAGATAGAGATGGAAACATCAGTGATGAGTCATTGATGAGCTGCCTCCTGCACGCCCCCTACTGGGGATCAGGCCGCAACCCAGACATGTGCCCTGACCAGGAATTGAACTGTGATCTCCTGGATCCTAGGTCGACGCTCAACCGCTGAGCCACGCCAGCTGGGCAATAATGACTTATTTTTATCTTACCAAAATATAGTTTTAAGTAGCTGCCAATACTATATATCTTATTTACCCAGTTTTCAGTTATCCATATATTTAGATCTGTGACCATTAAAACAAGACAACTCTTGCTTTCCTTTGGTTCCTTGATAGTTTTCTAAGTTGCCTTAATGGCAACCATAGGACGCAGGAGACAATTGCTGGTCTAGGTGAGACATGATGACTTCTACGAGGGTCGCACAGTGGAAATAAAGAGCAGACATATTCACATTGTTTTGGAGGTGAAATCTTTGGGGAGATGTTGGATTTGCAGTGGGGGGTGGTGAGTTGAAAGAAATGATTAAAAATGACCCCCAGGTTTCTCGTTTCAATGTTTGGGTAAATGTGCCGTTTATGAAAATGGGAAAGACTGGAAGAAATAAGGTTTAGTTATTTGCCTATTGGCTCTATGATTCAGTTTTCTGACTTTCTCTGTCCTGTGTATTGTATGGAGCTACACTTTGCAGTCTTACTTACCTTTTGGCTTTTGTGGGTAGAGCTGGTTAACAGGAGGCACTGATGGAAAACTGAAGGATAGGAGTTGAGAGAGGGTAGGGTATTTTCTTCCCTCTCTTCTTACTCTGGTTTATGTCTCAGGAAATGCCAGTTTCATTTCCTTGGCTTCAGTTCCTATCAGACGGCTCCTTTGCAGTCCCAGCTCCTGACAACGTACAGCACCAGTTGGTGCTCTGGTCCCTGCCAAATGATCACAGCTTCTAGGCTCTCCCAGTGTGTCTCTCTAGCCCTGGGCTGATGGTGGTTTCCTGCTGTTAGCACCTCAGGGTTGCTTCCCCATTCCCCATTTGGTGTGTTGGCTTTTTCATCACCTGTGTAACAACCTTTTTGTATTAATATTTCTTTATTTTAATACCTAGAGTGGTTTTTGCATTCCTAATTAGAACCTTGTGAGTACAAGGGTGAAAATTTGAGAGGTCCGTTTTGGAAATGGTCTGTGTCAATTTTAATATTTCTTTGGTGCATTTCATTGGAGATGTTATTAGGTGAGTTGGATAGTGAGCTCAGATGGACATCCGAACTGAAAGTATACATTTGGGTGTCATCTCTCAGAGTAATGGTAGTATTCAGACCATGAGAGGAATGGTTGTAATCATCCGGTGAATAGAAGGGGAGGAAACCAAAATCTAGGTCCTAAGGACTCTAGTGCCTGGAGGGCAGAGGGGATGGATAAAGTAGAGGGGCCAGGGAGGTAAGAGGAAAATAGGGGAGTGATTCTGATGGCACCATAAGGAAAAGAGTGTGTAGCTGTCTCTGGCATTTGGTATCGGTTCCCATAGTGAAAGTGTTTTATGGAAATGGTGGCAGTTGAAGACCTTCACCAAAATGAAGTGGAAGAATGAATGGGAGCTGACAGAATATGTAGAGCTGGTACGGAGACAGTTCTTTCAAGATGTTTGACTATGGAAGGAAGTCAAGAACTGGGGAGATAGTAGGAACATTAAGACAAGCTACATTTTTTGCAGTTGCTTTTTTACTTTGAAAATACTTAATTTTTGAATAGGTTCAAAAATAAAAAATAAGTTATAGGAGGGAAAGTCTTTCTCTTACCTTGTTGCCCATCAATTCTGTTCTTATTACCCTTCCCAGTCCCAACCATTGTTATTTGTTTCTGCTGTACATCCAAACATTTTTATACAAATGCAAGCAAATGTGAAAATGTATTCTAGAGTTCCATTGGTAGCATAATGTATGTGTTTTTTAGTGTCTTATTTTTTTCTCTGAAAAATATGTCCAGAGATCTTTCTATGTTAGGACTGGAAGTTATTCATTCTTTTTTTTTTTTTTTTTTTTGAGGGGGAACAGCTTTATAGGAGTCTTAATTCTGAATATACTAAAATGTCTTTAACCAGTCCTTTTTACTCTAACAAATAGTGCTGCAATGAATGACCTTGCATGTGTGCAGTATGTTTATAGTAGGCTAAATACTTAGAACATCACGGTCAGAGGATATGCATTTGCCTTTTTGGTAGGTATTGTCAAATGGCCTCCATAGGTGGTTTCCTAGTTTACTTTCCCACCAGCAATGCGGGAGAGTGCCTGCTTCCTCACAGGTACATCAGCATGGTGCGTTATCAAACATGGTGTTTTGACAATATAGGAAGTGGAAAATGATAAAGTTTTTTTCCTTAGTACAGTTTTAATTTTCATTTATTAAGAATGGGGTTGAATATCTTTTTGCATGTTCAAGAGCCATGTCTTTTGTGTGTGAACTCTCAGTTCTTATTCTTTGCTCCTTTTTGGAGAGGGGAGGTTCGATTTTCGTCTTCTCAATTTTTGAATTTTATTATGCCTAAGGACCTAAACGCTCAGTGTGGCAGGAACATAACATGCAAGGTACGCATGGTGAGCACTGGCTTAGGGTAGAGGTGTGGTGACCAGATCACGAAGTGCCCTATAAATTTCGTTTGGTGTGTATATTGCCTCTTCGTTGATAAACCTATTTACAACGTAGAAGTAGATGGCTTATTGTGGATTCTTTAGAGGTAGTAACTTCTGAACTAATTATGTGTCAGGATCAACACAGTACTTTAATTTGGAAAGAGGACGGGAATATTAGCAATGTCCTATTTTACACAGTCAAAGGTATTGTCTTGCACTCTGATTTTGATTGTTGCCAGGCCTACTTAGCTATGTAATTAATTTTCATTAGTTATTGGTAGAGTTTTCCCAGCTTTTATTTATCATTAAAAGAAAAAAAATTCCCCCCCCCTTTAAATAGTGAATAGAGTTCAAACTGACCCGTGATTTCCTCATTTTATTTTTGCAAAGTGCTCAGCTGGACTACGCAGGTTTCTCCGCTATCTGAACTTAGAGCATTCCCATAAAACCTTTACTAAGGTGGAATGGCAGAAAATGAAGAGGCAGTTACCATTATTTATATGGAAAAGTTTTTCAGTTTTCCGAGATCCAAAAAATAACCTACCAAATCATACCAAGTAAGACACAGAGCCTAAAATAATAGGACCATGTGGTAGAAGCAGTGTCCCCTCGAGGCTCAGGATGCACACTGCCTCTCTAATGGCTCTGCATTGCAAATGCTGAATGCTATTTTCACTTCTTGGCCCCGTCCCCCCTTTCTTTTTAGTAAAAGTGAAAATTCTCTTTGGATTTCTTTTGGTTAGCGAAAACAGGTTTTAAAGTAGGTCTTTCGAAAAAGTAAAGTGGTGTAACCAGAACTTTCGACAAACGGGGAATACCTATATTTTTAAAGAACAAGCTTGTGGGAGTCATCTCCAAGAACAAGCGCTTCCCCCTAGGAGTTTCTGTGTTCGACTTCATTCAGAAACACACCGATAATCACCAGCATGAAATAGTGGAGGGTCAGCTCTTGCTCTGAGTATTTCAGACTGGGACCTGCAGATGCTCCTGGCTGTCTGACTCTTCTTTCTCCTTCCCTTTCTCTCCTCTCCTCCTCCTTCCTCTGTTCCCTTCTCATCCTTCCTGTCTTCCAGCTCTAGCTCGCTAAAGGGAGAATGCTTTCTCATGGGTCACTTTGTTTTTGTAAAAAGATCTTGAGGCCCTGGCCGGGTAACTCATTGGTTAGTGCATTGTCCCGCTACGCCAAGGTTTTTTTTGATCCCCCGTCAGGGCACATATGAGAATCAACCAGTGAATGCATGGAGAGGTGGAATAACACATCGATGTTTTTTTCTCTCTTTTGCCCCCCAAATCAATTAAAAAAAGGATTTTGAAAACATGGTTACTTGATGCTATGCTTTACACAGTCCCTATAAAGAACAATAAGTGAAATGTAAAAGAAAAAAATCCATTGACCAGAATTTAAAATTTTAATTTAGCCTTATTGATTTTAAGAAATTATTTTTCAAGATGTACCATAAAGGTGCTTTTAAATTTTTTTTTAATCCTCACCAGAGGATATTTTTTCCCATTGCTTTTCAGAGAGAGCAGAAAGGAGAGAGGGAGAGAGAGAGAAGGAAACGTTGATGTGAGAGAGACGAATTGATTGGTTTGCCTCTAGCATGCACCCCGTGGGCCGACATTCTAACCACTCTGCCAAACCTGCTAGAGTTGAAGTTCTTTTATTAAAGCTTACTCTATTCCCTAAGGGTTTAGTAGGCATTCAGTTATTTGTATTAATATCAATACACACCCTGGGTGTGAATAAGCATTAGTGGACCTTTGTTCTGTGGTAAAAAGACTCCCCTTTCTACCAAATTCTGTTGGGTCCAAAACATTCGAACATTTCCCCCTCCTTGTTGTGTTCTTAGTGGATTTTTATTTATATCCACATGCTTAATTGCCTTACCTGAGCCTGTGGATAGACTCCTCGTACTGTTTCATGCCGCTCCTTCAGTTGACTTTCAAATGGAACAGTTGTGTAAGATGAATGTTTTGTTCTGAGTGGTGTTGATACGAACCATGCCCATCTCTTCCGTAATGCCATGATTATGCAGAAGCCTGCAGGGTGAAGGGAAGATTGGTTGCTGTGAGAGTCAGCCTGTGCTCTGGAGTCAGGATGCTGCACTCATTATTTATTCTCCCTTTACTTGCATGTCTCTCACTGATTACAGAAGCCAAGAGCTGACATGTTCAAGATCTCGGAAATTTTGGAAATAGCCAAACAGTTCCTTTTCAAGCCTGCTCATTAGTCTGTTTAGAAATGTCATGAGGCAACCTCAAGGCCATGTAATACTTCTATATTTTGTTTTTAGATATTGTCTGCATTATTTTTGATCAAGGGGTGAAGAGCCACTAATGAGGCATTCTAATTTCTTCAAACTGGCAGTCCCAGGAGACAGTTTGTCTGGATCTCTCACCCTGACTACTCCCATTCTGTGTGATTTTAGGCAAGTTACCTTTCCTTTCTAGGCCATGGATCCTTCCTCTATACAATTTGAGTAAAAATGAACCCACCACAAATTTGGAGGATTGAATGGAAAAAAACAAAAAAAAGATATGACATACTTGACTCATTTCTGGACACATAATATCCACTCAGTGATGCCAGCTATTTTTGTCATTATTGCTAATCAGATTTTTATTACTTTAGATTTAAGAGTAATTTATTTTGCATAATGGACTCGATCCCCAGTCTGGGGTGTGCAGGAGGCAGCCCATCAATGACTCTCTCATCATTGATATTTCTGTCTCTCCCCCTCTCCCTCTTCTTCCCTCTCTTTGAAATCAATAAAGATATATTAAAAAAAAAAAAAAGAGTAATTTACTTTGTGTATGTAAAGAAATAGTTTGGAAAGTGAATGTGTTTACAGTTTGTTTTTCTATCCTTACACTCAAAGTGGGTGGTGCGTCATTGACCATCATTTTCTTGGTTCAGTGAGTACAATAGCTTTTAGCTGTGGGGAGAAAAGTCCCCTAGAAAATGTCTGTCAGGTCGCTGTTTTCATGATGGATCACAGCAGGGAAATAGTTTATGTTCTCACCTTAAAACGAAAGAACACTGTTGACGCTAAGCTCTATGGGACAGGAAACTTAAAAAAAAAGTAAAAAACTTGATTAGTTTTTATAAGTGAAAAAAGCAACACATGCTTTTAATAATTAAAACAATACAGATGAATATAAATGAAATATTAATGTGTCCCTTCTCAGGATTAAATTTTATAAAATTATAAAAGTAATATCATGCAATTTAAAAAAAGAGAAAGAATATAAAAGGTGCACATGAACCCTATATTGGAGGACAGCTGAACCTTCATCTTACTTCCAGGGACCGATGCCTCCAACAATTTCATATGTTTGCTTCTGGAAATCTTTTTTGCTTAGAACAGAATTTCTCTTTTTCTCTTTTAAACACAAATGAAACACAAATGAAATAAAAGACCTACTCTTCTGTACCTTGCTTTGTTTCCCCTGATGTTATAACAAAGATTATTATAAATTAGCACTTACAGATTTATGTTGTTTTTTTTAACAACTAAATGGTATTTTAGCTGCAGTCTCATAATTTATTTAGTCAATCTAATATAATGGACTTACAGGCTTTCTAAGTCTTTTGATTTGTCAGTAATCTTCAGTGAGAATTTAAAAATTTATGTGTATAAATATGTATATTTATATATGTATATATGTGTGTATATATATATGTGGGTATGTATATAAATATTCATGTATATGGTGCAAGTAGCCTACAAACATGTAGGAGAAATTGTGATGCGCATTTACATTTTTTTGTTCTTTTTTTTTTTTTTTAAATTGATTTTAGAGAGAGGAAGGGAGAGAGAAAGACAAACATTGATGTGAGTGAGAAACATTGATCAGTTGCCTCCCTCATGTACCCTGACTGGGGATCAAACCCGCAACCTAGGTATGTGCCCTGATCAGAAATTGAACCCATCACCTTTTGGTGTATGGGATGATGCTCCAACCAACTGAACCACCCGACCAGGGCAGAATTTAATTTTTTTTTTTTTTTAAATATATCTTTATTGATTTCAGAGAGAGGAAAGGAGAGGGAGAGAGAGATAGAAACATCAATGATGAGAGAGTCATTGATCAAGCCCACAACCTGGGCATGTGCCCTGACCGGGAATCAAACCCCAATCGCCTGGATCCTAGGTCGACGCTCAACTGCTGAGCCACGCCCGGCCGGGCCAGAATTTAAATTTTTGATAGCTATCCCTACATTACATTTCCAAGAACTTCCTCAGTGTTGACTGCCATCAGCAGAGGAAGAGGTTGCCAGTTTCCCCATTCCTTTGCTAGCATTAGGTAGTATTAGACTTTTTATTGTTTTCCAATTTGATATGAGAATATAGGATCTTATTTCATCTTTTATTTTAAAAATTCAGTAAGATTGATGTGTATTAGGATAAATTCCTAATCGATCAAAGATCTAAATGTTAAGCCATATATGTATTAGAAGAAAATATAGATAAATTCCTTGGTAATCTAGGAGTACAAGAGACTTTCTAATTATGACTCAAAATCCAGAAGCAATAAGAGAAGAAGTGGATAAATTTGAAATAAAATGTATGAAGAAACTATAAAAAAGTAAAGTGATAAATGGGGAAAATATGGTAACCAATATCATAGACAAGTAATATTCTCTCTGTATATGTACTATGTTTATGTGTGTCACTAAATTAAAACTTAAAATGAAAATGACTAGCCTGATAGAAACGTGAGCAAAAGATATGAACAGACTGAAAACTGAAAAAATACACACAAAAACCACAAAAAACCCCCATAAGCTTGCAAATGGTCCTTAAACATATGAGGAGATTACCAACTCATTCATAATAAGAGAAAGGCACATTAAAACCTTACCTGGCTTTCTGTTTCTCACCTGACTGACAAAAGTCTACAGGTTTGATAGCACACTCCATGGGTGATGCCAAGGATCAGCAGGCCTTGTCTTGTATTGCTCATGAGAGTGCAAAGTGAGACCCCTTAGGGAGGAGAATTTGACAGTATATAATGCATTTACCTATGAATTTATCCCTGACCCAACAATCCTACTCTTTTGGACTTGATTCCAAAGATAATCTGGGAATACAGAATGATATATGCACAGTGCTATTCATGGCAGCACTATGGCGTGATAATGAAAGAGTAAATAACCATATCTTGAGGTCTAGATTCCATATGGTTAGCCTAAAGTTTGTAGTCTTCCAAACCAGTCCTGACATCCCAGCTCAGGCATTGGCAGTATTTGGCTAATGTTCAGATGACTTTCAGTTCCATATTAGGAGTTAACAGTAGTGCTGTAGCCAAATCTCAAAGTAGGTAAAAACTTTTTTGGGGTCCTCTTCAAATCTGTTTCTCCAAGCGCAGTGCCTTTTTACTGCCTTTCCCTTCCTTGGTCCATTCTTGTCCATCTCCCTCACCCTTCTTTTCATAAGGGCTCCTCTGTAACTGCTTCTTCCTCCTGGGCACTGGAGGGCCTGGCATGAATGATCTGATTAAGGAAAGACCATAAAATGTTCATCTTCTCTTCTCAGATATTTAATTCAGTAACCAAGTGAATTAAATCTACTTGTGGGCCTGGCCAGAGTGGCTCAGTGGTTGAGCGTCGACCCATGAACCAGGAGATCACAGTTAGATTCCCGATCAGGGCACATGCCTGGGCTGTGGGCTCCATCCCAGGTGGGGTGTGTGCAGGAGGCAGCCGCTCAATGACTCTCTCATCATTGACGTTTCTATCTTTCTCTCCCTCTCCCTTCCTCTCTATGAAAAAAAAAAAAAACACAAAAAAACTTCTAGTAGTAGTATATTTGAACATTCATTTATTTTGGGTGATGAGGTTCTGGAAAGCCAGGTTTTCCGGTATTTCTTATTCTAGGTGGTGCCACTCGAAGATAACATGTTAAGCTCACTCATTTCTTCTGTTTTAGCTGCATTTTACCCACATCCTGTCTCTCATGTTAATGTTTGAAGTTGGGATATATGTTAAAATTAATAAGAACATGAATGTAATGTTCCACTCCTCTTGAAGAGCTGTTACTAAGCTGATAGTTTTTCTTATAGTTGATGGCATCTTAGAACCCAGGAAATGTGATCGTAAGGGGACCAAAAATGTGGAATCAGCATTCTTTATTGGCAAATAGCCACACATGATATTCCTTCTCACTCCCGTTCTGTAGTGAGTTTGTTTTCTGTGTTACTTAGTGAAAAGGGGCGTTTTCTGCGTGATCGTGGGTTGGCACAGAGCAAGCAAATACTCAGAATTGAGAAAGGAACATGAAAAAGTCTGAACAGTCATTTTATTCTTTTGTTAACAATACTGATATTTGTGCAGATATCTTTCTTGGACTTGCATCATTTATTATGATTGATCACTCGTTCTTCCAGTACTTTCTCCTCTGGGTTTCAGTGACTCTGTGCCTGGTTTTATGCCCATCTTGCTGGCCGCCCTTTTCCAATGCCTTTTCTCATCTCAGCTTTTCTGCCACTCCTGCGAATGACTTGGCGTTTTGTCTTCCACTTTTTTCTCTCCTTTCTCTGCTTCTCCTCCACCCCTATACCATCTCCTTGGGTGAACTCATCCACTCCTCTACATTCAGATATCTTCTTAGGGTTTTGATTCTCTGATTTGTGTCTCAAGCCTGAAAGACTCCCTCGAACTTTGGTTTTATATATACAAATGGCTGGCCAGTATTTCCAGGTGGATGTGTAACAGGGATCTCAAATATAGCATGGCCAAAACCCCCCTAGTTATTCTCTCATCCCCAGATCTGTTCCATTCCAAACCCCCCGTCTCAGTAAACGACACCACAAACAACTGATGCTCAGGCCAGAACCCTTTCCACGTGCTTAGGAATCCTACTTGATTACTTGTTGTATGACTCACATCTGATCTCTCGGCGAGTTCTCTTGTTTCTACCTTCAACATATGCCTCTATTTACTTCTCACTCTGGCCATTGCCCTAATCCCAGTCCAGGTTACCACAGTCTTCCACTTACTTTTAGACCAATGTGTCAGCTTCCACCTGGTTTGCTTGCCTTTACTTTTCCCTCATTGCTTATACCTTGTCTTCACAGTGCTTTCAGAATGGGCTTTCTGAGGTAGGAACTAGTTCACGTTTGAAACTCAGTGGCCAGCGTAATCTGGTTCCTGCTTACCTCTCAGATGTTTCTCTTGCTGTTCTCCCTGTGTCCAATCACACTGGTGTTCTCTCTGTTTCTAGAACATGGCAAGCTTGGTGCTCTTTAAGGTCTTTGCTTTTGTGGCATCTTCTCGGAAAGCTCTTCCTATCTCTGCCGATTCCTTCCCATTATTTAAGTCTCAGTTCAGATTTGAACTTCCGAGGGAGACTTATTTTGACTAGCAACCCACCAATTACTCTTTGTCCATTACCCTCTTTTGTTGCCCTAATATCATTGACAGGTGCCTGAAATTACTTACCTGGTTTCCCTGTTTTTGTGTTTTATTGTACTTCCTCCTTAAGACTGCAAACTCCTTTAGGGTAGAAACTCTAGTCATAGCCATATCCCCATAACCTAGAGTACAGCCTCGCACATAGTAAATCTTCATTGTGTTGTGGTTGTTGACTGACTGTTTTATGCTTGTAAGTTGAACAGTGCTTTGACAATACTAAGTAAGATGTATTAACATAAAACTAAGTTCAGAAGTAATTGGATTATTTCTGTGTTCATTGGAGGAGAGACTTCTCTTTTGTGGGATGGTTACTAAAAGGTTAGGTAAATTTGTAGGCATTTTGGTATGTTCACAGATTTCCTGTTGCTTACAACAACTGGGTCACCAGCATAGTAATTCACTTTATTTTGAAAGTCAGTACATTCCAACATTGACAGAATTCCAGACAAAGTGGAATGATTTGCCTTATTTATTGCTGAAGTTCTCCTTGAGAGGGCTTCTGTTGAGATATGGTAAGAGTTGTCTGATGGCTTTAAGGTGACTAGAAGAGTGTGCCAGGATACCAACCTAGCATCTGCAACAAGTAGTTCTGTCTTTAGGTTTTTGTTTGTTTAAAATAAATTCACAGTTTCTATATTCTTATCATGAGCTAACAGACTTCCATGACTTTTTGTTAAATTTATAATATATTGCTCATTATACATTTGCTTTGTCTTTCGAAATTCAACATTGGTTTAGTAAATATTTAATGAGTATCCACAATGTGCCAGGCACTGTAATAAGTGCTGAGGGTGTTGCTGTGAATAAGAAAATCTC